>NC_034177.2:62315633-62632171 GCF_002021735.2 Oncorhynchus kisutch | reverse complement strand
GGAAAATCCATCCAGGAAGTGGAAGCGGGTTTTTGATGTGTGTAGTTTTCAAATGATTGCCTATAGAGTATCTAATGGGTTAGGACCCAGATTGCAGTTCCTATGGCTTGTTTCAGGCTTGTTTTCTGAAAAATGAAGAAGAATGAGACCTTTCTGTCAGTGGACTTTAGAATCATGCAGTGCTGGTTTGCACTGAGTACGCGCCCTTCGTTGTTTTTCCTTTCTATTGAATACGTTATTGTCTGGTTGAAATATTATCGATTATTTAGACAATTGACAACCTGAGGATTAATTACAAACATTGTTTGACATGTTTCGATTAACTTTACCGGTACTATTTGGATGTATTTGTCTGCATGTTTTGACCGCCTTTGAGCCAGTGTATTACTGAACAAAACGCACCAACAAAACTGAGTTTTTGTGATATAAAGAGGGATTTTATCGAACAAAACAAACATTTGTGTAGCTGGGACTCTTGTGACTGCAACCAGATTAAGATCTTCAAAGGTAAGTGATTCATTTTATCGCTATTTCTGACTTTCGTGACTCCTCTACTTGGTTGGAAAATGTTTGTATGCTTTTGTATGCGGGGCGCTGTCCTCAGGTAATTGCATGGTATGCTTTCGCAGTAAAGTCTTTTTGAAATCTGACAAAGCGGCTGGATTAACAAGAAGGAAAATCTTTAAGCCGATGTATAACACTTGTATTTTTATGAATGTTTATTATGACTATTTCTGTATTTTGAATTTGGCGCTCTGCAATTTCACCCGATGTTGTCGATGTGGGTCGCTAGCGGAACGCCTGCTCCAGAAAGGTTAACAGTTATTTTTCTTAAAACTGCATTTTTGGTTAAGGGCTTGTAAGTAAGCATTTCACTGTAATACTTGTTGTATTCTGGGAAGATGACAAATAACTTTTGATTTGGAAAAGGGTGGTAAAAATGACCCAAAAAATTAAATACAAAATCAAATAATGAACAATAGTAAAACACTGTCTGCTATGAACAGACATGTAAATAACAAAAGTGTCTAGTGTCTGATCCAAAAAGGATCATGTGACCCAGGCTAAATGTACAGTTGAAGTCGGAAGTTTACATACACTTAGGTTGGAGTCATTAAAACTCATTTTTCAACCACTCCACAAATTTCTTGTTAACAAACTATAGTTTTGGCAAGTCCATTACGACATCTACTTTGTGCATGACACAAGTCATTTTTCCAACAATTGTTTACAGACAGATTATCTCACTGTATGACAATTCCAGTGGGTCAGAAGTTTGCACTAAGTTGACTGTGCCTTTAAACAGCTTGGAAAATTCCAGAAAATGATGTCATGGCTTTAGAAGCTTCTGATAGGCTAATTTACATAATTTGAGTCAATTGGAGGTGTACCTGTGGATGTATTTCAAGGCCTACCTTCAAACTCAGTGCCTCTTTGCTTGACATCATAGGAAAATCAAAAGAAATCAAAATAATCAGCCAAGACCTCAGAATAAAAATTGTAGACCTCCACAAGTCTGGTTCATCCTTGGGAGCAATTTCCATACACCTGAAGATACCACGTTCATCTGTATAAACAATAGTTTGCAAGTATAAACACCATGGGAGCACGCAGCCGTCATACCGCTCAGGAAGAAGACGTGTTATGTGGATATATTGAAGCAACATCTCAAGACATCCGTCAGGAAGTTACAGCTTGTTCACAAATGGGTCTTCCAAATGGACAATGACCCCAAGCATACTTCCAAAGTTGTGGCAAAATGGCTTAAAGACAAGGTATTGGAGTGGCCATCACAAAGCCCTGACCTCAATCCTATAGACATTCTGTTGGCAGAACTGAAAAGGAGTGTGCGGGCAAGGAGGCCTACAAACCTGACTCTGTTACACCAGCTCTGTCAGGAGGAATGGGCCAAAATTCACCCAACTTATTGTGGGAAGCTTGTGGAAGGCTACCTGAAATGTTTGACCCAAGTTAAACAATTTAAAGGAAATTTGTTCTTAACTGACTTGCCTAGTTAAATAAAGGTAAAATACATTTTTTTTAAAGAAATAAAAGAAATAAAAGCTGAAATCAATCATTCTCTCTACTATCATTCTGACATTTCACATTCTTAAAATAAAGTGGTGATCCTAACTGACCAAAGACAGGGAATTTTGACTAGGATTAAATGTCCGGGATTGTGAAAATCTGAGTTTAAATGTATTTGGTAAAGGTGTAGGTAAACTTCTGACTTCAACTATGTGGCATGCACCTCGAGCAATGCCATCGATGACCTCACGGCCCAAGATAAAGACAAGCTGGCAGGCCTTGATAAAGAGGGATGTGTTTGACAGGCATGTGACGTATGTTATACATTTTTCAATATACTTTTTTACTCCTTTTTTACTCCTTTTTCTCCCCAATTGTCATGATATCCAATTGGTATCACTGCAACTCCCGTACGGACTCGGGAGTGGCGAAGGTCGAGAGCCATGCCTCCCCCGAAACATAACCGTGCCAAGTCACACTGCTTCTTGACACACTGCTTGCTTAACCCTGGAAGCCAGCCGCACCAATGTGTCGGAGGAAACACCATACAACTGCCAACAGTGTCAGCGCGCGTGTGCCCGGTCTGCCACAGGAGTAACTAGAGTGCGATTGGAGAAGGACATCTCGGTCCGCCAAACCCTCCCCTAACCCGGCTGACACTGGGCCAATTGTGCGCCACCTCATTGGTCTCGCGGTCGTGGCCGGCTGCAATACAGACTGTGATCGAACCCGGGTCTGTAGTGACGCCTCAAGCACTGCGATGCAATGCCTTAGACCGCTGCAACACTCGGTTAGGCTATATGTTATCTCCTTACTGACATAGTTTCATAATGTCACACCATGTTGCACTTTCCCTAACATGCCAAGAATGTGCCATAGCTTGTGGTAAAAAAATATTGCATTATGCCAGTCACGGGTCATATTCTGTGTTCCCAATGAGTGTAAAGGAGAGACTATTTGAAGAAGTAAACCAGGCACCACTACACCACTGGCCGTATCAAGCGTCTCTGAGTAGGAGTGCTGATATCAGGAGCTAATTAGAAGTCTGGAAACAGCGAGGATCCAGAAGTAAAACTTGGGCTTTATTCAAAACATTTACAAGCTGCCAAATCCTTGCTTTCTCCATTCTTAACTTCTCCTCTCTAAAAGCTAATTGGAAGTCCGAGGGCGGGACCTAGGATCCTCTTCTCCAAATTGTATTGATTTATTTTATCAAACCTTTATTTTGACAGGGAGGAATGGAGAAAACAAGGATGGAGGAAGCAAGGTTTTGACAGATAGTAATTTTTTTCAGACACAGCCAAGCTTTCATCTGTCTGCAAACCAATAAGACAAAAGGACTATGCAAAGGGTCAACAGACCCGCCTATATGCACACTATGCCAAGTCTGAACTGAGTCAAATGTGGGGTCACATAAATCATAGTCATCTGGGTGTTCATGGTTAGCATACAGACACCCAGGCCTTGAATTTAGAGGCAGCCAGGAGCACCCTGGATGTTTGAGAGGAAACATCAGTCAGCCCTGCTTGTCAGAATCAGTTTGGGTCACAGTCACGCGGGGATCAAATAAAATTATAATTGTGACATGTGCCGATTACAACTGGTGTGGACTTTTATTTTACCTTTATTTAACTAGGCCAGTCAGTTATTAAGAACAAATTCTTATTTTACACCGGGTTAGGTGCCTTGTTCAGGGGCAGAATGACATATTTGTACTTTGTCCACTTGGGGATTCAAACTTGCAATCTTTCGGTTACTAGCCCAATGCTCTAACCACTAGGCTACCCTGCCACCCCTGCACTTTGTCGTGTAATGCTAGCTTACAATGCAGAGTTTAAAAATAACAATAATTAAAAAAATTGTGACACGAGGAATAAAATACAATGTGCAGAGGTACGAGGTATTGAGGTAGATATGTACATGAAGGCAGGGTAAAGTGACTAGGCATCAGGATAGATCAGAGTAAAATAAAGAACAGAGTAGCAGCAGCAGCAAATTATGAGTGTAAAAGTGTGCATGTGTGTAATGTGTATTTATCAGTAGAGGCTGTGACGGGAGGACGGCTCATAGTAATGACTGGAATGGAGTCAACGGAATGGTGTCAACCACATGGAAATCATATGTTTATCATTCCATTGACTCCATTCCAGCCATTATTATGAGCCATCCTCCCCTCAGCAGATTCGACTGTGTGTGTGTTAGCATATGTAGTGTATGTGAATGTGTGTGTGTTTGATGTGGGAGTGTCAATGTAGTGTGTGTAAGTGAGTGTTTATATGGTGTGTGTGTATATATAGTCTAGTGAGTGTGTGTAGGCTCAGTGCAAGATAGAGCCAGTACAGATAGTTTGCCTGTTGGTCCAAGAGCCGATGCTCCTGTACAGTTTGCAGGATGGTAGCAGAGTGAACAGTCTATGGCTTGGGTGGCTGGAGTCAGGCAATTTTTCCGGGCCTTCCTCTGACACCGCCTGATATAGAGGTTCTGGATGTCAGGGAGCTCGGCCCCAGAGATGTGCTCGTCTGTCCTCACCACCCTGTAGCGCTTTGCGGTCAAGGGAGGAGCATTTGACATACCAAATGGGGATGCAGCCAGTTAAGATGCTCTCGGTGGTGCAACTGTAGAACCTTTTGAGGATCCGAGGATCCGAGAGCCAATACCAAATATTTTCAGCCTCCTGAGGGGGAAGAGGCACTGCTGTGCCCTCTTCACAACTGTGTGGGTGTGTGGACAATGTTAAGTCCTTAGTGATGAACTTTAAGCTCTCGATCAGTTCTCCAACATCCCAGTCGATGTGGATGGGGGCTTTCTCCTATAGTCCATAATCAGCTCCTTGTTGTCTTGGCACCACAGTGCTAAGTCTACTTCTTCCTGTAGGCTGACTCATCGCCATCAGTGATCAGGCATAACACCATTGTGTCATCAGCAAACTTGGTGTTGGAGTCGTGCGTGGCCATGCAGTTGTGGGTGAACATGGAGTAGAGGGGACTAAGCACGGACCCCTGAGAGGCCCCGGTGTTGAGGGTTGGTGTGGAGGAGGTGTTGTTGCTTACCCTCACCCCCTGGGGCCAGCCCGTCAGGAAGTTCAGCATCCAGTTTCAGAGGGGGGGGGGGGGGGGGTTCAGTCCCCGGGCCCCTAGCTTGGTGATGAGCTTGGAGGGGACTATGGTGTTGAACAGCATTCTCACATAGTTGTAGTGAATTCGGTAGAATATTCAGACCACAACTTTGTCCACTTTGTTAAACTACAGCCATATTCTAAAATTGATTCAATAATTTTTTTTCTTCTCATCAATCTACACACAATACCCCATAGTGACGAAGAAAAACCTTTTTTTTCCAGCAAAAAATTGTAAGTAAAAAAAACTTAAATATCACATATACACAAGTATTCAGACCCTTAGTACATTGTTGAACACATTTGGCAGCAATTATAGCCTCAAGTCTTCTTGGGTATGATGCTACAAGCTTGGCACACCTGTATTTGGGGACTTTCTCCCGTTCTTCTAGTTTCTCATGGGCAGAGTCCTTTAAGCGGGCTGTCGTGCCTTTTACTAAGGAGTGGCTTCCGTCTGGTCACTCTACCATAAAGGCCTGATTGGTGGAGTGCTACAGAGATGCTTGTCCTTCTGGAAATTTCTTCCATCTCCACAGAGGAACTCTGGAGCTCTGACAGAGTGATCATCCGGTTTTTGGTGACCTCCCTGAACAAGGCCATTCTCCCCCGATTGCTCAGTTTAGCCGGGTGGCCAGCTCTAGGAAGAGTCTTGGTGGTTCCAAACTTCTTCCATTTAAGAATGATCGAGACCACTGTGTTCTTTGGGACTTTCAATGCTGCAGAAATGATTTGGTACCCTTCCCCAGATCTGTGTCTCGACCCAATCCTGTCTCGGAGCTCTACGGACAATTATTTTGCTTCGACCTCATGTCTTGGATTTTGCTCTGATATGCACAGTCAACTGTGGACCTTGTATAGACAGGTGTGTGTGTGCTTTTCCAAATCATGTCCAATCAACTGAATTGACCACAGGTTGCCTCCTAATCAAGTTGTACAAACATCTCAAGGATGATTAATGGAAATAGGATGCACCTGAGCTCAATTTCGAGCCTCATTGCAAAGGGTCTGAATACTTATGTAAATAAGGTATTTCTGTTTTTATTTTTAATAGATGAGCTAAAATTCTAAAAACCTTTCACTAGGGTTGGAACTTGTAAAGTGTTATCCGTCGGCACCATCTTGTATTGGGATTCCACAAAGGGAAGTTAATGTAAGTGTAAAAGCACTTGAATAAAATTTAGTCCAACAGCAGCCTGCAGGCCTCATATGATGTGAACTCCCATGCCATCAATGTATGCCAAGGTACAGAATACATATTAGGAACATTGGGGGTGGCGCTTGACTGGTTCAGGGTTGAGACTTGACTAGGTGAGGGGTGAAGGTTGAGAAGGAGGGATTACTCTAGACTACTTCAGTGTTAAGACATGACTAGGGGAGGTTTGAGATCTGAGGAGGACTGCCAATGTCAATGTTCCAAATATGGGATTCCGTACCGAGAATAAAATTGTTTTTAAAGCAAATCCAGTTTGAACCAATCCAGTACCTCTCCTGGGTTTCCTTTTCCTGAGCTCTCCTGGCTCATCGCATTCTAGGGACTCCTTGTGGTGGGCCAGGTGCCTGCAGGCTGACCGCAGACATCAGTTGAATGGTGTTTCCTCAGACACATTGGTGCAGCTGGCTTCCAGGTTAAGCTGACGGGTGTTAAGGGAGGTTAGGAGGATGCACGACTCTACTTTTTCCTCTCCCGAGCCCATTGGGGAGTTGCAGCAATGAGACAGAATTGTAATTGGATATCATGAAATTGGGGAGAACAGGAGGTAAAATAACATTTTTTAAAAGAGTCGACCATTATGGTATATTTTGAGTAAACACACAACCAAAAGACAACAAGGAAGATAGTACTATAAACAACAGTTGCTAACAAAGGTGTGTATGATGTATCGAGGTGGTGAAAGATGTCAAGAGCAACACACACACAACTACGGTACTTCAGTTGCATCTGCTGGATCGTGAAATGGCACATATGTGTGACCAGCTAGATTAGCCTTTTAAATTACAATGAATAAGACCACATAGACAGCAGGGGGACCTGATCCTAGATCAGCACCCCTACCCTCAGACACTTGATTTTTTTTGTATATTTTTAATTTGATTTAAATAGGCAAGTCAGTTAAGAACAAATTCTTATTTACAATGACGGCCTACCAAAAGGCGTCCTGCGGGGACGAGGGCTGGGATTAAAAATACAATTTAATAAAAATATAGGACAAAACACACATCACGACGAGAGACAACACAACACTACATGAAGAGAAACTTAAGACGACAACATAGCATGGTAGCAACACAACACAGGGTACAAACATTGTTGGGCACAGACAACAGTATAAAGGGCAAAAAGGTAGAGACAATACATCACGAAAGCAGCCACAACTGTCAGTAAGAGTGAGTCTTTGAATGAAGAGATTGAGATAAAACTGTCCAGTTTGAGTGTTTGCTGCATACATACAGCCAGTGGTGTAGTGGTGCCTGGAGAAGTGGGTGTACTCTAAATTAGACAATTTTCCCCAAACAGACGCTGGCGAAGGAAATGCGCCCTGTGTGAAAAAAATTATGTTTCTTGTAGTTCTTTTTTTTCACAACAAAAAAAATCACAATTTTCTTTTAAAGAAAAACACAATTTGGTTGTTCTACATCCACAACAATACTTAATCCACATCTCCAGAGAAGTTTTTTGAGGTCTGTGTAGCTGCCCTTAATTAAATTGAACACCTAGCAAGAGATCATTTGGCTAGCTGTGTTTCTGTAGGCTACTGTACAATGTAGGTCTACAGTGTAAATGTGATGGCAGAGTGCAAAACAAATGCCCTCCCAATTGACAATTTTTTTAATATCATTCCGCTAGGTAGGCCTACTTTGCAGTCAAAATTGAATTGGGAAGGTTTTTTGGTAAAGCTTTCAAACAGCACACGATGAATGAAATGCTCATCACAAAAATTCAACCAAGACAAGGAACCAAACGTGTTCAATACCTGGTTTGTATACCCATTGTTGCCTTATGTTATCAACCAGTAAATTATAACTAAGTTCAAACGTCTTTCCTATCTACCCTACCATCTACCGATGTCCCTCTTTGTGAGGATGACCGATGGTATTTTGCTGAAACTAGGCTCCCAACCAAACAAAGTTATTTATATTGTCACGATAAACTAATGATATATGCTTTCATACTTGTTACGTAAGATAGTTACAAATTTACAACATCAAAGTGAAAAGACCCATTTTGGTCGATACAACATATTTTGCTTACATTTTCAGTACGGCATGCCATTGTTATGCATTTAAGGTTTCCTATTCGTTACTTGCCACTCCAGAATTGCAGGTATTTGGTTATGCCATACTGGACTGGCCCTTTTAGAACTATCAAAATGAATCCACCAAGCCTACCTGTTGCCTTCTGTCTACTCCTGGTCCACTCTTCTTCTACTTTTTTGGGATTGGGTTAGCGGATCGCATCCAACTTTTAAGGTGCATACACCACCACCTACTGTACTGGAGTGTGAGGCCAGTCACGGCCGACCTACATAAAATGATCTGCATTAGTCCTGTTCCTCTAAGAAAGTGAAATAGAGCCCTAAACACCACTTTCCTCCCACCACTACACCACCAAATCCCAACCTCACCCAGCCTCTCTAACCCTTTCACACAATCATCATCTACAACATACAGTTCATAAAATATCAACACATGCTCCACCGTTTCCTCCACTAAACACTCATCACACAGACCTTTTTCATGTCTCTCTGTCAAACCGTAGTCTACTCCACACAACTTCTTCTCTCCTACATCCCATACTCTCCACCTCTTCCTTAAAGGGGAATTGAAACACTTTAGGAAGTAAATCTAAGCAAAGAGATGCATTCAATCCACTAATACAAAACATGCGCATTTAAGATTTAACAAGAGTAGGGGTGTTAACCCCGGAGTCTTGGCTAAATTCCCAATCTGGCCCTTGAACCATCATGGTCACCTAATAATCCCCAGTTGACAATTGGCTCATTCATCCCCCTCCTCTCCCCTGTAACTATTCCCCAGGTCGTTGCTGCAAATGAGAATGTGTTCTCAGTCAACTTACCTGGTAAAATAACGGATAAAATAAACATAAAAATATCTCTATATTTAGTATTTTGATCGTCGACAAGGTTTATTTGCTCTATGGTCAGCGCCATTTTAAATTGCCATAGTACCAACTTACACCAGTGCGTCACTAGCAGGAATCAGCAAATCGTCTGTGGTATTGAGTTTTCACGCAGAGAGTGAATCGAAGAGAGTGAGATTAGGTGCGGACAACGAAGATGGCAACAACAAGTAGTAATTCAAACATGAACTGTATTGCGCCAGGCAGTATGAACTGGCCTTAAAAAAATCCTTCGGTTAACTACCATCGGTTGCCCAAGGACCCATAACTTTTGAAAAAGTGGCTCCATGTCTTGAAGAGGAAGGACATGCCAGCTCGAGCTAGCAGGAATTTGAGTGGCGCAGCAGTCTAAGGCACTGTATCTCAGTGCTATAGGCATCACTACAGACCCTGGTTTGATTCCAGGCTATATCACAATCGGCCGTGTTTGGGAGTCCCATAGGGCTCCCAAACTGGTCCAGCATCATCCGGGTTTGGCCGTGATAGGCCCACATCGTAAATAAGAATATGTTCTTAACTGACTTGCCAATAAAGGTAAAAAAATATATAATCTGACAGCATCCCCACGATGCAACACCGACACCTCTAGCTAAGGTGTTTCAGGTGGCGTGGTGTGTCTGTTGTTACTGCTATGAGAACAAACTCTTTGATCTGGGGCAACGATCGGCTCAAACATGAACGGCTTCAATAGATTTGTTGACTCCCTAACTAACATTATTTCATTCTCTGTAAATAAACTACTTCTCAGTAAATTCAGCCATTTTTGGGAGTTCCAACATGCCAATATGGAGATTTACAGTTACCGTTAGCTGGTGTTCTAAATCCTAGTGTTTCCATTCCCTTTAGCTGACTGGTGCACGTGACAAAATTGACTCCCCCTTACTACTAGCCTCCCACTCTCTTTGCCAAAGATCAAGACCTTTTGCCCGGATCAAGAACCTGACTTCCCTGCGGCCCAGTGGGACCTGAATATCTACCAATTCCTTCTCACCACACATCGGCCTTCTCATTACCCTCCACATCCACATTGGCGGTAACCCAGCAAAAGCTTACCACCACTCCCATCCTCTCCAATCTCATCTCCACAAACAAGTCTCCCCTATCTGACCTGCCTGTCTTCACACTACTCAACACTGCAGCCAAACCACAGCAGATCACCACTCTGAGTGGGTTCACCTCCTCTACCCATCTCAAACCTATAATCATTGCCATCAACACAGCCGCATACAACTGACACAGTCAGTTAACCGCAAACGCTTACATACTCTCAACATTGAAATCTAGGATCTACTCTCCTGCCCCCACCCTACTACTTACTGGATCCTTTGAACCATATGTATACATTGGATTGCAAAAGTATTCACCCCCTTGGCATTTTCCCTATTTTGTTGCAACCTGGAATTAAAATGGATTTTTGGTGGGTTTGTATCTGTCACATTCGTCGTAAAGAGGAGACCAAAGCGCAGCGTGATTAGAATACATAGTTTTTAATGAATGACGAAGAACACTTAACAAACTATATAAAACAACAAACCGACCGTGAAGCTATATAATACTAGTGCAGACACAGGCAACTATACATAGACATAGACAATAACCCACAAAATACCCAAAGAGGATGACCTAACCAAAATAATAAAGAAAACTAAGAATACGAAGGACAGGGCATGACAGTACCCCCCCCCCCCCCCCCCCCCCCCCAAAGATGCGGACTCCCGGCCGCACACCTAAACCTATATGGGAGGTTCTGGGTGGGCATAAATCCGAGGTGGCAGTTCTGGCTCGGTACGTGGACTCCGCTCCACTTCACACTTACTTAATGTCGCTGGAGCGGGAACCCTCACCGCCGACCACGGACTAGAGAACGCCACTGGACTGATGGTCGAGTCTGGAGTGAGTGGCGCCTCTGGATTGGAGGGAGACTCTGGCGGATCCGGACTGGAGGGAGACTCTGGCGGATCCGGACTGCGACCCGTCGTGGTAGCTTCCGGACTGCGACCCGTCATGGTAGGTTCCGGACTGCGACCCGTCGTGGTAGGTTCCGGACTGCGACCCGTCGTGGTAGGTTCCGGACTGCGACCCGTCGTGGTAGGTTCCGGTCTGCGGCCCGTCGTAGGAGGTTCCGGTCTGCGGACGATTGCTGGACGCTCTGGACTGGATACTGTCGCCGGACACTCTGGACTGGGTCGCGGTCTCCCGGCCGCACACCTAAACCTATATGGGAGGTTCTGGGTGGGCATAAATCCGAGGTGGCAGTTCTGGCTCGGTACGTGGACCCCGCTCCACTTCACACTTACTTAATGTCTCTGGAGCGGGAACCCTCACCGCCGACCACGGACTAGAGAACGCCACTGGACTGATGGTCGAGTCTGGAGTGAGTGGCGCCTCTGGATTGGAGGGAGACTCTGGCGGATCCGGACTGGAGGGAGACTCTGGCGGTTCCGGACTGCGACCCGTCGTGTTAGCTTCCGGACTGCGACCCGTCGTGGTAGGTTCCCGGACTGCGACCCGTCGTGGTAGGTTCCGGACTGCGACCCGTCGTGGTAGGTTCCGGACTGCGACCCGTCGTGGTAGGTTCCGGACTGCGACCCGTCGTGGTAGGTTCCGGTCTGCGGCCCGTCGTAGGAGGTTCCGGTCTGCGGCCCGTCGTAGGAGGTTCCGGTCTGCGGACGATTGCTGGACGCTCTGGACTGGATACTGTCGCCGGACGCTCTGGACTGGGTCGCGGACTCCCGGCCGCACACCTAAACCTATATGGGAGGTTCTGGGTGGGCATAAATCCGAGGTGGCAGTTCTGGCTCGGTACGTGGACCCCGCTCCACTTCACACTTACTTAATGTCTCTGGAACGGGAACCCTCACCGCCGACCACGGACTAGAGAACGCCACTGGACTGATGGTCGAGTCTGGAGTGAGTGGCGCCTCTGGATTGGAGGGAGACTCTGGCGGATCCGGACTGGAGGGAGACTCTGGCGGATCCGGACTGCGACCCGTCGTGGTAGGTTCCGGACTGCGACCCGTCGTGGTAGGTTCCGGACTGCGACCCGTCGTGATAGGTTCCAGACTGCGACCCGTCGTGGTAGGTTCCGGACTGCGACCCGTCGTGGTAGGTTCCGGACTGCGACCCGTCGAAGGAGGTTCCGGTCTGCGGCCCGTCGTAGGAGGTTCCGGTCTGCCGCCCGTCGTAGGAGGTGCCGGTCTGCGGCCCGTCGTAGGAGGTTCCGGTCTGCGGACCGTCGTAGGAGGTTCCGGTCTGCGGACTATTGCTGAACGCTCTGGACTGGATACTGTCGCCGGACGCTCTGGACTGGGTACTGTTGCCGGACAATCTGGACTGGCGAGGCGCACTGTAAGTCTGGTGCGTGGTGCCGGTACTGGTGGTACTGGGCCAAGGACACGCACCTCAGGGCGAGTGCCGGGAGGAGGATCAGGGCGTACTGGGCTGTGGAGGCGTACTGGAGGTCTGGTGCGTGATGTTGGCACTGGGGGTACTGGATAGACCGGACCGTGAAGACGCACTGGCGGTCTCGAGCTAATGGCCTGCACAACCCGTCCTGGCTGGATGGTGACTATAGCCCGGCACATGCGGGGTACAGGCACAGGACGCACTGGGCTGTGCAGACATACGGGAGACACAGTGTGCAACGCCGGCGCAGGATATCCTGGCCCAAGGAGACACACTAGCTGTCTGAAGAGCAGGGCTCGCACCATCTGCCCTGGCTGGATCCTCACCCTAGCCCGGCAGATACGGGGAGCTGGGATGTAGCGCACCGGGCTAAGCACGTGTACTGGGGACACCGTGCGCTCCACCGCATAACACAGTGCCTGACCAGTACGACGCCCGCCACGGTAAGCACGAGGAGTTGGCTCAGATCTCCTACCTGACTTAGCCAAAGTCCTCGTGTTAACCCCCCCAAAAAATGATTGGGGCTGCCTCTCGGGTTTCCGTGCTAGCCTTGTACCCATATACCGTCACCGTTCCTCCTGTGCTCTCTCCACCTGCTTCCATGGCAGGGTCTTGTCCCCTGCCATTACCTCCTCCTAGGTCCAGGATGTTTTACCATCCAGTACTTATTCCCAATTCCACAAAGCGCTGTTCCTCCTTATCACGCTGCTTGGTCCTTTAAAGGTGGGTTATTCTTTCATGTTCGTCGTAAAGAGGAGACCAAAGCGCAGCGGGATTAGTTTATTCTTTTTAATGAATGATGAAGAACACTTAAACTATATGCAAACTATACTAGTGCAGACACAGGCAACTAGACATAGACATAGACAATAACCCACGAAATACCCAAAGAAGATGGCTGCCTAAAGATGGTTCCCAATCAGAGACAACGATAAACAGCTGCCTCTAAATGAGAACCAATCTAGGCAAACACCTAGATAGTATACACCCCCATAAACATACAAAAACCCTAGACAGTACAAAAGCACATACATCACCCATGTCACACCCTGACCTAACCAAAATAATAAAGAAAACAAAGATTACTAAGGTCAGAGCATGACAGTATCATTTGATTTACACAACATGCCTACCACTGTGCAGATGCAAAATGTTTTTGGGGGTGAAACAAAACAAGAAATAAGACAAAAAATAGGAAAACTTGAGCATACATAACTATTCACCCCCTAAAGTTAATTCTTTGTAGAGCCACCTTTTCCAGCAATTACAGCTGCAAGTCTCTTGGGGTGTGTCTCTTTAAGCTTGGCACATCTAGCCACTGGGATTTTTGCGCATTCTTCAAGGCAAAACTGCTCCAGCTCCTTCAAGTTGGATGGGTTCCGCTGGTGTACAGCAATCTTTAAGTCATAATTGAGGTCTGGTCTTTGACTAGGCCATTCCAGGAAGTTTACATACACCTCAGCCAAATACATTTAAACTCAGTTTTTCATTATTCCTGACATTTAATCCTAGTAAAAATTCCCTGTCTTAGGTCAGTTAGGATCACCACTTTATTTTAGGAATGTGAAATGCCAGAATAATAGAGACAATGATTTATTTCAGATGTTATTTATTTCATCACATACCCAGTGGATCAGAAGTTTACATACACTCAATTAGTATTTGGTAGCATTTCCTTTAAATTGTTTAACTTGGGTCAAAAGTTTCAGGTAGCCTTCCACAAGCTTCCCACAATAAGTTGGGTGAATGTTGGCCCATTCCTCATGACAGAGCTGGGGTAACTGAGTCAGGTTTGTAGGCCTCCTTGCTCGCACACACCTTTTCAGTTCTGCCCACAAATGTTCTATAGGATTGAGGTCAGGGCTTAGTGATGGCCACTCCAATACCTTGACTTTGTCCTTAAGCCATTTTGCCACAACTTTGGAAGTATTCTTGGCGTCATTGTCCATTTGGAAGACCCATTTGCGACCAAGCTTTAACTTCCTGACTGATGTCTTGAGATGTTCAATATATCCACATAGTTTTCCTACCTCATGACGCCATCTGTTTTGTGACGTGCACCAGTCCCTCCTGCATCAAAGCAACCCAACAACATAATGCTGCCACCCCCGTGCTTCACAGTTGGGATGGTGTTCTTTGGCTTGCAAGCCTCCCCTTTTTCCTCCAAAAATATCGATGGTCATCATGGCCAAACAATTCTATTTTTGTTTTATCAGACCAGAGGACATTTCTCCAGAAAGTAAGATCTTTGTCACCATGTGCAGTTGCAAACCGCAGTCTGGCTTTTTTTTATGGTGGTTTTGGCGCAGTGGCTTCTTCCTTGCTGAGCAGCCTTTCAGGTTATGGTAATATAGGACTCGTTTTACTGTGGATATACATTCTTTTGTACCTGTATCCGCCAGCGTTTCTCACAAGGTCCTTTGCTTTTGTTCTGGGATTGATTTGCACTTTTCACAACAAAGTACCTTCATCTCTAGAAGACAAAACCCAGCTTCTTCATGAGCGGTATGACGGCTGCGTGGTCCTATGGTGTTTTTCTTGCATACAATTGTTTGTACAGATGAATGTGTACCTTTGAGCGTTTGGAAATTTCTCCCAAAGATGAACCCGACTTGTGGAGGTCTACAATTTTTTTCTGAGGTCTTGGCTGATTTTGTTTGATTTTCCCATGATGTCATGCAAAGAGGCACTGAGTTTGAAGGTCGGCCTTCAAATACAGCCACAGGTAAACCTCAAATTGACTCAAATGATGTCAAATACCCTATCTGAAGCTTCTAAAGCCATGACATCATTTCTGGAATTTTCCAAGCTGTTTAAAGGCACAGTCAGCAAAGTGTATGTAAACTTCTGACCCACTGGCATTGTGATACAGTGAATAAGTGAAATAATCTGTCTGTAAACAACTGTTGGAAAAATTTCTTTTCATGCACAAAGTAGATGTCCTAACCGACTTGGCAAAACTATAGTTTGTTCACAAGAAATTTGTGGAGTGATTGAAAAATTAGTTTTAATGATTCCAACCTAAGTGTATGTAAACTTCCGACTTTAACTGTAAATGTTTCCCCTTAAACCACTCGAGTGTTGCTTTAGCAGTATGCTTTGGGTCATTGTGGGTCATTGTGGTGGCAGGGTAGCCTAGTGGTTAGAGCGCTGGACTACTATCCCAAAGGTTGCAAGTTCAAACCCACGAGCTGACAAGGTACAAATCTGTCATTCTGCCTCTGAACAGGCAGTTAACCCACTGTTCCTAAGCTGTCATTGAAAATAAGAATTTGTTCTTATCTGAGTTAACTAACTTGCCTAGTTAAATAAAGGTTAAAAAAAAGGTTTCAGTGCTGTCCATCATTCCTTCAATTCTGACCAGTTTCCCAGTCCCTGCTGATGAAAAACATCCCACCACAGCATGATGCTGCCACCACCGTGGTGTTCTCAGGGTGACAAGAGGTGTTGGTTTTGCACCAGATAAAGTTTTCCTTGATGGCCAAAAAGCTACATCTTAGTCTCATCTGACCAGAGTACCTTCTTCCATATGTTTGGGGAGTCTCCCACATGCCTTTTGGCGATCACCAAATGTGTTTGCTTATTTTTCCGTAAAGCCCAGCTCTGTGGAGTGTACAGCTTAAAGTTAGACAGGTTCCACCCCCCAGCACCTCCACGCCAACCCCCATGGAGTTAGGGGGTGCTGCAGCGAGTGAGATCGGAGGAGGAGCCCCTTCTTGCACTAGGTGTGGTCGGAGAGGGCACACTGCCGACCGGTGCTGAAGGGACTTGTCTGGGAGTCGAGACGGCAGGCCGAGCACTGTTCGGACACCCCAAGTGAGTCAGCACCAGGCTCACCCAGAGCCCCCTGTTGGTCACATGTATGTGTTGATTTCTTTCCCTGAGTTTTCCCCCCATTCCCAGCATAATGCGCTAGTAGATTCAGGCGCAGCGGGGAATTTTATGGACCGCGGTTTCGCGCATAGGTTAGGGATTCCCCTGGTTCAGATGGACAAACCCTTCCCCGTGCACTCCCTAGATAGTCGACCATTAGGGTCAGGGGTGGTCAGGGAGGCCATTGTTACGCAGGGGGGTCATGAGGAGAGAATTAGTATTTTCCTCATTGATTCCCCTGTGTTTCTGGTGGTGCTGGGGATTCCCTGGTTGGCCTTTCACAACCCCACTATTTCGTGGCAACAGAGGGCTCTAAAGGGGTGGTCAGAGGAGTGCTCAGGTAGGTGTGTGGGAGTTTCCATCGGTGCAACGACGATGGAGAGTCCAGACCAAATCTCCACCGTGCGCATTCCCCCCCCGAATATGCCGATTTGGCTATCGCATTCTGTAAAAGGGTGGGTGAGGATGACCCAGAGGGTGACCCAATTATCACCCCATCGACGAGGGGATTGTGCGATAAACCTTCAGGTAAACGCCGCACTTCCCAGGAATCACGTGTATTCCCTGTCACGGGAGGAGACGGTGGCTATGGAAACATATGCCTCTGAATCTCTGTGGCAGGGGTACATTCGGCCCTCCACGTCACCCGCCTCCTCAAGTTTCTTTTTTGTGAAGAAGGAGGAAGGTCAGTGTCCGTGCATTGACTATAGAGGTCTAAATTCTATTACGTTGGGGTACAGTTACCCGCTACCTCCCATAGCTACAGAGCGCTTTGTCGCTTGAGGACTCTGTTTACCGAGGCTCCCATGTTGGCGCATCCGGATCCCTCTTTGGCAATCATAGTGGAGGTGGACACATCCGAGGCTGGGATTGGAGCCGTGCTCTCGCAGCGCTAGAGCGTGCCACTGAAGCTCCGCCCCTGCGCTTTCTTTTCGAGGAAGCTCAGCCCGGCGGAGCGAAACTATGACGTGGGGGACCGGGAGTTGCTGGCTGTCGTAAAAGCTCTGAAGGTGTGGAGACATTGGCTTGAGGGGGCTCAACACCCTTTCCTCATCTGGACTGACCACCGTAATCTGGAGTACACCCGGGCGGCGAGGAGACTGAACCCTTGCCAGGCAAGGTGGGCCATGTTTTTCACCAGATTCCGATTTACGATATCGCATAGAACAGGGTCCCAGAACGCTAAGGCAGACGCACTGTCCCGTCTTTATAATACAGAAGAGCGGTCCATTGATCCCACCCCCATACTTCCGGCCTCTTGTCTGGTGGCACCGGTGGTATGGGAGGTGGACGTGGACATCGAGCGGGCATCTTAGTCAGAGCCTGCTCCACCTCAGTGTCCAGCTGGACGGAAGTACGTCCCGCTTGTTGTTCGCGACAGGTTGATTTGGTGGGCTCATACGTTACTCTCCTCTGGTCATCCGTGTATCTATAAGACTGTGCAATGCCTTAGGGGGAAGTACTGGTGGGCCACTTTAGCTAAGAACGTGAGGGTTTATGTCTCTTCTTGTCCGGTGCGCTCAGTGCAAGGCTCCTAGGCACCTGCCCTGAGGGAAGTTACAACCCCTCCCCCTTCCACTGAGGCCTTGGTCACACCTATCGGTGGACTTCCTGACCGATCTTCCTCCACCTCAGGGCATCACCACGATCCTGGTCGTGGTGGATCGGTTTTCTAAGTCCTGTCATCTCCTCCCTTTGCCCGGTCTCCCTACGGCCCTACAGACTGCAGAGGCCCTGTTTACACTCGTCTTCCGGCACTAAGGTATGCCTGAGGACATAGTTTCTGATCGGGGTACCCAGTTCACGTCCCGGGTTTGGAGGGCGTTCATGGAACATCTGGGGGTCTCGGTCAGCCTGACCTCTGGTTTTCACCCTGAGAGTAATGGGCAGGTGGAGAGAGTTAACCAGGATGTGGGTAGGTTTCTGCAGTCGTATTTCCGGGACCGGCCAGGGGAGTGGGCGAGGTACCTTCCATGGGCAGAGGTGGCTCAGAACTCACTCCGCCACTCCTCTACTAACCTTTCGCCCTTTCAGTGCGTGTTGGGGTATCATCCGGTCCTGGTACTCTGGCATCCAAGTCAGACCGAGGCTCCTGTGGTGGAGGAATGGGTGAAGCGCTCGAAGGAGACATGGGAGGCCGTCCACGGGCACCTGAAACGGGCCGAAGGGTGGCAGAAAGCGAGCGCTGACCGCCACCGCAGTGAGGCCCCGGTATTCGCCCCGGAGGAGAGATGCTGTGTGCCGGTGGAGGACGTCTTGGATCCATCTCTGCTGAGTGAGTTTCACCACCTCCATTCGGATCGCCCTGCGCCTCGTCCTCCGGGTCGTCCTCGAGGCCGGCGTCGGCGTGCTGCGGGAGCCACGCGTCAGGAGGGGGGTACTGTCACGACTTCCACCGAAGGTGGCTCCTCTCCCTGTTTGGGCAGTGCTCGGCGGTCGTCGTCGCCGGCCTACTAGCTGCCACCGATACATTTTTCCTTTTCGTTTGTGTCTGTTTGTTGTTGTTATCACCTGTGTCTGATTAGTTCATTTCGGTGGGTTTATTAACCTCCACTGCCTGCTAGTCTTTTGTGCGGGATCATTTTGCTGTGTTAGCTCTGTAAGGGGTGCGTGTTTGCTCCACAGGGTTTTTTCCCTCATTGTCGTTGTACCGTTGGTACTGTGTTAGGAGTAGAGGTTTCTCCCCCGTGTGTTTCGTGATTTTCCCTGCCTGTTGTTGGTGGGTTGGAACTTATAATAAACAACTGTGCAAACTGGAACTCTCCTGACTCCTGCACCTACCTCTTCTTAGGAGGCACATAACATGTAGAGCAGATGGGAGTAAGTCTGAGATGGATGAAGGTAGTAGGATCAGTGATTAATCTACCTACACGACTACGGGGGAAAAATAGTAAAAGGTTCAACAAGGATCAGGTTGAATTTTCCACAGATGTAAGAGGGGATTTTCTAAAAGAGCAAACAGGCAGGGAGTAAAATGTTAAATCCGATAATGTTGTCAAAGGCCATCAAGTCAGATATAGGACATGTAAAAGATGCAAGGTGCATAGGAAAAATTATTGATATTTGTGGATAATATACTTCAGAAGAACAAAATATTGATAATGGAGGTGTTAAATGGAGGTGGGGTGAAATGCCATGTCCCTGGCAGTAGGGCGAAAGTGAGAGGGATGATTTTGGGAGTACCGATGGAGGTGTCAATGGAGGAGTTTGAGAGGGAGGTGACCGGAGCGAAAGTGGCTGAGTCGAATTGAATGAGCAGTAAGAAAAGGGAGGGTGGAGTAGAATGCACTACGGTGCTGTTAGAGTTTAAGGGAATCTTCAGAGAAGAGTACATCTAGGATTCATCAGCTTTTATGTTGGGGAGTTTGTGCCAGCGCTGCTTCTGTGTTTTAAGTGTCAGTGCATGGGACATTCGTTTCTGTAATGGGCAGAGAAGTTTTGTGAAGTGTGGGGGACGACATGAATAGGGCAAGTGTGGGGTGGAGGTCCAGGCAAGGTGCTGTAACTGCGGCGGGGAACATAGTGCTGCGTTCGGGGGATGTATAGCACAGAAGCAGGATGCGGAGGTAAATAGATAGAAGATTACTGTCACACCCTGGCCATAGAGAGGCATGTATTCTCTATTTTGGTTAGGCCAGAGTGTGACTAGGGTGGGCATTCTAGTTTCTTTATTCCTCTGTTTTCTATTTCTTTGTTTTTTGCCGAGTGTGGTTCCTAATCAGAGGCAGCTGTTTTCGTTGGCTCTGATTGGAGATCACATATAAGTTGTCATTCTCCTTTTGGTGTTTGTGGGATCTTGTTTTTTGTTAGCTCTGTGGAGCCTGCAGAACGTGACATTCGTTATTCTTTTGTTGGTTTGTTTGGTGTTATGGGTAAATAAAGTATCATGAAAAACGTATCACGCTGCACCTTGGTCTCATTCTAACAACGGACATTACAGAAGATCCCACCACAAAAAGACCAAGCAGTGTTTTCTGGAGGAGGACATGGGAGGAGATGCTGGAAGGCAAGGGACCCTGGGCGCAGGCTGGAGAATATTGGCGTCCTAAGGAGGATACGGAAGCAGCAAAAGCGGAACGTCGAAGATACGAGGAGTTGGCATGACGAATCATGCACGAGAGGAAGCCCCAAAACTTTTTTTTTAGGAGGGCACACGGGGAGATTGGCGGAGTCAGGTGATTGACCTGAGTCAACTCCCCGTGTTTACAGTGGGGAGAGTGTGACTAGTCACGCCTCCACGGTCCAGTGTGTCCTGTGCCAGCTCTCCACACTCACCGAGATAGATTGGGTATCCATCCAGGACATGTTTTGGCAGCTCCACTCACTGGGCTGCCAGTACGTCTCCTCAGTCCGGTGAGACCTGTTCCGGCTCCACGTTTGAAGCCTCCAGTGACGATCCATGGCCCGACGCCTCCAGTGATGGTCCACGGCACGAAGCCTCCAGTAATAATCCATGGCACGAAGCCTCCAGTGATGATCCATGGCACGAAGCCTCCAGTGATGATCCATGGCCTGGAGCCTGCAGTGAGGATCCATTGCACGAAGCCTCCAGTGTTGATCAACGGTCCGGAGCCTCCAGCGACGGTCCCCAGTCTGGAGCCTGAAGCGACGGTACTGTCACCCCCTGGCCATAGAGAGGCTTTTATTTTATATTTTGGTTAGGCCAGGGTGTGACTAGGGTGGGCATTCTAGTTTCTTTATTTCTATGTTTTCTATTTCTTTGTTTTTTGCCGAGTGTGGTTCCCAATCAGAGGCAGCTGTTTATCGTTGTCTCTGATTAGGGATCACATACAGTATATCTCAAAAGTGAGTACACCCCTCACATTTTTGTAAATATTTGAGTTTATCTTTTCATGTGACAACACTGAAGAAATTACACTTTGCTACAATGTAAAGTAGTGCGTGTCCAGCTTGTATAACAGTATAAATTTGCAGTCCCCTCAAAATAACTCAACACACAGAGGGTGTACTCAATTTTGTGATATACTGTATATGTTGTCATTCTCCTTTCGGTGTTTGTGGGATCTTGTTTTTTGTTAGCTCTGTGGAGCCTGCAGAACGTGACGTTCGTTAATTATTTTGGTGTTCTGGGTAAATAAAGTATCATGAACACTTACCACGCTGCACCTTGGTCTCCTTCTAACAACGGACATTACAATTACAAACAAGGTAACTTATGCTGAAGCAGCACAGAGAGTTCAAAGTACAGAACCTGTGAGGACATTGGAAAGGGGAGGTGAGGGAGTAGCACAAACTGCTGGTCTCCACGAAATTTGACCATCAGTGTAAGGTCACAAAATAATAGTTGGTGGTGAACAGGGTTGGCTTCTTGGCGTTCAAGTGTAGTGTGATGAATATGAGTGATCAGGTTAAGAAAAAGTATGCACGCATAGAAGTGGTGGTACTCGCAGCAAAATATTTCCTGGGAATTACAAAAGCAACTGGAGTAATGATGCATGAGATGTTGAATCAGCCAAGAGGTGATGGGTTGGAACAACCTATTTTGTATGTTTTTGTCATCCTTCAATGGAACTCTAGAAGCTTAATAGCTAGTATGAGATGGATATATTGGAGATACAGGAATTGGAATATGTGGGAATTTAAATATGTAGAGGTAACATTGCAATAGTTAATTTGTATAAACCCTGCATACCTCATGTTAACACAGTTAGGGATTGGGGTAGGAAGGTAATATGGTGTGGTGATTTTAATGCCTCTAATGAAATCTGGGGAAGTACGCCTAAAGATAACAATGGGATTATAGTTGAAGAATGAATGGATAATGGGATTAGCATGTGTTAATGATGGGAGGGGGCCGAGAATTAATGTGGTGAGTGGTCATACTTGGACTTGACATTGGTATCTGCGGCGGTGTGAATGGGAAGTGATTAGAGGTCAATATGGATGTGTGTATGCAGGCAATAACACGAGGTGCTGTTTTGAGAAAGCTGGAAGATGTTCAAGTACCTGTGTGAGCGGGCGGGACAAAAGTTATCAATGGAGGGGTCAGTGCACTGAGGCAGTAAGGTCTGTAATTATATCAACTGCAGATGTGATTGTTCCAGCGTGATGCAGGAAAGGGACATAGCTCTACCGGTAGTTAAAAATGGCTTGAAAGAAAGGAATCTCATGTAGTATAAAAGGAAGAGAGTGATGGAGAGAAGAACGATTTAAGATGGCGAAAAAGGAGGCATGGCGGGAATTTTGCTCGACTATTGGTATAGGGACTGAAATTGATGCGGTTTGGAAACCATAAAAAAAAGAAGGGTAAGGGTAAAAATGCTGGAATCCCAGTGTTGGTAGAAATAAAAATGTCACAGCTGTATCAAGTAAAGAAAAGGCGAATGTCGTAGTTGGTGCATTTGCAGCGATTCATAGATGTGAGCACCTGTGTGACGAGAGTAAGAGGAGACGTAGGGAAAAGGTAAAGGAGCATGGATATGTTTTATGAGAGTCAGGAGAAGCTATGGATACAGAGTTTTCTATGTATGAGATGACAAGGGTGTGGGAGAGATGCGGGTGGACTACTAGAGAAGATAAGTTGTGTTATGTGAAGTTTAAGCAGGACTGGGGTATTTGGAGGACTGGTGATACCTGCTGGGTGGAAACATACTGTGGTGAAGATAGGTAAAGCAGTTATAGGGCAAGCGGTTATAGGCCTATCCCGTTGACATCCAATATGTGTAAATTGATGGAAAAGATGAAAGTGAGTAGGATTATGTATTTCTTGGAAGTTAGGGGTTTGCTAAGCTTAGCACAAAGTGGATTCAGGAGAGGGAGATCTGCCATGGATGCCCTGGTGACGGTTCATACAAAGATAGCCAAGGCACTGACAATACAATAGGTGATTGTTGTGTATTTTGACATTGAGGAAGCTTACAATACCATGTGGAGGGAAGGGTTGTTGATCAAGTGGAGTGCTTTGGGCATTGGGGGACGTCTGTTTAACTGGATCATGGACTTACTGTTCGATCAGGTCGTGAGGGTGGGGTCAGAATTGTCAATGTGGTTTGAAGTGGACAATGGTACACCTCAGGGAAGTGTGGTTAGTCCTGTGTTGTTCACTCTGATGATAGATTATATATTTTAAAAGGTTGGACAGGGAGTGGGAGGCCTTGTATGCTGATGATGGGTCTGTATGGAAGAGAGGTGGTAATGTGAAATATGTGATGAGGAAGATGCAAGAAGCTGTGGGAGTTGTGCAAGATTGGTCTCGAACATGGGGTTTAGGATGTCTTTGTCAAAGTCCTGCTTTATGGTGTTTTCTAGGAGGACGGTTAAAGATGTTACGTCAGACGTTTACATCAAATTAGGTTGCAGTCATTAAAACTCTTTTTTCAACCACTCCACAAATTTCGGCAAGAGGACATCTACTTTGTGCATGACACAAGTAATTTTTCCAACAACTGTTTACAGATGGATTATTTCACTGATAATTCACTGTATCACAATTCCAGTTGGTCAGAAGTTGACTGTGCCTTTAAACAGCTTGTAAAATATCAGAAAATTATGTCATGGCTTTAGAAGCTTCTGATAGGCTAATTGACATCATTTGACTCAATTGGAGATGTACCTTTGCTTGACATCATGGGAAAATCAAAAGAAATCAGCCAAGACCTCAGAAAAAAAATTGTAGAACTCCACAAGACTTGTTCATCCTTGGGAGCAATTTCCAAACACCTGAAGTATAAACTCCATGGGACCAAGCAGCCGTCATACCGCTCAGGAAGGAGCCGCGTTTTGTCTCCTAGAGATGAATGTACTTTGTTGCGAAAAGTGCAAATCAATCGCAGAACAACAGCAAATGACCCTGTGAAGATGCTGGAGGAAACAGGTACAAAAGTATCTAACTGTTTTGCCATGATGACCATCGTTATGTTTGGAGGAAAAAGGGGGAGGCTTGCAAGCCGAAGAACATCATCCCAACCGTGAAGCACAGGGGTGGCAGCATCATGTTGTGGGGGTGCTTTGATGCAGGAGGGACTGGTGCACTTCACTAAATAGATGGCTTCATGAGGTAGGAAACTTATGTGGATACATTGAAGCAACATTTCCAGACGTCATTCAGGAAGTCAAAGCTTGGTTGCAAATGGGTCTTCCAAATGGACAATGACCCCAAGCATACTTCCAAAGTTGTGGCAAAATGGCTTAAGGACAACAAAGTCAAGGTATTGGAGTGGCCATCACAAAGCCCTGACCTCAATCCTATAGAACATTTGTGGGCGTGTGCGAGCAAGGAGGCCTACAAACCTGACTCAGTTACCCCAGCTCTGTCAGGAGGAATGGGCCAAAATTCACCCAACTTATTGTGGGAAGCTTGTGGAAGGCTATCCAAAACGTTTGAGCCAAGTTAAACTATTTAAAGGCAATGCTATCAAATACTAATTGAGTGTATGTAAACTTCTGACCCACTGGGAATGTGATGAAATCATTCTCTGTCATACCCTGACCTTAGAGGTCATTTTAATTCTCATTAAAATCATATTTATCATATTTAGGCAGCCTTTTCCCACCTGTTTGTGGGATCTTGTTTTTGTGTAGCTGCCTGTGAGCAGCCCAGAACGTCACGTTTCGTTTTCTTCTGTATTGTTTTTGGTGAGTTTAATATTTATTAAATATGTGGAACTGTAAGAACGCTTCGCCTTGGTCCATTCATTCAGACGATCGTGACATTCTCTCTACTATTATTCTGACATTTCACATTCTTAAAATTAAGTGGTGATCCTAACTGACCTAAGACAGGGACTTTTTACTAGGATTAAATGTCAGGAATTGTGAAACTGAGTTTAAATGTATTTGGTTTCCTGCGGCACAAAAGGCTATGTAAATGTATTTGGCTAAGGTGTATGTAAACTTTTATCATTTTACATTTCCTCATCGCCTGCCTTGCACACTCCTGTGTTGGCCCCACCTATCAGGCTGAGATGGTGAGTCTGCAACGTAACACAGAAATTATTAATGAACAGCCATGTTGGCGCGGAAGAACATGGCTGACGTTTTACATTATCCCAACCGATTGTGCTATTTGTTATTTTTTTGCATTTTGTGTAACTTATTTTTTTACTTATTGTGTACATAATGTTACTGCTACTGTCTCTTATGACCGAAAAGAGCGTCTGGACATGAGAAAAGCAATTACTCATATCCTGCTTTCACTGGAACAGGCCCAGATCCACTCCTTTTGGTGAAGAAAAGACACTGGAAAAGAGGCCGCAGATCGGGCACCGTTCTGAGAATCTGGAGGTGAGCGAGTAAACTCCCATTGTCTTCCATTCTTCTTGCTAACGTGCAATCATTTGAAAATAAAATTGATGGCCTACAATGAAGACTCTCCTACCAAAAGGACATTCAAATAATGCAGGTAAACTTAAGTCAGTTTTACCAAATTTTTACCAGCATGTCACATGTGCAACCAGGGAAAAGAAAATCCTAGACCACCTTTACTCCATGCACAGAGATGCATACAAAGCTCTCCCCCACCGTCCATTTGGCAAATCTGACCATAATTCTATCCTCTTGATTCCTGCTTACATGCAAAAACTAAAGCAGGAAGAACCAGTGACTCGCTCAATATGGAAGTGGTCAGATGACCCGGATGCTACACTACAGGACTGTTTTGCTAGCACAGACTGGAATATGTTCCGGGATTCATCCAATGGCATTGAGGAATACACCACCTCAGTCATCAGCTTCATCAATAAGTGTATCGATGACGTCGTCCCCACAGTGACTGTACTTACATATCCCAACCAGAAGCCATGGATTACAGGCAACATCCGCATCGAGCTAAAGGCTAAAGCTGCCGCTTTCAAGGAGTGGGAGGCTAATCCGGATGCTTATAAGAAATCCTGCTATGCCCTCAGACGATCCATCAAACAAGCAAAGTGTCAATACAGGATTAAGATTGAATCCTACTACACCGGCTCTGATGCTCATCGGATGTGGCAGGGCTTAAAATCTATTACGGACTACAAAGGGAAACCCAGACGTGAGCTGCCCAGTGACGCGAACCTACCAGACGAGCTAAATGCCTTTTATGCTCGCTTTGAGGCAAGCAAAACTGAAGCATGCACGAGAGCACCAGCTATTCTGGATGACTGTGTGATAACGCTTTCGGTAGCCCATGTGAACAAAACCTTTAAACAGGCCAACATTCACACAGCCGCTGGGCCAGACGGATTACCAGGACATGTACTCAAAGCATGCGCGAACCAACTGCCAAGTGTCTTCACTGATATTTTCAACCTCTCCCTGACCGAGTCTGTAATACCTACATGTTTCAAGCAGACCACCATAGTCCCTGTGCCCAAGGAAGCGAAGGTAACCTGTCTAAATGATTACCGCCCAGTGGCACAAACGTTGGTAGCCATGAAGTGCTATGAAAGGCTGGTCATGACACACATCAACAGCATCCTCCCAGACACCCTAGACCCACTCCAATTCACATACCGCCCCAACAGATCTACAGATGATGTAATCGCACTCCACACTGCCCTTTCTCACCTGGACAAAAGGAACAACTATGTGAGAATGCTGTTCATTGACTACAGCTCTGCGTTCAACCACATAGTGCCCACGAAGCTCATCACTAAGCTATGGACTCTGGGTCTAAACACCTCCCTCTGCAACTGGATCCTTGACTTTTTAACGGGCTGCCCCCAGGTGGTAAGAGTAGGCAACAACATGTCTGCCACGCTAATCCTTAACACCAGGGCCCCTCAGGGGTGTGTAGGCCTGATCACTGACAACGATGAGACAGCATATAGGGAGGAGGTCAGAGACCTGGCAGTGCGGTGCCAGGACAACAACTTCTCTTTCAATGTGAGCAAGACAAAGGAGCTGATCGTGGACTACAGGAAAAGGCTGGCCGAACAGGCCCCTATTAACATCGGCGGCGCTGTAGTGGAGTGGGTCGAGAGTTTCAAGTTCCTTGGTTTCCACATCACCAACAAAGGATCATCGTCCAAACATACCAAGACAGTCGTGAAGAGGGCATAACAAAACCTTTTCCCCCTCAGGAGACTGAAGATTTGGCATGGGTCCCCAGATCCTCAAAAGTTTCTACAGTTGCACCATCGAGAGCATCCTGACCGGTTGCATCACCGCCTGGTATGACAACTGCTCGGCATATGACCGTAAGGCGCTACAGAGGGTAGTGCGAACAGCCCAGTACATCACAGGGGCCAAAGCTTCCTGCCTTTCAGGACCTATATAATAGGCGATGTCAGAGGAAAGCCCATAAATTTGTCAGAGACTTCAGTCATCCAAGTTAAACTGTTTTAAACTTCAGTCATCCAAGTTCAACTCTTTTCTCTGATACCGCACGGCAAGCGATACCGGAGCGCCAAGTCTAAGACCAAAAGGCTCCTCAACAGCTTCTATCGCCCAAGCCATAAGAATGCTGAACAATTCATAAAATCGCCACTGGACAATTTACATTGACCCCTCCCCCTCCTTTTGTACTATGCTGCGACTCGCTGTTGTTTGTTACCTATGCATAATCACTTCGCCCCACCTACACATACAGATGATCTCAACTAGTCTATACCCCCGCACACTGACTCGATACCTGTGCCCCCTGTATATAGCCTCATTATTGTTATTCTATTGTGTTACTTTTTATTATTACTTTTATTTTAGTCTACTTGGTAAATATTTTCTTCTTCTTGAACTGCACTGTTGGGTAAAGTCTACACTTGTTGTATTCGGCGCATTTGACAAATCAAGTTTGATTTCAATCAGAAATGCTGTTGGTAAAGGGATGCAAAAAGTGTGGACTCACTATTCACTCACTTCACTCATGTGAAATAGTTAATTACCATAATTAATTAAAGAAGCCACTAGTCAAAAAATTGTGAATAGCTTAGTTGCCAGTGCATTCACTCTATGGATGATGTCTTGGGCAGTGTGAGACATGAGGATGCGGTTGCACCAGGAAGGCCAGCGATTGTTCATTTACTGGGTTGGTTTAGTGTAGTCCTCACTGTAGGGATAACTGACATACCGACACATACAGACAGACAGCAGTAACACCAGTGACACTCCTCAAGCAGTTGTAATAGTGACAGGGCTGCTAGAGGTGATGCTTACCTGGGTGGAAACAGGATGTCATGCTCAGGCATGAGAGATCTCTCCTTGATGAGAACGCTCATCTTCACTGCCAGAGTGATCCTCATTTAATGAGATGAAGCTGTCCCTACGACCTGCCCGATTACCAGTGATTAGGGATGGACCTGTCCAAGTTGGAGGAAGGGGGGTCAGCGGGGGTATGGATTAAACTGAGGGTTTCGCAAGTTAGATAGGTTAGGGATTCAGTTGAGGTCAGCCTGAGTTATTGCAGTTATTAAATTAAATGATTTGCTTGCTCAATATATTAGCTCAGTTCAGAAGGAAACATGGTGGCAGGTTTAAGAGTGAAACCTCACATATCATTAGAAGTGGCACTATTTAAATTGGATCTACTTACACTAATGTCAGGCAATCATGGGCAGGTGAAAAGTAAGTCTCTTCAGAAATCCAGTCTCAGTGAGAGACTGGTTATTAGGAATTAATATAGATAGAAAAAAAACACACAAAACGTACTCTCAGTAGCTAGGTTTCCATCCAATTGCGACAGATTTTCATGCGAATATTTAAAAATCTGTATAACAACAATATGTGAGTTTTCCCACCAGAGATGTTTCCATTAAATTGACTTGTTGCTGATAAACGGCTATGTGTGATGACGTAGTGCACACACAAAAGTAACTTGTGCAGTTAAATTCCCATTTGAATAAAAAAATCTAAGATAAATGGATTTCCATCACATTTTCAACTTTACTGATGGTTTTCTCACAATTTGTTAAGCATATATAGAGAATGTGCCCACTCTGGTATTGGGACGTGCACTCTAGCCAACAGCTCACAGATACACTGCAGGTATAGCCTACATGATGAGATTATAATGGACAAAAGAGCAAGATCATTTGTGTTGTCAAACGGCAGCCAAGCGTAGATGATCATGTCACCAGAGTAAGACCCTCAATATTTATTGGAAAGGAGCATCAAGCTCATCACCTTGCACTTTCACCACCCTGTGAAATTCATCATCATTTATTTCATCAGTAGCCTAATAAACTGCATGCTTTCCCGACAAGTGGGAGGACCACACGTCATTGCGTGACTCCAAGTTTACTTTGTTATGATATTATTATATCAATATTTGCTAATTAAAAGCGCCTCCACCGTCATTTCTCGCACAAAAAGATTCCACCTTGTCTAACACTTTTGGTTTTGACTAAATTTGGACATTTTACCGACAATGAGGGACGTACCCGACGGGTTGGATGATACTTTTCTTCAAAAATGTATACTTAAACTGGAGATCAACCAATGTTAACACAATGGAACGGTCAAATGCTTTATTATGTCAATCTTGAAAGTGTGTGGGCGACGGAGAGAAACAAAATGGTGCAGTTTGAGGCCATGTGGTGGAGAGTGATGCGAGAGTGATGCGGATGTATATATCAATGATGTTGCTCTTGCTGCGGGCGATTCCCTGATCTACCTCTACGCAGACGACACTATTCTGTATACTTCTGTCCCTTCCTTGGACACTGCTATCTAACCTCCAAACGAGCTTCAATGCCATACAACAGTTCTTCCGTGGCCTCCAACTGCTCTTAAGCGCTAGTAAAACCAAATGCATGCTTTTCAATCGTTCGCTGCCTGCACCTACCCGCCTGTCCAACATCACTACTCTGGACGGCTCTGACTTAGAATATGTGGACATCTATAAGTACCTAGGTGTCTGGCTAGACTGTAAACTCTCCTTCCAGACTCATATCAAACATCTCCAATCCAAAGTTAAATCTAGAATTGGCTTCCTATTTCGCAACAAAGCATCCTTCACTCATGCTGCCAAACATACCCTTGTAAAACTGACCATCCTACCAATCCTCGACTTTGGCGATGTCATTTACAAAATAGCCTCCAATACCCTACTCAACAAATTGGATGCAGTCTATCACAGTGCAATCCATTTTATCACCAAAGCCCCATATACTACCCACCATTGTGACCTGTACGCTCTCGTTGGCTGGCCCTCGCTTCATACTCGTCGCCAAACCCACTGGCTCCATGTCATCTACAAGACCCTGCTAGGTAAAGTCCCCCCTTATCTCAGCTCGCTGGTCACCATAGCATCTCCCACCTGTAGCACACGCTCCAGCAGGTATATCTCTCTAGTCACCCCCAAAACCAATTCTTTCTTTGGCCGCCTCTCCTTCCAGTTCTCTGCTGCCAATGACTGGAACGAACTACAAAAATCTCTGAAACTGGAAACACTTATCTCCCTCACTAGCTTTAAGCACCAACTGTCAGAGCAGCTCACAGATTACTGCACCTGTACATAGCCCACCTATAATTTAGCCCAAACAACTACCTCTTTCCCAACTGTATTTAATTTGTATTTATTTATTTATTTTGCTCCTTTGCACCCCATTATTTTTATTTCTACTTTGCACATTCTTCCATTGCAAAACTACCATTCCAGTATTTTACTTGCTATATTGTATTTACTTTGCCATCATGGCCTTTTTTACCTCCCTTCTCACCTCATTTGCTCACATTGTATATAGACTTGTTTATACTGCATTATTGACTGTATGTTTGTTTTTACTCCATGTGTAACTCTGTGTCATTTTATCTGTCGAACTGCTTTGCTTTATCTTGGCCAGGTCGCAATTGTAAATGAGAACTTGTTCTCAACTTGCCTACCTGGTTAAATAAAAGGTAAAATAAAATAAATAAATAAACATATTCGTCGCCAGACCCACTGGCTCCAGGTCATCTACAAGTACATGCTAGGTAAAGCTCTGCCTTATCTCAGTTCACTGATCACGATGGCAACACCCACCCGTAGCACGCGCTCCAGCAGGTGTATCTCACTGATCATCCCTAAAGCCAACAACTCATTTGGCCGCCTTTCCTTCCAGTTCTCTGCTGCCTGTGACTGGAACGAATTGCAAAAATCGCTGAAGTTGGAGACTTTTATCTCCCTCACCAACTTTAATCATCTGCTATCTGAGTAGCTAACCGATCGCTGCAGCTGGACATAGTCCATCGGTAATAGCCCACCCAATTTACCTACCTCATCCCCATACTGTTTTTTATTTGTTTACTTTTCTGCTCTTTTGCACACCAGTATCTCTACCTGCACATGACCATCTGATCATTTATCACTCCAGTGTTAATCTGCTAAATTTGTATTATTTGCCTACCTCCACATGCCTTTTGCACACAATGTATATAGACTCTTTTTTTTCTCTTTTTTTTCCTATGTGATATTGACTTTATTGTTTACTCCATGTGTAACTCTGTGTTGTTGTCTGTTCACACTGCTATGCTTTATTTTGGCCAGGTCGCAGTTGTAAATGAGAACTTGTTCTCAACTAGCCTACCTGGTTAAATAATGGTGAAATAAAGAAAAAAAAATGCCAGAGATGGGGGTGTGAGCAGGTGAGTCTGGGCAGGTGTGATGTCGTTGATGTTTACGTGCATCTGTTTGTTTTGTATTGTTAAAAAAAGTACAAAACATAAAGGGGAATGTTTACCGCCATTTTTTGTTTATATCACCCATGTCATAAACAATTTTCATCCGACATGTAATTTACTCGCATAAAAAGGTTGGATGAAAACCTGGTTACTGACTGGGTTTAAGGAGGGGTGGTTCTGCTCCCTCTCTTCCCTGGGAGGTGGCTGAATAGGTTACTTGTAACTGAGTGGGTGGACTGCTTTAGAATCTATGCATCAGGTCATTGACTGTTTCAGGAACTGTAAAGACAGACAAATCATGAACTATTTAGTTCATTGATAGATACTAGAGAAGACCTTCACTAAGTTTAACATTTTGCCTAGCAAGTACATTGACTTTCAGCAATCTGGCCGATAGAAAGAGAGACATATTGTAGACAGCAAAACAGACTATGCATTTATTAGTCAGCAGGCTAGATAGCTACTGTAACTACTCATTCCCTCTCCATCCTTTTATCAACCCAAGATAATTGATAATTTTAAAAAGGCAGTTAAAAATTAGTCTACCTACTGTAACAATCTCTCTCTTTATCACAAATACATTAACTATTTTCTTTAATTACATACCTCAAATTATATAGGTCTCAGCTATTCATGTAATTGGTGATAACTAAAAAATCAAATCAAATTTTATTTGTCACATACACATGGTTAGCAGATGTTAATGCGAGTGTAGCAAAATGCTTGTGCTTCTAGTTCCGACAATGCAGTAATAACCAACAAGTAATCTAGCTAGCAATTCCAAAACGACCACCTTATAGACACAAGTGTAAGGGGATAAAGAATATGTACATAAAGATATATGAATGAGTGATGGTACAGAGCGGCATAGGCAAGATACAGTAGATGGTATTGAGTGCAGTATATACATATGAGATGAGTATGTAAACAAAGTGGCATAGTTAAAGTGGCTAGTGATACATGTATTACATGAAAATGCAGTAGATGATATAGAGTACAGTACATACGTATACATAAGAGATGAATAATGTAGGGTATGTAAACATTATATTAGGTAGCATTGTTTAAAGTGGCTAGTGATATATTTTACATCATTTCCCATCAATTCCCATTATTAAAGTGGCTGGAGTTGAGTCAGTGTGTTGGCAGAAGCCACTCAATGTTAGTGGTGGCTGTTTAACAGTCTGATGGCCTTGAGATAGAAGCTGTTTTTCAGTCTCTCGGTCCCAGCTTTGATGCACCTGTACTGACCTCGCCTTCTGGATGATAGCGGGGTGAACAGGCAGTGGCTCGGGTGGTTGTTGTCCTTGATGATCTTTATGGCCTTCCTGTGACATCGGGTGGTGTAGGTGTCCTGGAGGGCAGGTAGTTTGCCCCTGGTGATGCGTTGTGCAGACCTCACTACCCTCTGGAGAGCCTTACGGTTGTGGGCGGAGCAGTTGCCGTACCAGGCGGTGATACAGCCCGACAGGATGCTCTCGATTGTGCATCTGTAGAAGTTTGTGAGTGCTTTTGGTGACAAGCCGAATTTCTTCAGCCTCCTGAGGTTGAAGAGGCGCTGCTGCGCCTTCTTCACGATGCTGTCTGTGTGGGTGGACCAATTCAGTTTGTCTGTGATTTGTGGGCCGTGTCAGTGGCACTGTATTGTCCTCAAAGCGGGAAAAAAAGTTATTTAGTCTGTCTGGGAGCAAGACATCCTGGTCCGTGATGGGGCTGTTTTTCTTTTTGTAATCCGTGATTGACTGTAGACCCTGCCACATACCTCGTGTCTGAGCCGTTGAATTGAGATTCTACTTTGTCTCTATACTGACGCTTAGCTTGTTTGATTGCCTTGCGGAGGGAATAGTTACACTGTTTGTATTCGGTCATGTTTCCAGTCACCTTGCCCTGATTAAAAGCAGTGGTTCGGGCTTTCAGTTTCACGCGAATGCTGCAATCAATCCACGGTTTCTGGTTTGGGAATGTTTTAATCGTTGCTATGGGAACGACATCTTCAACGCACGTTCTAATGAACTTGCTCACCGAATCAGCGTATTCGTCAATGTTGTTGTCTGATGCAATACGAAACATATCCCAGTCCACGTGATGGAAGCAGTCTTGGAGTGTGGAATAAGATTGGTCGGACCAGCGTTGATCAACAAAATGGAGTCGTGGTCAGCTTTTCCGAAAGGAGGGCGGGGCAGGGCCTTATATGCGTCGCGGAAGTTAGAATAGCAGTGATCCAAGGTTTTTCCAGCCCTGGTTGTGCAATCGATATACTGATAAAATTTAGGGAGTCTTGTTTTCAGATTAGCCTTGTTAAAATCCCCAGCTACAATGAATGCAGCCTCCGGATAAATGGATTCCAGTTTGCAAAGAGTCAAATAAAGTTCGTTCAGAGCCATCGATGTGTCTGCTTGGGGGGGAATATATACGGCTGTGATTATAATCGAAGAGAATTCCCTTGGTAGATAATGCGGTCGACATTTGATTGTGAGGAATTCTAAATCAGGTGAACAGAAGGACTTGAGTACCTGTATGTTGTTATGATCACACCACGTCACGTTAACCATGAAGCATACGCCCCCGCCCCTCTTCTTACCAGAAAGATGTTTGTTTCTGTCTGCGCGATGCGTGGAGAAACCAGTTGGCTGCACCGACTCCGATAGCGTCTTTCCAGTGAGCCATGTTTCCGTAAAGCAAAGAATGTTACAGTCTCTGATGTCCCTCTGGAATGCTACCCTTGCTTGGATTTCATCAACCTTGTTGTCAAGAGACTGGACATTGGTGAGAAGAAAGCTAGGGAGTGGTGCACGATGTGCTCGTCTCCGGAGTCTGACCAGAAGACCGCTCCGTTTCCCCCTTTTACGAAGTCGTTTTTTTGGGTCGCCGGCTGGGATCCATTCCGTTGTCCTGGGTGAAAGGCAGAACACAGGATCTGCTTTGCGAAAGTCATATTCTTGGTCGTACTGATGGTGAGTTGACGCTGCTCTTATGTTCAGTAGTTCTTCTCGACTGTATGTAATGAAACCTAAGATGACCTGGGGTACCAATGTAAGAAATAACACGTAAAAAAACAAACTGCATAGTTTCCTATGAACGCGAAGCGAGGCGGCCATCTCTGTCGGCGCCGGAAGTACCATGTAACACCCTTGTATTACATAGGCTACAACAGTACATTCAATTCTCGTTTTATACAGGCTAACAGTAATTGTAGAAGAGGCATGTGTATATCAATGTAACAAAAACACGACATAGCAGGATAGCTAGCTAGTACCTAGTGCTACATTAGTTAGCGGTTAGCATTAAACAGTTAAAGGTGGAATATGCAGAAATTGCTCTACCATTTCCTGGTTGCAAAAATTATAATTTACCTAATTTCAGTTTGTGACAAAACAAGGAGCCATTGTGTAGAGAATCATTGTGCCATCTAAACTGTAATTAAATACATTTTACCATAACCACAAATATTGTATAGCGCACTTAGAACATATCTAACGCATCATAAACATGCTTTCAATGAGAATGACATATCTATAACTCACATTTCTATATGACTTTAGTTGGGTCACCCAAAAATGTTTGTGCAACCAAAACCATTAGGTTGGCAGATATCCTAACCAAAAGGTCGCTGGTTCGTATACCCAAGCCAACTAGGTGAAAAATGTGTAGATGTGCCTTCAAGCAAGGCACTTAACAGACTTACAGGAGCGATTCAGATTAAGTGACTAAAATGTCAATGTAAAACATTCATATTAAAATCATTGTTGAGGTCATTTTCTCTCAGACTTAACATACAAAACCACAGATGAGCAGGTTAGTTATTAACATCTTTGACAAAATTAACCCTGGCTTCATTCACTTTCAATGAAGAAATCTTTCAATTCTCAAATCGGTCATACCACTTGAACACAGGCGCAACTTTAGTTTTAGAAAGGGGGGGGGGGGGTAACCTAACGGGGGTCTGGGGGTCCTTTTTGGGTATCTAAAGCTAATTTCCTGCATTTCTACCCAATATAATATGACCCTTTTGAGGTCATTTTTATTGTAAATAAGACTCAAATATGTTTCTAAACACGTCTACGTGAATGTGGATGCTACCATGATTATGGATAATCCTGAATGAATTGTGAATAATGATTAGTGAGAAAATTATAAACGCACAAATATCATGTGCTTCCCTATTAGTTTAATGGTGAGAGGTTAGCATGTCTTGGGGGTATGATATTTGTGCATCTAACTTTCTCACTTCTATTTATTCAAGATTCATGGTATCATGAATTGAATCATGGTAGCATACACATTAATGTAGAAGTGTTTAGAAACATGTTACATTCTTCTTTTCAAATATAAAATTGACTCAAATGACAATACATTATTTACCATTCATTTCTATTGGGCACAAATAGACTGAAACACAAACAAAAGAAAGAGCAAATGGTTCCAACATATTTGTAGAGTTACAAGTTTGATGTCGTCATCGCGTGCTATGAATGTGGGACCAGTCAAATCATCCCAATACTTTTGGTCCCATAAAAATGGGATACTATGTACAAAAAGTGCTTTAATTTCTTAACGGTTCACACAATATGGATGAAAATATCCTCAAATGAACGCTGACAGTCTGCTCCTTTAACCTCAAAGTCATTGTTTGATTTCACATCAAAACTTTGAGTACAGAACCAAAAGAAGAAAAAATGCTTCACTGTCCCAATAATTACGGAGAGTACTGTAATTCATAACATAGGCCTAATAGTATTGTAGAGCTCTATTTACTCGCACACAATATGGCTGGATCATCCTGTCCTGCCCATAGGGGTCCACCGCCTTTCAGAGCCCCAACCCAACACACCCTACACCACTTTAGGATCTTACTGAAACGTTCATTATTGGTTTCAGGTGTGTTAGGCCAAGGCCAGAGTGAAAACCAACAGTGCGGCAGACACTCAGGGCCAGGACTGAGCAACCCAGCAGCTAGTGATTCCCTAAATATGTATCTCCCCTGACGTGGGCATGTTTTCAATACAGACTCCTTTTGTCATTCAGTATTCTATATAAGGCATCCAGACCTTATGAAAGTTGCACAGTATACCATTAATCTTGTAATACATCAAATCTAGTGAAACATCATTTGACATTCCTGCCATCCATTGTGACATTATGGGAGGATAACAAACCTTCCAATTAATGACAATGCATTTCTTATCTGCTATAAATGCTAGGTTACACAGTTTCTTCTGATAACAGTCTCCAGTATCAACATTTCCAAGCAAACAAAAACAGGGAGAAGGGAGAATCTGTAGACATGCTGAGATAAAAGAACATACTCTTTGCCAGAAATCAGCCAGCCTTCTCAAGAGCATAACATATTGAAATATGTCCCCTTTAGTGTTTTACACCTTCAGCAGAGGAATTACATTTCTGAGTGCATGATATTCAGTTTCACTGGCTTATAGTACATTCTATGGAGGGTCTTAAATTGCAGTAATTTATGTCTGAGATTCTATGAAAATTACTGGGCATTCATCATCAGTAGTGTCTTCCAGGTCTTCCTCACATTTTTTGTTTTACATGATTTGTGTCATCAGGAAAAGATGGTCAAAATCCTTGATACACTTTGGAAATCAACTTTGGAGGTTTTGTCAGACTGCCTTAAAATAGTTTCAATCTTTGAAGCTTCTGTCTTGTCCCGTGTTTGCTGCACAGAGAGAATAAAGGGTTGCATCTGCAAAAGTTCACCTCAGTGCCGTCACAGACTGGTCATACCTGGTTGCCTGACCCTGCTGAGACCCTTGTCAACATCTGATCCTGCTTAGATGTTGTTGTTGTTTTAAGTCAGTTAAGACCAAATTCTTATTTACAACGATGGCTTACACTGGCCAAACCCGGACGAGGCTGGGCCAATTGTGCACCGGCCTATGGGACTCCAAATCACGGCCGGTTGGGATACAGCCTAGATACAGCCTAGATGAGGCATGACATTTATATATCATATTATCCAAGAATATAATCAATGGTTCAATAATTTAAATTACCATTATTCCCAGATCCCATACTGTAGTCTACCCATCAACTCAAGATGGAACTTTATCTATTCACTGATTGTTATAATCGTTGGCTGGCCCTCGCTTCATACTCGTTGCCAAACCCACTGGCTCCATGTCATCTACAAGACCCTGCTAGGTAAAGTCCCCCCTTATCTCAGCTCGCTGGTCACCATAGCATCTCCCACCTGTAGCACACGCTCCAGCAGGTATATCTCTCTAGTCACCCCCAAAACCAATTCTTTCTTTGGCCGCCTCTCCTTCCAGTTCTCTGCTGCCAATGACTGGAACGAACTACAAAAATCTCTGAAACTGGAAACACTTATCTCCCTCACAAGCTTTAAGCACCAACTGTCAGAGCAGCTCACAGATTACTGCACCTGTACATAGCCCACCTATAACTACCTCTTTCCCTACTGTATTTAATACATTTATTTATTTTGCTCCTTTGCACCCCATTATTTTTATTTCTACTTTGCACATTCTTCCATTGCAAATCTACCATTCCAGTGTTTTACTTGCTATATTGTATTTACTTTGCCACCATGGCCTTTCTTTGCCTTTACCTCCCTTATCTCACCTCATTTGCTCACATCGTATATAGACTTGTTGATACTGTATTATTGACTGTATGTTTGTTTTACTCCATGTGTAACTCTGTGTCGTTGTATGTGTCGAACTGCTTTGCTTTATCTTGGCCAGGTCGCAATTGTAAATGAGAACTTGTTCTCAACTTGCCTACCTGGTTAAATAAAGGTAAAATAAAAAATATAAAAAATAATAATATACTGCAACATTCACCTGAGCTCCATAGACTGGTCTTCCCTGGCTGTCTGACCCTGCTGTGACACCTGTCACCATCTGATCTTGTTAAGACATAATAAACATTGTGTTGTGTGCTGACTGTGCACCATGACAGTGAGGCCTGTAGAGCTGTATATACTGTGTCAGTGTGAAAAGTAGGGAATTAGGTAGGGAAACTGACAGACCAATAATGTTGCATTGCTATACTGACTGTGATTGAAAAATATTAACTAGCGTTAGCCAACTTCTGGCTGGCTCTAATGGTGCATCAACTGGCAAAAACAAGCCAAGTTAATTTATTTCTGTTGAAACGGGACAAAACAAAAGGCTACAAAACATTTCCATACACACAACAGCTGTTAGATACTGCTACCAGACAGATAGCTAGAGGCTAGAGCTGAACTGGTTGTGGTAGCTAGCCATTCACTTCAGACAGAACTTCAGTCGAGAGGGGATGAAACATTAGCTAATGTTACATGTCAGTTACACTACTAGCTCAGCACTGGGAAAAAAAACATTTTCTTCTGTTCAGTCAAACAGCAGTTACCTTGCCAGCTACATCAGTCAAATTAAGAGTACCCAGTTTCTGCTTTGCTTGCTTTTACAACTCTGAGAAAAAGCACAACGCACAGACAAAAGCGGCCTCTGTTCACATGCTCTGATGTGTCCGCGTGGTCCTAAATCCAGCTGATAGAAACCACCAAACAGCCTACCCGACCACTCTGAGGAGTCTGCATTGTCCCAAAGCACACAGATGCTGCTTTTTGACTCACAGTGAAATTATAAAACTGGGGGGGAGAAAAATATACAAAACTTTTACAATCACGTGTATGTACAATATTGATATGAAAGTGTTTGTACACCAAAAAATAACATTAGCTATGCAGCTGTAATTAAATAAAAAAAACACACTGAATTATTATTATCAAATTATTATAATCCCTTCTTGACCTGGCCTATTTGAAATGGTTCTTGTGTACAATTTAGTGCATAATCTAGGGGAACAACATCACACTGCTACACATGCACAATGTGTTCTTCCAGGTTGTGATCAAATGCTCTACTTTCATGGATTCAATATGTTCTCTATTCTTCACCACGTTAACATGCATTTCATAAATGTACAACCTTTTGAGTTTTGTCTATTTCCTGAAGATTCATATAATTATAGTAGACTATATTTTGTGGTATTTTTTACTTAATCTGATCATAGGGCAACAGAACATAAGTAGTTGCCTATATAATGTTTTACAGACTTCCTCTATAATTTAAGAGGTGGTATTCTACAACTCGATAAATTACTTTGCAATGACCCAGCGTCACAAATGATGGCTTCTACTGATTGTGTAGCATGCCCTGGGATGGCCTTGGATGTAATATGGCCGGGCAGATTGGTAAACTAACATTCGCTAGCTGCCTGCTGACTCGTGCTAGTTGTGTTAAACCTAGCTATAGATTTGTTTCATTACTGGTATCTAGCATGTTTTATCGATCAGTGATCATTGCTTTGGTGATTGATTCGATGGGTGGTCATGGTGGTTACAGCACACTACTGATTACACAACCAACAACATGTGCCTCACCATGCAATAATTACTCCAAATGCATTTTTTCATTATTTATTACATACCTTTCAACGTCTGTTGGAAACTGGAAAATGATTTTCCTCCCTTCCATTTTACAATAAACAAGGTATTTAATTGATGACGTATGTTTCTAATCGTGAAGAAAATTGACTCACAGAAGGAGTACTAGTAGTGGGAAAACTTGCAAATAAATCTATTTCTGGCTATTTATGCCAAATGCGTTTTTTTTCTTTTTGTGAATTGGCTAGTCAGCTAGAGATCTACTTGGAACAAGCTAGCTACCGCCAAGAAGAGGATGAAGACCATTTGTGCCTTAGTGAATATGCATAACGTTCATTAGGAAAACGCCCACTATCTAGTGCACTCGTCCTAAACAAAGTAATCTCTATAAACAATTAAGTAAGTCAAGTCTACCAAACTTAGTGCACTCTGTTTGTTATTGATTCTAGTTATGGAAATCAAACGTTTCCTTTATGAGAAAATTTGATGGATGTCGGCCAAAATCCATCTAGCTCAATCTTCTCCCACTGCCGTCCACTGGGCTTCATCTCACTACCATATTTGGTAGTGAGAGGAAATGCCTACCGGATGTCTCAGATTTATACTCCCAGTGTAATATCTGTCTCATCTATTTGTGCCAATACTGCCTGATGACTGAGGCTAATGAGGGCTAAATAAAGGGAGAGTAATCAAGGTGATGATGAGGTCCAGGTGTGCGTAATGATGGGAGCAGGTGTGCGTAATGAAGGTGCCAGGTCCAGTGGTTAGTAGACCGGTGACTTCGAGTGCTGGAGATGGGGAGTAGGCATGGCACTTACCACCTCAACACATTTCCGAATCCTGATTATACCCACTTTCCTTTACCCTGTGGTTCCACGTAGGTTGAGAGGATGATGATCACCGCCTGGACACCAAGATGCCAGAAGACCCACTTTCCCTTACCCTGTGGTTCGCTGTCGGTTGAGAGTCCTGTAAGTGCCCTCCAGCCCATCATTCCGCCCACCCGTATTGTTGGCCCCATGTTTTGGGACGTAGATATGGACATCCACCAGGCTCTGGAGAGGGAACTCTCACCTGCCGTCTGCACTCCTGAGCACATCGGGGCCAACATGTAACGTCATGAAAATATTGTTGCTGCGACGTGTTGAGGAGATAAGGAAGATGACCAAATGCAGTGCCTATGATATTACCTTCAGATTATGTTTCCACAACGTGGAAAAGGACATTACCAACCAATTATGTCAGGGTTGGTCGTGGTTACGTAACATGTTTGTGGCTGGCGTGTGTATGTATTTCACGTGCTTTGTGATTGTATGGGCTACTTTGTGCATGATTTCTCGATATTACTACATAATTGATACAGCGTATACCTCCAGTACACTGCTTTTATACGCATCAGTGGGGATTAATGAGTATATGCAATGTCCACTTATAAAAGTGGGTGTAGAGCATAAATACCTGACATGGGTCCTCACTACACTGCATACAGCCCCAGGTGCTGTCCTGTGGCCTACTTTATATCTAGTCCTCTTACAATCAAACCATGTGGTCCTACATATTATGTACTGTACATCCTTATGCTTTCATAGGGTTTGATTATATTATTGGCTTTGATAAAAGTGTAATTCCAAAGAATGGCAGAGCTCCATAAACCGGGGCCCAAACATTCTTTCCTAGGGGCCGAGGGGAGTGGACAATGATGCCTTAGAGTTCTCTCTGTTACCATCCCTGTCCCACCACTGGTGCCAGGCGCATTACATGGCTTATTTCTGCTGGCTGCAATGAAACAGATGGTGAAACAAGTGGAGGAGAACAACATCTCACTGAAGCCAAGCAATGAATGGTGAACTGTCTCTTACAAAAATGTCGAGTTACTTTTGGGCAATATATTTTTGGATCTGCTTGTAATTTTACAGCCTCAACTTTTATTAGATGACCTTATGCTGTTTTCTTCTCATTTTTTTAGGGGGTGGGTCTTGTTAAATTTGATAATGCATATTACGAGAGACTGAATTGTATCATGTCACAACTAGGTTAGTTAGTCCGTAGATGACACAATTGAAGGCTGATGGTGAAGGGATCACTCTTGGTTGAGCATCATGTGCATTTCCATCTCTATTTGATTAATCATCATGACACACTGTATCTGTAAACGAGAGAGCGAGATCGAGAGAGCACACATTCTCTGTCTTTCAAATCATAATACTTGACAGAGGGGCAGTATTCATTTTTAGGAACATTTCAATTCTAAGAAATGTGTCATGAATGGGAAAAGTCAAAAGCAAATTTTGCTTGGTAGCAAGACTGATTGAGGTCTGAATACATGCACTTAAATGCTCACTCTATTAATGTCATTATTCCAGCATAGTGCCACCAACAAAAATTGAAATAATAGAACAAATGCATCCCATGACATTTTGAAATGCAAAAAAGTACTCATTCTGCAAAGTATTTTTGACAAAAAATCTAAATCTAAAATAAATACAAAAATACTTATCAATTTCGACATGTTTCTTCACTGACCTAACAGAATGCTACCAGATATGATTGAATAGGGCCCAGCCCCATTCAGTGTTTGTGTCTCTCTGTGCTCTGGATTTATCCCTTCCTCAGTGACAGTCTGGCCAGAGGTCAGAAACACCCTCAGCAAATCTACAACACATGAAAACACACATGGTACACACAACACATATTAGGGCTATTTATAGACTTCATATCACACCTTAAATTAAAGCTGTCATGACCACGTTTAGGTATATAAAACTGATTTTAATTTACATACAGTAATGTGATCTTATTTTATTGAACTCACTCTCTATGATGTAGCCCATATTTTGTGCAGTTGAAGTCAGAAGTTTTTTCTTTTTCAACCACTCCACAAATGTCTTGTTAACAAACTATGGTTTTGGCAAGCCGGTTATGTAATGAGGTCTGTGTGTAACTAAGCAGGATATGAGTAAATGAACGTAATTTACTCAGAAATAGACCAATACAATACAATAAAGTGAAGCCCACATAACAGATCGTATTACGTACAAACAATTACTCACAAACAAACATGGGGGAACAGAGGGTTAAATAATGAACAAGTAATTGGGGGATTGAAACCAGGTGTGTAAGACAAAGACAAAACAAATGTAAAGTGGATCAGCGATGGCTAGAAGGCCGGTGACATCGAACACCGCCCGAACAAGGAGAGGGGCCGAGTTGTGACAGGTTAGGACATCTACTTTGTGCATGACACAAGTCATTTTTTCAACAATTGTGTACAGACAGACATTTTTATTAGGATTAAATGTCAGGAATTGTGAAAAACTGAGTGTAAATGTATTTGGCTAAGGTGTATGTAAACTTCTGACTTCAACTGTACAGTATGTTCCTCTCGGAGCTGCTGTACCACTGGTTAATAAGAACACATCACACCACTCAGAGTGAGCAGCAGGGCTGTCACCAGGGGCCTCTCCAGGGCCAGGTGCCCACCACTACAGGAGAAAGAGAGGGAAAAGGAGAGAGGGAGAAATGTGGATAGAGAATATTGATAGTGCCTTCAGAAAGTGTTCATACCCCCTGACTTATTTTACATTTGGATGTGTTACAGCCTGAATTCAAAATCGATTAAACAAAAATGTTCCTCAACCATCTACACACAATACCCCATGATGACAAAGTGAAAACAGGTTTTTAGAAATGTTTGCAAATGTATTCAAAATAAAAAACTGAAATATCTTATTTAAATATGTTTTGAAATTGAGCTCAGGTGCATCATCCTTGAGGTGTTTCTATAACTTGATTAGAGTCCACTTGTGGTCAATTCAATTGACTGGACATGATTTGGGAAGGCACACACCTGTCGTTATAAGGTCCCACAGTCGATAGTGCATGTCTGAGCAAAAACCAAGCCACGAGGTCGAAGGAATTGTCTGTAGAGCATTGAGACAGCGTTGTGTCGAGGCACGGATCTGGGAAGGGTACAAAAAAAAAAATCTGCAGCATTAAAGGTCCCCAAGAACACAGTGGCCTCCATCCTTCTTAAATGGAAGAAGTTTGGAACCACCAAGACTCTTCCTAGAGCTGGCCACCCGGCCAAACTGAGTCCAGAAGGACAACCATCTCTGCAGCACTCAGAGATCAGGCCTTTATGGTAGAGTGGCCAGACGGAAGGCACTCCTCATTAAAAGGCACATGACAGCCCACTGGGAGTTTGTCAAAAGGCACCTAAAGGACTCTCAGACCATGAGAAACAAGATTCTCTGTTCTGATGACACCAAGATTGAACTATTTGGCCTGAATGCCAAGCGTCAAGTCTGGATGACGTGGGTATGTTTTTCAGTGACACGGACTGGGAGACTAGTCAGGAACAAGGGAAAGATGAATGGAGCAAAGTGCAGAGATCTTCCTTGATATAAACCTGCTCCAGAGTGCTCAGGACCTCAGACTGTGGCCAAGGTTCACCTTCCAATGGGAATATTACCCTAAGCACACACCCAAGACAACGCAGGAGTGGCTTCGGGACACGTCTCAATGTCCTTGAGCGGCCCCACCTAAGCCCGGACTTGAACTCGATTGAACATCTCTGGAGAGGCTTGAATATAGCTGTCCAGCGATACTCCTCATCAAACCTGACAGAGCTAAAGAGGATCTGCAGAGAAGAATGGGAGAAACTCCCCAAATACAGGTGAGCCAAGCTTGTAGTGTCATACCCAAGAATAATCAAGGCTGTAATTGCTGCTAAAGGTGCTCCAACAAAGTACTAAGTAAAAGGTCTGAATACATATGTAAATGGGATTTTATAAAAACCTGTTTTTGCTTCACCACTATGGGGTATTGTAAGCAGATTGATGAAAAAAAACTATTTTAATCAATTTCAGAATAAGGCTGTAAAGTAACAAAATGTGGAAAAAGTCAAGGGGTCTAAATACAATTTACATAATTCAATAACTTTACAATAAGTCAATATTTTGTAGACACACCTTTGGCAGTGACCAAAGCTGACTCTTTCTGGGTAAGTCTCTTGGATTGTCTAATAGTTGCCCATTTTATTATTTTCTAAATTCTTCAAACTCTGTCAAATTGGTTGTTGATCATTGCTAGACAACCATTTTCAGGTCTAGATTTCCAAGTAGATTTAAGTCAAAACTGTAACTCTGCCACTTAGCAACATTCACTGTCTTCTCAGTAAGCAACTCCAGTGTAGATTTGGCCTTGTGTTTTAGGTTATTGTCCTGAATTCATCTCTCATTGTCTGCAAATCCGAAGGAACCAGGTTTTCCTCTTAGATTTTGCCTGTGCTTAGCTCCATTCTGTTTAGTTTTTTTTTAGAGATGGAAAGAGGGATCAAATGAGAGAGCGAGAGACTGACACACGAGTACTCAATTGGAACCGCCCTGTGTCTTTATTACCATACTGAGGCAAAGCATCAAGCAGCTGTACGACGTGCTATATCGTGCAGTGCCTGTGAAGGAAGGGCATGAGAGGATGCAACTTAATAAACTTCACTGGATAAAGTCGTAGGAAGAGCATCCAATGCGTTACCTATTTTGCACCTCAATCTTGGATTCCGTAGCATGCTGGCGCTGTTCCGGACAAGGTCGAAAAAGATAACAAATAATCTGGTGATGGGTCGTTCCATGAATAGAATGGCTTTTATGTCCCTTGATATATTAAGAGGAAATTGTGCACCAATATTAAGTCTGTTCTATTATGTAAATGAAGTGCCCTATATACTACATGGGAAAATCAATAAATCAGATGTGTTTTATATTAATAAAGAGTTACTGAAGTGAAAAGACTTGCTGATGTTTTTCTGACATCTAGGAGGTTTTTTAACCCACTTAACCAAAACTTTTACCCACTTTTTCACCCACCATCATTGTAAACCCCTAGTTACTTTGACAAAGTCATTTCTGAAGATTGTTTATTTATTTAGCACTCCGCACCCCGTATGTTTTAACAGTTGCATTTTTTGGGGGGCGTGAAACTTGCATTCTATTGCCCCTACCTGCACACAACAAGCTTCCTCTTACAAGGGGAGTTACTGTATGCCTGGCTTAAGATGAAATCTTCAACCTGTTATGTAATTGACACTTAATTCTTAATTTAACCTCTGGAGATGGGAGAACATGTCTTGTATGAAGTTGAACATGTGCTCTTTATGACCAACGGTTTGAATTAGGTGAAACATTTACTTTTTCCAAATTGCACTACCCCAAAGGCACTCTATAGGTGGAATGACCTTCATATGTATTCTTGGCAGCATTCAAACTACTACTGGAATTTCTTTGACTGGGACCGTGGACATTAACATTTCATTGTTTACATCAATGTCCATGTTCTGGAGTTAGTAAAAGGGCTCTTCCGTAGTCCCTAGATAGGCTATGAAGGAAGGTCAATGAATTTAGCCCAAGGTGTGAGGCCAGACGGAAGGAAAAAGAGAAGAGCTGTTGATAACATCTCATGTCATGGTGCTATCTATAACATCTGGTTCCTGCTGGCTTGTTAATTGAGTGGGGTTGGCTTGTTAATTGAGTGGGGTTGGCTTGTTAATTGAGTGGGGTTGGCTTGTTAATTGAGTGGGGTTGGCTTGTTAATTGAGTGGGGTTGGCTTGTTATGGAGTAAGTAAAAGCTGTAATAAGTAACAGCTGTAATTCAGACTAGGCAACATAGTCTGGACATTCCCACCACTGTGTTGGGTTAGAAGTGCCAAAGCCCCGCCTGTATGTGGTATTATGAGGCCCAGGGCAATATGTAGGGCTGAAGTCAGCCTGACTTCCACTGTCAATCAGATAAAATACTCCCCAGTGTCATCCACACACAACTTCTTTTGTTTTGGCTGCAAGACATGCCTGTGAAGTGTTTGAAAGGCTTGTTTGGTGTGTGTGATCATTTATTTCAGGAAGATTTGGTGGAAAAAACAGTAGCCACTGAGTGGAGTCATCGTTTTGCCTCCAAAGTACCAAAGGCCTGCAACATGAACATGATGAATCAACCCCCCAAAAACTATCACATTTTTTACCTCTTTGTGCTATTTTCAGACACCGGTATTAATTTCACATAATGCAAATTAGAAGAAAATAGTGTACCTTTTCAATCTTTTCATAACATAAGTTCAGCAAAAAATATATATATTTTTGTCAATGTGTTAGTCAAGTGTGTTTTTCGATTTACTCTTACATGTACAACACTTCAACCTTGTACAGATGTTTGTGTGACAACTGTTGTAAGCCATGTTTATAGACAAGGCCCCTAGTCAAAATCAATTGTGGAGGTGTTGGTCAATGGATCTGCCAAAGTGTGACACAGTGTTAGACCACAGGTGGTGCACTGTCAGCTCCAGACTCTGTAATCTGCTGGAACAGTTCAATGGGTGATTAACATTCATTGACAGCTTGCTCTCCAGTGCCTATAATAACTATTTCATCTACAGGGGACAGATTCAGAACATTACATATTTTTTTTACATGTGAACACTTGCTACATTAAACCTACATCAAAAATTGAATAGGCCTATATCATGTTAATCAGTCATCTGACATAATGTGAGCTTCATTCTAGGTTCATCCTTTACAAATATGCCCCGTCATAACTTTCGTTAGAGTTATGTTCCATGCTCTGAACGAGTAGCTGAATGCCGGAGTCTTTGGAGTTGAATGATAACGCTGTTTTCTATTTGGTTTTCTTAAGTTTTGGACATTCCAGTGGAATAGTAGATGGTAAACAACAAGTCTCTGACACATGGGATGTGTCCCAAATGGCAGTCTATTCCCTACATGTAGTGCGCTACTTTTAACCAGCGACCATAGTCAAAGTAGTGCACTACATAGGGAATAGGATGCTATTTGGGATGCGGACACAGACTAATGGCTTACTAAGTCTGAGGTATGTTGTGTTAGTACTGCAGTGGTGTCATATTTTATTTGTCATTATTACTGTCTGTGTTTATGATTTTGCAAATTTCCCAAGAGAATCGTTGATTAGGATAAGGCCCCAGATGATAAACTGCGTTGTTCTGACAGCCTGGGCCAATATTCATAAAGTGTCTTGGGATCAGATATCCCTTTTATATAATAACTCATACAATTATATGGACAGGGGGGAAGGATGATCCTAGAGCCGCACTCCTACTCTTAGACACTTTATGAATATAGGCCCTGATCTCTACTGATACCTTTGTGAGCAGAGCTATGCTGAGTTTAGTTGAAGTAGACACCTAAGGGCAAGACACTCCTGGCTGAAACATCCAAGAATACAAGCCCATGAAGAGGCGCCTCCAATTTGGTGTAGAATATGCCCCTAAAAGTAACTGATTTAAGATAACACTGGTTTCTACTCCAATTTATTGATTTCATCTTTGGTTTAAAACCTTCCTTAATACCCCCCCCCCCCCCCCCCTCCCCCAAAATGTGTATGTTTAAACTAGAGCTACAGAGGTGTTTGTCAAGACAATGAGATGAAAAGATCTCACGAAAAGATCTGTAGTGTCCGAATGGTTTGGCCTAAACTATGACCCCTCTATGGAAAGGTGAGACTCAAAAACACATACATGGTGGTAGTGGTTTTGCTATACAGATCCCAACAAGCGTCACGGGATTCGTCTGAAGTCGGTACTGCCGATCTGCCAACTTCTGTCTGTCGCAGGGCTCTCTAACCCTGTCGCTTGAAGAGCTACCATCCTGTAGGTTTTCGCTCCAACCCTAATCTAGCACACCCGATTCTAATAATTAGCTAGTTAATAAACTGAATCAGGCTAGAATCACCACTTGGGGTCCCCAGGACCGAGTTTGGAAAATGCTAGCCTACAAACTATTATGACCCCTCTTTGGAAAGGTGAGTCTCTCAGGACACGTACATGTTGGTTTTGCTCTGGACACCCACAAGCCACAAGACTTGCCTGAAGGTAGCCCTGTACCAGTAAAAAAAAAATGTAAGTATATATAGAAGTAGTCTAATGCCTAAGGTTAAATGTGTCAAAAACAATTGAGTTTCCTGATCTTTATTTTATCTCTAAGATATAGGACAGACATTTCAAAACAAACTTCCTTTTGATAATTTTTTTATTTTCAGTTTTTTTCATGTATGAATGTTACTCAATGTGTTTCTATAGACTTATAGCACTTATAGACTTATAAGGCCACATTCAAAGTTTCATTCAATTATTTGTAAATCTTTTATGTATTTATATATACTGTATATATACCTAAAGTGGCCCAAAAATGTTTAATCAAATAGCTAAATGATCCTTGGTATGACTATCTTAAAACAATTCCATATGCTAGCGTAGTGTTTGCCTCGACATGTCCCCAATCGCACTTCACACCACAATTTTTTTGCAGTGCAATTTTTTAGGTACAGTTTAGATTTAGATTCTGCAATCCAGCTTCTACATTAGGTGGTCCTACAATTATGTACCTCACTCAATTCGAATAACATTTTTTCACAAGATCCAAAACCTGTATATGTTCTGTTCATTCTGTGTGTATGTGTGTGTGTCAGAAGGCAGACAGGGAGGATGAAGAGGACTCTGGAGGCATACAGCCAGAAGTTCACCCCACTGTGGGAGGGCTTCATGTGGAGTGAACACACCCCCAGGTCAAGAGTCACCTTCACTCAACACACTCATTAGCAGTACTGACACAAGTGCTACGGTAGGGTCACATATGCATACCAATCTCATGGCTGATGCTTTTCACGTGATGTATTTGCATTGCCTGCTGCACTTTGCTCCACTAACAATGAAATGTGTGTGTCAGTCTCGGAGGTGGAGCAGCTGCTGACCAACTGCAGTGCTTTCATCTTCCATGGAATGGGGGGCTTTCTTGCCAACATCCCACCATCCAAGCTCGGTGCCCTCAACCTTTATGGCACTGTATCCAAAACCGACCATCTTTTTTCTTGGTCTGTTTGTTTGGTATGAGCTTCAAGAACCTTCTTCAGAGGATGTTGGGAAAAATTAGTTAGTTAATTAATTAGTTCGATTTTCTTTTAGTGTCAGCTTTATCCGTAAAATACAGACCAATTTGAAATCCATTTCTCAGATAACAAGCATGCCCAACTTCTTCAGGCTAGGGTGCTTTTATCTCAATTTCCGCCCGTGTCAGCCTTAGAAGAGTGATGGGTGTGGAGTCAGGCGCAGAGAGCAGAGGATTCGGAAAACCATTTATTCCGGCAAGAGTTCCTCTGTGTGGAGATGGGAAAATATTCTATAAGGACAACCATCTCTGCTACACTCCACCCATCAGGGCTTTATGGTAGAGTGGCCAGACAGAAGCCACTTCTCAGTAAAAGGTACATGACAGCCCGTTTGGAGTTTGCCAAAAGGCACCTAAAAGACCCTCAGAACATGAGAAACAAGATTCTCTGGTCTGATAAAACTAAGATTTAACTCTGACCTGAATTGCCAAGCATCACATCTGCACCACATCACAACCTGCACCAACGCTACGGTGAAGCATGGTGGTGGCAGCATCATGCTGTGGAGATGTTCTTCAGTGGCAGAAACTGGGAGACTAGTCAGGATCGAGGTAAAGATGAACAGAGCAAAGTACAGAAAGATCATTGATGAAAACCTGCTCCAGAGCGCTCAGGACCTCAGACTGGGGCCAGGGTTTACCTTCCAACAGGACAACGACCCTAAGCATACAGCCAAGACAACACAGGAGAGGCTTTGGAACAAGTCTCTGAATGTCCTTGAGTGGCCCGGATTTGAACCGGATCAAATATCTCGAGAGACCTGAAAATAGCTGTGTACCGACACTCCCCATCCATCCAGACAGTACATGTCTGCCAAACTTGTTGGGTCTGAATAGTTGTGTAAATGTGATATTTCTGAACATAAATTTGCAACAATTTCTTAACACGTTTTTGCTTTGACATTATGGGGTATTGTATATGTAGTTTGAGGGTTTTATTGTGTATGTAGTTTCATCCATTTTAGAATAAGGCTGTAATTTAACAAAACAAAAAAAAAAAAACAAAAAAAAAAGGGGTCTGAATACTTTCTGAAAGCATTGTATATTGGTGTTCACCACAGGGTGGTGGTGAAACATAAATGCTCAATTAGGACTGCTTTCATACTGGCTTTTACCATAAACACATTGATTTCTGCAATAAAAAAATAATGTTGTGGTAACATGATCAAATACAAAGACAACCACAAACGGTTCCTTTTTAAATAATGTCATTGTTTTCTAAATAGATACTGAACATCTAACATAGTGTAAAAGCAGGTGAGCTGGTTCTACTCTTTTGTGGCGGTGGAAAACGGAGCGGGTCGAGTATAACATGTCAACCGTTATACCCATAACACGTCAACCGTGATACCCATAACACGTCAACCGTGATACCCATAAGACGGCAACCGTGATACCCATAAGACGTCAACCGTGTTACCCATAAGACGTCAACCGTGATACCCATAAGACGTCAACCGTGATACCCATAAGACGTCAACCGTGATACCCATAAGACGTCAACCGTGATACCCATAAGACGTCAACCGCGATACCCATAAGACGTCAACCGCGATACCCATAAGACGTCAACCGTGTTACCCATAAGACAGGCTATAAATTATTTAACAATTGATTTATCTTTTGTGAGGCTTGAATTCAATTGCCCCTCTGCACACAACAAGAGGGGAAAGTGAAAAAATGAGTCTTGAATGGAGAAAATGAGAGAGAGAGAGGATAAATATCACTTAGAAGCCAGACACAGGATCATTACAGAAGTCGCAAGCAAGGGGACTTAATACATTTCTTAAATAATTGCCTGTGCTGAGGTAGGTAAAAGTAATATTGCAATATTGCATCTGGCAGGAACAGATTAATTTACTGAACTCACCACTTTGATGGCTTCGCTTTGATCTCCCTTTCCCTTGGTTCCCTTCTACCTTTGGTCCCCTTTTTTGTTGTCACTTTTAACTGTCACAAACAGGATGCAGAATTAATACAGGAAGCAGTTGTCTGGCAATTTAAATTACACAGCATTTTGACTGAAATTCTAATGACTTTACTTTCAGGTTTATTGCCAAAGCCAATGACATTTAGATTTCATTGACAATGTTGAAAGAATAGAGCAACACTCCGAAAGTTTTCCAATGACCCACTCTTACTTCTGTTGTGAACATTTGCAAACTAGTAATCTCTCATGGACAGACTATCCCTCACCAAATTGCGCAAAGATTTTAGTTCTGGATTAACTGAGATTGGCAAAGCATTGAACCCTCAAACATCAGACCGTGTACTATTACTTTTCAGTAAACATATCTCCTGTAAAAAAAATAATTTAAACCAAATAAGCATTGCTTTCCTAAAGGCAGTCTATTTATTGTATGCTCGAATTCATCATGTGCATGTTTCATGCAAAGCACTGCGTAGAATAACAAATAGGCCTTTCCAAAAGTGTCTTCAGGCAGTACATCTTCTTGACACAATGGTAAACTGTAGATGTCAAAATGATGGTAATGTTGGTCCTAGGTGTGGAAAGCGAATGTCATTTTCTTTCTAATACTCCGGCCACACTCATCCACAACTAATCCCTGTTTACGGTGACGTGTGTACATGCGTCGCACAGACAGACACACGCGTAGAGACACACACCAGATTCCAAATTCCCCGTCCCTGCTCATTTAAGTCTGCAACCTTTTGAGCACCGACAAGTGTTATGCAAATGATTTAACCTTTTTAATGGTAGACAAGCTTGCATTGGAAATCCCAAATGTAAATATTTTAGCAATGGTTGAGAAAACGCCATCCTTGAAAATAAACTACATCTGTTGTATTTTTTAATACTTAACTTAATTGTAGACCATTTCAGAGGTTCAAAATGTTGAATGCATGTATGAGGTTTGTTCCACTTGTTTTATATCCAGACAGGCTGTGATGATGAATTTCAAATGTCTATGTAGGCCTATAAATAAAAAGACAATCAAGCCTTATCATCAGAAATGTTAGGAAACATTCTCTCCAGAATTAATAATCCATTTGAAATGTTGCCCTGTTACTTACCATATTATACTTTTGTATTATTTGAAAAAATGTGTATCAAGGTTTATATGGTGTAACAAAAAGCTCAGAATTAAGTACTCTGGTCAAACGTGAATCTATGTGTGTGTGTGTGTGGGGGGGGGGGGGGGGGGGTCTTTCCAATTTTACTGTTGGTCAGCAAAACCCAACACATTTGGGTCTTAGGAGGTTCACTGACCTGTTGCATAGTGGATTGAATACAATTAAGTAATTAATCGGAATCCATAATTAATACAACATTCCTGGTACGGATTTGTTTTATTTAGGTCAAACGCTGAAGAGTTAATAACCACATCTATATCTATCACAGGAATATTTGATAAGATGTATTGTACACTATCCAGACAATGTGAATCTGCCTTTTTCCCAATGCAAAGGATGTGGGGAAATGATTTGGTATGTAATTTGAGGTATGGTTGGGGATCTCTAATGAGATCCACTACACATGTTCTACTCCGAATATTAAGGAGACTAACTACAGATTCATTTTCGAGTTTTATCTTACCCCTGTTAAATTAAACCATATGTTCCCGTATTCTTCACCAAATTGCCCAAAATGTAGGAAGGAGAAACAAACTTTCTTGCACCAATTCTGGCACTGCAATAGGCTAAGATTTCAGGTGCTCTATTCATATAGACACTCAGCATTTTTGGGGGGTAGAATTGGTACAATCCCCAAGCCTTTACCTCCTTAAACACATGCGGAATATAATGCTTGACTCAGACAAGACAAGCTTACTGGTAATTATTTCATACTTTGCCAAGAATTGTATTCTTGTGTGTTGGAAAAATGAAAACCACAATTGAAAAGTGGGTGGGTTAAAACATGTTGTAGACTTTAAGCCATTAGAAAAAATGTATAATGGACTTACAGAATTGCAGACCCACATTCCTGAAATTGTGGTATCCCTTTCTGTCCTTAAAGTGTCCGGGCATCCTGAGACGCAGCGAATACCCTTATTTCATATTTAAATCTACATTTTTTGGTAGTAGTTGATTCAAGAAAGCTCTGAAAAATGTATCTGCATTATGAAATGACATCTTAGACTGTTAGACTGTAAACTCTCCTTCCAGACCCATATCAAACATCTCCAATCCAAAGTTAAATCTAGAATTGGCTTCCTATTTCGCAACAAAGCATCCTTCACTCATGCTGCCAAACATACCCTTGTAAAACTGACCATCCTACCAATCCTCGACTTTGGCGATGTCATTTACAAAATAGCCTCCAATACCCTACTCAACAAATTGGATGCAGTCTATCACAGTGCAATCCGTTTTATCACCAAAGCCCCATATACTACCCACCATTGCGACCTGTACGCTCTCGTTGGCTGGCCCTCGCTTCATACTCGTCGCCAAACCCACTGGCTCCATGTCATCTACAAGACCCTGCTAGGTAAAGTCCCCCCTTATCTCAGCTCGCTGGTCACCATAGCATCTCCCACCTGTAGCACACGCTCCAGCAGGTATATCTCTCTAGTCACCCCCAAGACCAATTCTTTCTTTGGCCGCCTCTCCTTCCAGTTCTCTGCTGCCAATGACTGGAACGAACTACAAAAATCTCTGAAACTGGAAACACTTATCTCCCTCACTAGCTTTAAGCACCAACTGTCAGAGCAGCTCACAGATTACTGCACCTGTACATAGCCCACCTAAAATTTAGCCCAAACAACTACCTCTTTCCCAACTGTATTTAATTTTTATTTATTTATTTATTTTGCTCCTTTGCACCCCATTATTTTTTTATTTCTACTTTGCACATTCTTCCATTGCAAAACTACCATTCCAGTATTTTACTTGCTATATTGTATTTACTTTGCCATCATGGCCTTTTTTTGCCTTTACCTCCCTTCTCACCTCATTTGCTCACATTGTATATAGACTTGTTTATACTGCATTATTGACTGTATGTTTGTTTTTACTCCATGTGTAACTCTGTGTCGTTTTATCTGTCGAACTGCTTTGCTTTATCTTGGCCAGGTCGCAATTGTAAATGAGAACTTGTTCTCAACTTGCCTACCTGGTTAAATAAAGGTAAAATAAAATAAATAAATAAATAAATCTAATGTTATGTATTACTAAGTTATAATGCTAGCCTGCACTTTAAAATGGTATCTACTGCTGAAAATTATACCTGCTGTTATTTTGTTTTGTAATGTATTTTATGTATCTGACGCTCTATTTTCTTCCTTTTTTGTTATAAAAAAACAACTGTTAGTTTGTAGTCGTATCATCGACTTAGTTACATCTATAAACAGGCAGGATGGGGTAAGATAACCAAAGCCTGTAATTAAAGTTTATCAATGTAGGTACTGTATGAATATTTCAACCCATGTTTGTCACAATTCTAGGAAAACATTTATGATGGGATGAGGGGAATAGGTCCTCTCCTCACCAAGCACACGACCCTCTACATCTGTCTGCATCTCCTGTAGTGTCCTTAAACCTATGATGTACTGTTGCATGACCTAAATTACATTGGCCTAGTTCAGAGTCTGTCCACAGAAACCTTCAAATGCAACCAAAGTTGCCATGGCATCTCTGCATTAGTAAAGACATACAGTATATGTGTCATGACCACCCCCCCACCCCCACCCCTCAATAATATATACACCATGATGAATTTAGTTAATCAAAAATGATTTCCCCACCGTAAAGCACCATGCAGCTACTGGCTTTCAGTGTCTTTACATACACACAGTGCTACTCATTTCCTACTTTTATGATTGGCTCTCCCGCCACTAATTCTGCTCTTGGTTTGACCCAGACCTCAGAAGCCTGTGGTTTGCAGAGGGGAACAAAGTTGAGCAAGGCTTGTAGTAAGGAGAACGGAGACGCACAATATCTATTTTCCCCTCTCCTCTCTATTCTTAACAAACCCTCAAATCTGTGAGTTAACTTTGAACAAATAAAATAGTACACTCAAATTTGACATACGCACTAATAAGAATTATATAGAAAATAAGGTTTTATCAAATGGAGAAAGTTAAATGCATTTAAGTGCCATTTCTCAAACCGAGTGGTAATTGGTCACTTTTAAAATATCTCATTTCGAGTAGGCCACAGAATTAGAGAAGAGCTGTTTCTATGAACCTCAAACGAGCCTGTTTCTATTCCCAGTCAGAGGAAGCCAGCCTGTCTCCCATAATCTGACCATTGACCAAGAGCAGTAACCTATCATCCTTATTTATGCAAATTTGAAGGCCAAACTTGTGGGGGGAAAGCACTAATCATGTTTAGACACAGGATGTTCTCCCATAATGAAAGGGGGTTATGACTGAAAAAGTTTGGGAAGCATAAATGAGCCTAACAACATATTGCTCCATATTATCAGGCTGCTGTGCTATTTAGCGATATCCATTATCACTTGTAGCGCTATTTAGCAATATCCATTATCACTTGTAGCGCTATTTAGCAATATCCATTATCACTTGTAGCCCAACTGATTCAGCATAATGGATATAAATAAATAGGCTGAAGCATGGGGTGTTTGCCCATCTGTATTTGTGCTAATCATTAGCTAGATCAGTGCAGGGGGAAATTATATTGTAGTTGGTGACAGCATCATTTTATTATCATTCATTTTGGAGTAGAAAAGTCACCACAACTGACTTTCACATGGTCATTCTACAAAAACAAAAAAAACATGCCATGCATGGTGAAGAGTAAAGAAATATGACTGGGTTATGACATTTTAAATGTAGTGAACGCAGGGGTTTGGTGGTGAATTTCTGTACTGTTGGAGAAATTGTTTATTTCAGTTGTGATACAGTGGGATCCAAAAAAGACTGTATAAAATAAATAATACAAATACTGAGCTATATTGTATGCAAAATACTGGAAAATATATATTATTCTATACTAATACAATTGCTCAGAGAAAGAGATTTTGCTTCACAAAAGTGTGCTCTAGATTGTTGTGTTGCTGGAAGGTCCACTTGTAGCAAAGTTTCAACCAGAGGCAACCAGGTTTTTGGCAAAAAGTTCCTGGTACTTTGTAAAGTTCATGATGCCGTTGACCTTAACAACGACCCCACGACCAGAAGAAGTAAAATAGATCAAAGATCCACCGCCATACAGTGTCATCGGAAAGTATTCAGACCCCTTGACCTTTTCCACATTTTGTTACGTTACAGCCTTATTCTAAATGGATTAAATAAATAAAAATCCTCAGCGATCTACACACAATACCCCATAATGGCAAAGCAAAAACCATTTAAAAATGTTTGTTTGTAAAAAAAAAAATTTTAAACACACCTTTTAAGTATTCAGACCAATGGCTATGAGACTCATTGATCATCCTTGAGATGTTTCTAGAACTTGATTGGTGTCCACCTGTGGTAAATTCAATTGATTGGACATGATTTGGAAAGGCACACACCTGTCTAAGGTCCCACTGTTGACAGAGCAAAAACCAAGCCATGAGGTCGAAGAAATTGTCCGTAGAGCTCCGAGACAGGATTGTGTCAAGGCACAGATCTGGAGAAGGGTACCAAAGAATGTCTGCTTCATTGAAGGTCCCCAAGAACACAGTGCCCTCTATCATTCTTGAATGGAAGAAGTTTGGCACCACCAAGAATCTTCCTAGAGCTGGCCACCCGGTCAAACTGAGCAATTGGGGAAGAAGGGCCTTGGTCAGGGAGGAGACCAAGAACCCAATGGTCTTTCTGACAAAGCTCTAGAGTTCCCCTGTGGAGATGGGGAAACTTTCCATCTCTGCATCACTCCACCAATCAGGCTTTTATGGTAGAGTGGCCAGACGGAAGCCACTCCTCAGTAAAAGGCACATGACAGCCCGCTTGGAGTTTGCCAAAAGGCACTTATACCATGAGAAACAAGATTCGCTGGTCTGATGAAACCAAAATTGAACTCTTGGGCCTGAATGACAAGCGTCACTTCTGGAGGAAACCTGCACCATCGCTACGGTGAAGCATGGTGCTGGCAAATGTGAAAGAGTCCGTGTACAGGTATCTTACTGTTCAGTGTTCATCTCTCCATGTGTCTCTTCGTCTACATTAGCTTTGAACCTTTCATGTTGCTAGGGAGAGACCCGTAGTACTAACTAAATGTTACGCTGGAATTTATTTCTTTAAAGTTGAAGTCTGAATGCTGAGTTCAGTGCTGCGCCATTTCAATGGCATATTTGCCTACTCTTAAAAAACGAATTCCATATAATAACAATGAAAAACATCCTCCCTCACACACACACACACACACACACACACACACACACACACACACACACACACACACACACCACACACACACCACACACACACCACACACACACCTATAATCTAAGGCAATCCTGTTACTGGTTACCACCCAATGCTCCTCTCATAGAAAGCTCCACAGAGAGTTGACCTAAAAAAAATAACACACAATTGACTTGTTTGTCTGCAAACTGTGTCATAACAGTACAGTATATACATGGGTGGCATTTACAGTATGTTATGTGCTTCAGCAGGAGTCTGACTGTGCTGATTCGACAAAGGACATAAGATGTGACTAGCCCTCTGGTGGCATCATCAAGTATTGCATCAAGGCCACTTCTGCACCAGAAAAAGTATGTCAAATAACCTAATGTGACCTGCGGTCATGAACTTAGACCATGAGCCAGTGTAACAGATGGGGCCAGAGTAGACTTATGTACTTGTATGTGTTTGACACGGTAGATAGACTAAATAAAAGCCGATGTTGACAGGAGGTTGGTGGCACCTTAAATGGGGATAATGGGCTCGTGGGATGGTATCTAGGTGGGATGGTATCAAATATGTCAAACACATGGTTTCCATGGTTTCCAGGTGTTTGATGCCATTTCATTGGCCCCGGTTTGGGCCATTATTATGAGCTGTCCTCCCCTCAGCAGCCTCCTGTGGTTGACAAGTACCTGTCTTGTGTGCTGAAGCAGCAGGATCTTCAGGTTAGAGGGCAGCTCTACCAGGAGACTCAGGTGGTTGGGGTTAATGGTCAGGTGGCTGTAGGCCTGGGCACACATGTTATACATGTTGATGCATTTTGTACACATTATTTATGATACACAATTGAAATGGTAACTGCAAATAAATATTTTATCCAAAGCTTGGTATGTCAAATAATGAACACACAATTTAAAAGAGCAATTAGCCAGCTAAGAAAGATGGAGGATGCATCACAGTGAGACCACATGGCATTCAGTGTGTGAAACAAAACAAGGCTTAATTTAATGTATTGAATTACATTTATGGGGAACCAGTAATGAGTGCTCAAGTGAATGTCTATATGGTGCTTATAAAAGATCTGTTGAATTGAGGGTGCCCTCCACTCCCTTCAGTAGGCTAGTGGTCTCCTGTGAGAGAGGAGCAGGTCCCTGTGTAGGTTGAGTAGTGCAGAGCGCTGGCACAATCTGCAATCAGATCTTAGAATGTCAGCCATAATAGCTGTGCAAGAGCAGCTCTGGGAATAGAGATGAACAGAGATTAGCAAGAGCACACAATGTTGAGCTCTCAGATTTAATGGGAAGGGAGTAGGGACACTAGCACACAAACAGTTAGACTGTGACACACATCGTAGTGACCAAGACAGCATCTAACTACACACACGTTCGGACATACACAGGCATGTACACATGTGCACACACAGATATAAAACAGTTCTATATGTATGCACACACACACACCCCTCCCCCCACACATACAGTACATACCTGAAGCAGGGCCAGTTATTGACCGGTGGCACACGGGTCAAACTGGACGTGACACTCCAGCATATTGAGACAGGCTTCTGAGAGGTTGGAGCTAGGGGGGGTTTGTGTTGCAGAGAGAGGCTGATGGCCTGCGTTAAAGCCTCACTGGCCAGAGCCAGCAGCTGCTAGGCAGAACCCTCCTCCTGTAGGATACATACACACACAGCCTTGTACAACTAAACTTGTGGGGACACACAATTCACTCCCATTCCAAATCCTATTTTCCCTAACCCTAGCTCCTAAAACTAACCCTAGCTCCAAACACTAAAACTAACCCTAGCTCCTAACCCTAAACCTAATTCTAACCTTAACCGTAAACCCCCTAGAAATAGCATTTTACCTTGTGGGGACCAACAAAATGTCCCCAGTTAGTCTGGTCCCCACAAATATAGTTAAACACGGACACACACACAGATACAGAAAACAAGTATCTTCAAGTTGTGTATGCCAACATACTAGCATAACGCACAAGTTATACTATTAATCTAGTGCACTAAATTCAGAGTTACATTTCTGGATGGACTTGACATTGTCCGGTTACTTTTAGTATAAAGACTGTCTTTGATATTAAGACTAGCCAAGATAGACTAGGTTTTGTCTAAGGACACCAGATTAAAGTGGAGAAAGGGTCATAGGTCAGTTGTTTCAGGTAAGCTATACAATACCTGCAACTCAGCACATTTGGCCATGTACTGTCTGGGCTCAGTTCTGCTTGAATCTCGGCCATTCTCTCTGGTTAACTCCTCCTCAGGGCTGGCTTTAGACTCTGATCAGTCCTCCTCCTGTTTATAGAATCAAGATTAGTTTACAATCTGGTCATGAACGCTCACAATACAAACTTGGAAATGGAGGGCTGTATAAAGGAAGAAGGGAAGGAGATGGAGGGTAAGGGGGAAATCTAAAAAGGGTAGGGGTCAAAATTATTATCACCCTTAACGATTCTTATAAATAAAGTATTCAAAAGTTTAGTTTTTGGTCCCATATTCCTAGCATGCAATGACTACTTCAAGCTTGTGATTCTACAAACATGTTGGATGCCTTTGCAGTTTTTGTTGTGTTTCAGATTGAATGAATGGTAAATAATGTATTGTGTCATTTTGGAATGACTTTTATTATAAATAAGGACAAATCATGTTTCTAAACATTTCTACATTGATGTGGATGCCACCATGATTATGGATAATCCTGAATGAGTTGTGAATAATGATGAGTGAGAAAGTTAGAGGGTCAAAGATCATACCCCGAAAACATGTTATTCTCTCACCATTACCAATAACAGGGGATGTTAGCATGTCTTGGGGGTATTTGTCCACAAACTTGATATTGAATTGTGTTTGGTTGTCAACGCAACCAAACATCAATATTTGAAGGAGATGTATCTTCTGCTTGGACAGTTCCATCTGTGCCACTGACTTAGTATGGCTTTAATTCCAGTGTGCCTACAAATTAATAATTGATATCTTGGATTCTTGTCTCTATCTCAACCAAAAATCTAAGTTAAAGAATAGGACAAAATTAAATCAAACTTAAAATGCACTTTAAATAAAGTTTGATTTGATTTAGTCCTACCCTTTAAATATTTGGTTGCATTGGCAACCAAACACAATTCATTATTACTTTGGTAATACAGTACATGGTGTAACTGACAGTTAGAGGTTATGTTGTTGTCTTTTGTTTGAATTGTTTACGTGTCTGCTGTGCAGGGGAAATAATAAGACAAGCGGAACTACGTAGCTAATACTGTTGTAACGGGGATCCTTATTGTAGCAACACACTTTTGGAGGGAAGGCAATCCTGCGCTGTGTTAGCTACATTTTCATGTCATCGGGCGTAGTTCATAAAGGTTGCAGTGTGTATGCTGGGATGAAGTGTGAATTCATGCCAGGAATAATACGTGTGAAGTTTGATTTCCTCCCTTCTGTAATAAGCAGCCAATGAGGTATTTTTCTTTTATTCATGTGTTTAATATGATACTGTTATAGCGCCGGTTAAACTGTTATGTATGTAAGCACTTCAGAGTTATACCAAGCTAATAAGTCACTCGTAAGATAAGGTTGTAAGAGTGTGCTTAACTGTATTTTTCATTTACTTTATAGTTCTCACGGAAGGTGATAATTCTGACTAAAACTACAGAATAAAGCCGCCAGTTAAAATCAAGGAACGGTTATGCTCATGGTTACTGAAGGGAGCTACACATGTTATCTTGCAAACTAATGTAACAGTATTTATTCAACCTTAAAATGAGTAACTATAAGTAACTATAATTATAGAATTATAGTTGTAATTATAGAAATTATAATTGTAATTATAGAAAGCCTGCATGTTCACGATAGCATGCAAAGGTCACAGATCTGTGGAGATCTTCACAATTGCTGTACTAATATATGCACAGAATCTCAAACAGCATTGATCACTTGCATAATGTGCTTTAAATGTAATCTCAACTGCAATCCATGCCATTTTGGTTGTGCTATTAGATTAAGTACAGTGACAATGCATTAAATTGTTGTATAAATACAAAATATCTGACATTGTATTCCCATCTGAAACTTGGGCAAGATTCTATCAAATCCGCGCTAGCCGGCGGTCTGAGGTGGAACTGCGTTAGAGCTGTCAAATTCACAAGCGGCTCCCTGCATTATACCCATAGCAGACATTGTGATTGACTGCACGGAGTCGCATTTAAGAGAAATCCCATGCAGCCTCATTTAAGTTTTAACTGGAATGTGAGATGTAATCTACACCTCCATTAGGTGGAAAGAATCCCTCATTATTTAGTTTAAGGATCTTCACTTTCAGTGTTATTATTTCTATACAGCCGACACACGATTCTGACATATTTCAGCAGGTGGTTTAATAATGAAGCAGGTGACTGTTTCAATGTCTTTTCATTATTAGATCCAGATGGAGATGGTGCAAGTCATATCTGCTCCATCTTTGACATTGGCTCTTAGAATGCTTGTTCTTCATATGGCAAGTCGTCTCCTATCAGATGTTGCTGACAAACCACCAAACAGTGTTTGTGTGTGTGTGGTTTGTCTGTCTGAACGAACTGAGCTCTGGAGCAAACAGGTGGAACCTCCAGAGTCCACACACATTCAACAATAATTTGGCTGATATACCATGTGCAGTAAGAAAGGCTAGATTATGGATTTTTGTTGTTGTGAAGAAGGCATGAACAGGCCGAGGCTTAACTTCTTGTAATGGGAATTTGAATGTTTGTGCTTTTCTTATAACAAATTTCTGTGTTCTATTCACCAATGGTTGTGTTCATGCAAGTGACTGATTTAAAGAATCCTCACTTATCAGTATCTGCAAAATTTGGCAGTGCGCCCAGACCTTGTTTTGAGAACGAACAAAAGATATCTCAGTTTCAATGTCTTAGCTTAGAGAGAAGAAGCCTCGTGAGGTATTGGTCCGTCACATGTTATGAAACAAAATGGTAATGATTATTTAATTATGCTAAATCATGCAATTATAACTTGTCTATGTATAGCCGTATATAAGACAACTGCTGGAACTTCACAAGGAGAGCTCCTGATTGACATGTGTACTATGGTGCATTGAGTTGGTTGGAACCTCTCCAGCGCGCTGACAAATAAACAATGATTCATTCAAGATTGACTTTGAGTGTCCCAGTGTAAGAATTTCCACAACACTTCTTTATAGTATATTTATCCCATTTTTAATGAATGATTCTCTACTTTTTAAGAATTCCTTGTTCTATAATCAAACAAAATCCGTAGTAAAACATAAGGCAAATTCAAGTCAATAAATGATTTAGCAGCACTGGTTTGGCCTTGGCAGCCCTGGCTCGACAGGTGTCCAAGCAACAAATTAGGCTTTCTGACAACAAGCCATATATGTACTTTTCACAACCAAATCTAATTACCCACCCCTATCAACATGTTCAGTTACTCCCTAAATAGAGTGTAATTTGTTTGCCATCTGCAAATGCTTTTAGTTCAAGAACAGATAGCCAAAACTCTGGATTGAGGAACTCTAACAGCCAAGCAAAATGGGATTTGCACACTTATTAACACAAACTCTATTACAATGAAGAACACTGCTGAGATATTGTTCCAATAAATGTGTTCTGTTTTCTGTTTCATGCACATGCCATCCTTAGATCAGAATCAGAACAGAATAACTTGACACCACCAACTGGTGGTGATGTTTAGTACAATTACAACATGTTTTAAAAACAAGTACAAAGTATTACCTAAGAGTTTAACTGTATGGTACTGTATGTTATGTTTGTAATGCTCTCACTTGAAGGCTGGTGTTGGGAAGATATGCAGTATTAGCTTAAAACCTCTCATGAAGGGAACAGGCTTTGGGCGTTCAGCACCACATGTTCCTGTGCGGAGCCGGCCTGCTTCATGAAGGAGTAGCCAGCCATCATGTGGTGTCGTTTCCCCTCCTTATTGTCAAAATGTTTAGCCAGTATCTTACGAAGTAGAACACATGCTGTGAATGATTTGAAGCAGACCAACAGAGGAACTGCAGATAGGATGATTAAATTCATACATGAACGTTATTAATCCCAAATTGGATCAGATCATGCGATGATGTTGTGTGGATGTCTGACCTCAGCAGCCTGCTCTCTGTGGCCAGAGGAACTCACTGGCGGTCTCTCTCAGGGTGTCAAAGGCAGCCATGAGCTTGAGCTTGAGAAGCCATGAGCTTCTGCACTGACTGGTTGGATGGGGCACGACAGGGCTGGCTGCATGCACACGCTCCACCACCCCTCTGAAAGACAGCACATTGAGTCAGTGACATCTAGAAGTCTGCTTTCTTCACAGCAGAGAGTAGAACACTGTACACCATGTCTCTTAAAGGCCTGAGTGTGCAGGCTTTTGACCATGTCCTACAGTACCACACCCGATTCAAATATCAAACTAATCAAGATGGTGTGTCGGTCTCTGGACCTTTAGGAGTTTAATCAGGTGATTTTCTGATTTATTGACAGCCTGCACAACCCAGAAGCTCTCCAGGACCTAAATCAGGAGCCTTACCTGCTCTCCAGAGAACCTGAATTTAGGAGCTTGGTTCAGCGTCTTTTCCAGCATCAATTTCAGTCCCATACGGAGGCATGTCTCAGCCTTATCAAGCCAGGTATCCTGACTACCCAGATCACCACACTCCTTCCCAGACATCTGTAAACAGAGCGTTAGTTAGATGAAAGCAGCATTGTCACAATTTGGGATCCCTCAATTCTATTTACCATTTTGTTTCATAACATGTGACGGACCAATACCTCACGAGGCTTCTTCTCTCTAAGCTAAGACATTGAAACTGAGATATCTTTTGTTCGTTCTCAAAACACCTCAGATCACCCAAAGAACAGCATCCCCACAGTGAAGCATGGTGGTGGCAGTATCATGCTGTGGGGATGTTTTCATCGGCAGGGACTGAGAAACTGGTCAGAATTGAAGGAATGAGGAATGATGGATGGGAAATTCTTGAGGAAACCTGTTTGTCTTCCAGAGATTTGAGACTGGGACGGAGGTTCACCTTCCTGCAGGGCAATAACCCTAGGCATACTGCTAATACAACATCCAAGTGGTTTAAGGGGAAACATTTAAATGTCTTGCAATGGCCTAGTCAAAGCCCAGACCTCAATCCAATTGAGAATCTGTGGTATGACTTAAATATTGCTGTAGACCAGCGGAACCCATCCAACTTGAAGGAACTGGAGCAGTTTTGCCTTGAAGAATGGGCAAAAATACCAGTGGCTAGATGTGCCAAGTTTAGAGAGACAATCCCCAAGATACTTGCAGCTGAAATTGCTGCAAAAGGTGGCTTTACAAAGTATTGACTTTGCGTAGGTGAATAGTTATACACGCTCAAGTTCTGTTGTTTTTGTCTTATTTCTTGTTTCACAATAAAAAAGATTTAGCATTTTCTAAGTGGTAGGCATGTTGTGTATGTCAAATGATACAACCTCCCCCCCAAAAATATATTTTAATTCTAGAAATAGGAATTGGAAAAATGCCAAGGGTGGTGAATACTTTCGCAAGCCACTGTATCTTGAATCATGCATTTCTGCTTGGACGTGTTAGATGAGACTTGAATACCTCAGTAGTCCATTATACTTCTTCATAAAGCACCATGAATGACTTAAAATTACTCATGATTTGGCTCTGACCAAATCTTGGGCTGGTGCCACTAACTGTAGAAGTTAGTGACACCATGGGAATATGTTAGTCTGAAGACCTGTAATAGTAATTAACACTATTATTATATTAGGGTAGGTGTCAGGTGCGCAACTTTCACTGGGAGAAATGTCCCCCACATTCTGAAATGGCATTTTTGTCTCCCCCAGTTTTATCATTGGAATGTGATACAACAACCATGGGAACGCCTCAGAGAAGTCAGGTAGGCTGTTTTGGAGTGTTTATCCGACTGGATTTAGGACCATGCTATGTGGACACCACAGAGTAGGCTGACAGGCTGTGTGAAGGAATAGCTTCTGGACAGCTGGCTGGACCAGCACAAGAGAGTTGAACTTTGTGTGTACATGTTGCACTCTTTCACCGAGTTGTAAAAGGAAGCAGAACAGAGTACTCTCAGAATACTCTGCTGTTTAACTTAACAGAAAAAAATACTAAACTAGTGTTTACTCGCAGGACTGAGGTGAATATATAAGCTATGCTAGTGAGTAGCTACCGCAGCCAGGTCATCTCTAGTCTCTTGTTATCTCTAAGATAGTAGTAATAGCCACCTCATATCGCTATCTAACAGCAGTTGTTTGTAGCCTTTGTTTTGTCCCGTTTCAGAAGTAAATTAACTTGGCAAGCTTTCACCAGTTGATGTATCGTTGGAGAGAGAGCTTCCATTAGCTATTATTTTTGCCTCAATCAAACTAGACCTGAATCAAATGATGAAACAAATCGGCCAAACGATTGAAGATTGACATTGACTTTTTTTCAGTGCAATGTGAGTTATATTAGTAAGTATGGCAATGTAACGATACCCAGCTAGCACAGTGCATCTGGGCCGATTCCGTCTGAGAGTCTGGGCACTCGGCCGACGTCATGTGAACCGAGTCAGGCCCGCCTTCGGCAGAATTACTTATGGCTAGGATGCGAACATTGAGTTTGGGTCAATTTCGATTTGAGTCATATGGCCCAAATGTATTACTTGCGGCTCGGGCCGATTGTGGCTACTCTCTAGGATATGATTACAATTTATGATTAACATTTCATTATTTATTTTTCCATAAAATGGTAGTTCAATTATAATTGATACGGAAGTCAATTAGATTTCAGCTTTGAAAGTAATTTGTGCATATTGAGTACGGCTATTCGTTGAGTTTAAACATCCACGTTGGACCACCACCTGCGTTCGAGCAGATCTACTTCAACCTGTCTACCCGCACACAAGTTAATGATGCGCTTGGTATTCCAACTGTGACGGGAACTCAAGACGGTAGATACCCTTTTGTTAAGATGGAAACAAAATAGCTAGCCAGCTAATTATAATTATTTTGTGTGACCGTGGCCTACCCAGTTTGATCTCAGGCCAAGCCCCAAAAAGTGTATTATTATTAAAATCATTTTTCTTTATTTTATTACATTTTAAAAAGAAATGCATGTGAGATTTATTTTTGATGGGTAATTTTAATATAATGTAACAAAAGAAATAGTCCGCGACAATCAAGTTGGCTTCCGACTATTGGTTACATTTTTTTAAAAATCATGCAGTGGTTTACCTGAACAACCTGGCAATGTCACGTGGATTTACTTTGTAGTGCATAAGCTAGCAAGCTCTACCATGCTAGCTTACTCGAATTGACTCACCAGCTAAGGTAATTTAGAAGTTCTAGCAATGGCAAACCAGTCGATCGCTAGGTTTTTCAAAAAAAGACGTCTGGAGGAAAAAATCATTTGAATCAATCTACCAATAGCTTCCAGAATAAGACATTCACAGGTGGCACCAGGATAGAAACAAACGCAATCGTCATCACAACTGCCAATGCCACGTTGAGCCAGGCATGCTTGCCTACCCCACCGTCTCCTCTCATTCTTGATGCTGCGGGTGGGGGTGAACCTGCAGTAGGTCCACTGACAGATTTGTCTATCTTTGATGAACCAGCCTGCCAACCAGAGCTAGCAAAGTTCCCTTCAAGTATGATAAATGGCAAATCACGCTGCTTTTCTTCAAGGTGGTATGACCAGTTCGTGTGGATTGAGTATAGTAAAGCAAAATATGCAATTTATTGTACGTTTTGTAGGCACTTCCCGGGGCAAATTTGGAATTCAGATTTGTACGAGATGGATTTAAAAACTGGAAATTCACAAGAAATGCTTGTTTCAAACATGAAAATAGCAAATTACATGCTAGTTTCCTTGCAAAATTTGAATCCTACAAGGCGACCCATAGGCCTAGAAGTCATGGGACTGTGTTGAACCAAATACACGGTGATGCAAACATGGATTTTATAGAATGAAACTGTGGTCATAGATATTGTTCTAATGTCTGCAAAGCAGGATATTCTACCCAGAGGGCATAGAGAAACCATAGAGGCAATCAACAAAGGTAACTTTTTAGAAATCTTCAATTTCATCTCAAAGTATGACTCAGGAATACAAAACAGGCTTAATGAGCTACCTCGCAATGCCACGCTGATGAGCCCAGAAATTCAGAACGAGTTGCTGGAGTGTGCAGCATCATTGTTACTGTGCAGGATAAAAGATGAAGTTCATTCTGCGCCTTCCACATATTTTGCCATACTAGCAGATTAATATAAAGATCAACCTAAACGAGAACTTATTGCTGTGTGCATTCGATACATTCATGCGGGAATGATTAAAGAAAGAGCTGTTGGAAACCGCTTATTTGTCTGCACAAGGAATTTCTCAGAAAATACTTGAAGTGTTGCAACCCCTGGAGTTGGATCCCACTCTGCGTGTGGGTTTTTGTTTCGATGGTGCTTCAGTAATGTCAGGGAACAGAGGAGGGGTACATGTCCTACTAAAGCAAACATTTAAGCAAGCCGTATATGTGCATTGCAACTCGCACCGTTTGAATTTGGTTCTGTGCACTGCGGCAAAAGAGTCGGGACCAAAACCAGCTACACACATTTATGAGTGGATCCCACAAACATGCTCAATTCATGGAAGTACAGAAAGAGTTGCATCCCGATAGGCCGTGTATCGAGCTAGAAAGATCCACAGATGTACGGTGGAGTTCAAAATCAAGGTCTGTGAGTAAAAGTGCTGTTACTGCTAGATGTCCTTTTAGAGGTACTTGCAGATTTTTCAGAGGCTTGTGGACAAACCAAATTCAAAGTCCTCTTACAACAAATCCAGAACAAGAAGTCTTTATCCCTGTTAGTCACATTTAGTAAATGGTTTGACACAAGTAATTTTGCTACGAAGGGGTTACAAAGCTCTACATTATCTGTGACGGACTGTGTTGGTTTAATTGAAATCCTCAAAAGCAGCTTTTCTACATTCAGAGAACTCAGCTTGAGAACCTTATCAAAGTCTCCCCCTAACTGAAGAGATGATGATTAAACATGATATTAGTAATTGGGATGTGAGTGCATCAGGCAGTGAAAACTGCCTGTAAAATTGGCAGACAGTGTAGTCACAACTTCATTAGGGAAAACATCCAGATTCAAGAGTGACAGTGACCTGAGGCAACTTTGGAACAATATTCTAGACAGACAGATTCAGGAGTTAAACTCAAGATTTCAAGAAGACACATATGGGATCATGCAAGCGGCAGCCTCCTTTTCCAAAGAATCCCAAACCTGCGGCCTTAAAGAGCAGCGGAAGACCACATGCGATCAGGATGCTGAATTCACTGTTTTTTTCAGCGGATGCATCGCAAAATGAAAATGGGAAAGAGTGACTTTTCCTCCATAACGAGTGTATTTGACAGCTGCCCTGATGATATTTTCCCTAATATAAATTCTCTGTTAAAACCTGTTGAAGCTAGGGGGCAGTATTTTCACTTTTGGATGAAAGGCATGCCCAGAGTAAACGGCCTCCTACTCTTTCCCAGATGGGAATATATCCATAGTATTATTACTGGTGGTTAGAAAACACTCTGAAGTTTCTAAAACTGTTTGAATTATGTCTGTGAGTAAAACAGAACTCATATTGCAGACAAAAACCTGAGAAGAAATCCAAACAGGAAGTGAGAACTCAATATAGAAAACAGTGCCATTGGATGTCCATGTTAGATATGGATGAGCATGCACTTCCTAGGGCTTCCACAAGATGTCACCGTCTTTAGATTCTGGTTGTATGATTCTACTATGAAGGAGGGGCTCATAATAGCTCTTTGTGTGGGTGGTCTGGTAGAAAGCCTCGGTCTCATTACGTGTGGTCACGAGAGAGTGTACTACCATTCCTATGCTTTTCTTCAGACAATGAAATTCTCCGGGTTGGATCCTTATTGCTGATTAATGTTTGAAAAATCCTAAATATGGATTACATACATCATTTGACTTGTTTCTACGACCTGTAACAGAACTTTTTGAGTTTTTGTCTGGAGGAATTGCTCATACTTTTTGAGGTTTGAATGCTGGGCTGAACAAGCTAACTACAAGTGGCTAAATTATGGGCTTTTTGGGACTTTATGGAACAAGTCAGTCATTTGTTGTCGAACTGGGATTCCTGGAACTGCCTTCTGATGAAGATATTCAAAGGTAAGTGAATATTTATAGTGTTTTTGTAGCTTCTGTTGACGCCAAAATGGCGGCTATTTTTTTGGGTTCTGAGTGCCGTTCTCAGATTCTTTTTCTGTAATAAAATTTAAAAAAATCTGACACAGCGGTTGCATAGAGGATACATTTATCTTTAATTATGTGAATAACACTTGCATCTTTTATCAATGTTTATTGTGAGTATTTCTGCAAAATCACCAGATGTTTTGGAATCAAATTATTTCTGCACGTAACGCGCCAATGTAAACTGAGATTTTATATATATATATATATATATATATATATATATATATATATATATATATATATATATATATATATATATATATATATATGCACATTGTCGAACAAAACACACAATACATGTATAACATGATGTCCTATGAGTGTCATCTGATGGAGATAATCAAAGGTTAGTGATTCATTTTGTCTATATTTATGCTTTTGTGACTGTGAAATACCGCTCTGTGTGTTTTTGAATTTGGTGGTCATATAACATAAATATATGTTGTGTTTTCGCTGTAAAACATTTAAAAAATCGGACACGATGGGTAGATTAACAAGATGTTTATCTTTCATTTGCTGTATTGGACTTGTTAATGTGTGAAAGATAAATATTTCTAAATAATATTTTTATCAGCTGAATGGGAGCCCCAAGCCCCAACAGGTTTTAAGGATCATTGTCACACTTCCAATGATTTCATGCAGTGTGGAGAGACTTTTCTATACAACAACTAGGATAAAAAAAATCATCTTCGCACATCAATGACAAGCGCCCGGCTGAACCACTTCAGTTTGCTGTCTTTTGAGCGTCAACTGACAGATACATTGGATTATGATGAAATCATCGCCATATTCCACTAAAATCCTCGCCGTCTGCGCCTTGTGATGAAGGTCACGCCTTACGATACGTCTGCTAAAGGTAGCTTTTTATAGTACTACTGCCCGCCATGGTAAAATGGTAACATCAAATATAGGCTTGTTTTCCCATTGAGATTAAAGTGCATCTGAAGATGAGTTTTATGTTGTTGGCAACTGGTCTAAAGTTGCCGCTTATTTTAATATGGTGGGATAGGTAAATATTTATATATGTAACGAGGTTACTCCAAGTACTATGCACTAGTATAAAATGATTGTATTACAAAATAATATACGGTGCACATCGCAAAATAAATGTAATAAACAAGTAGAAAAAAATGCCTATCCAAATTTTTCTAGGCCTATCCCCCAAAAAATGATGGCCACGCTCCTGATTCGAACTATTCAAAATTCAAATGTGTCTTTTAAAGTGCATGAATTTGTGTCTAAAGTAATGAGCACTACATCATTCATATCATATTGAAATATTAAGTAATATACATACAGTTGAAGTTGGAAGTTTACGTACACTTAGAAGAGTCCAGAAAATGATGGCATAGCTTTAGAAGCTTCTGATAGGTTAATTGACATAATTTGAGTCAATTGGAGGTGTACTTGTGGATGTATTTCAAGGCCTCCCTTCAAACTCAGTGCCTCTTTGCTTGACATCATGGGCAAATAAAAAAAAATCAGCCAAGACCTCAGAAAATAAATTGTAGACCTCCACAAATCTGGTTCATCCTTGGGAACAATTTCCAAACGCCTGAAGGTACCACGTTCATCTGTACAAACAATACAAACATTCAACAACAGCAGCAGCCAGTGTGTGATCGTAAGTGTTACATGTCAGGTCCATATTGTGGCCACCACCAACATCAAAGTTGCCCACCCCTCATCTATAATGTGATTGCATTGATTATGTTTTGGAGAGGGGCCAATGGTAAACAGGCTTTTGCGCCTCTTGCCTTAAAAAGTGTTGTTATCGGTAAGTTTGCTTTCAAGGCCACTGCATGGGGCAGAGAGGCATAAAGTGGTTAATTAAATAAAAACAGGCCAGCATGTCAATTTGATTGTCAGCTAGGAAGTACATTTTTTCTCTCTTTCTGATATTTACAAAGGCATACTGAAGTTCCTGATGTGGAAAAAGAGATTAAACGGTGGATGGAGCTAGCCCCTGACAGAGATGGAGGGAGAAAAGGGAGAGAGCGGGTGAGAAGTGACCAGACCTACTTCTCATTGTTTGTGATCCATTTTTTAAAATGAACATTGAAATTAAATTCTTTAAGAGTCTTTCCTGTTTAAGTCGTGTTTTGATACATTGTTGAAGGCAATTGATCAGCTTTGGATGGGTATAATTTCTATGTATAAGAGTAATATTTAAAATGACTAAATCTGGTCATTTTGTATACGGCCACTTCTGGGGGGATTCTGGTAAAATGCCGGCAAAGTCGGTAGACGGAAATGGGCCGATGTACTTGGGCAGTCATTCATTTTGATTCCGGGCCGAGTCCGGCACCCGATTCAATCAGTTCGGCTGCTTCTGGGCAGATTCCTCATCGCTAGCTGGGTATTGATCTGTCAGTTTCCAAAGCTAATTCCCTACTTTTGACATTGACACCATCAGTAATAAACAGCTCTTAACGTTACAGGTTTCACTGTCATGGTGCACAGTAGAGGTCTTCGCAGGATCGATTTCTTCAACCTGTCAGCCCCCGCTGGCTTTATGTCCGACTCTCAGCCAAACGCAACAACAGTCCAGCAATGTTATTTTAGGCAAATGTGACGCAGCTCACTTGCCAGCCATGGTCCCAGCAATTTAAAATAACTTAAGAAATAGGTTAAATTACCAGACATTCTCACATGGTCCTAACATTGTATTACTGGGCTATATCAGCCTAGATGTAGTTTGAAGAGAGCAGAGTTGGAGAGACTTACACTTTCCCTTGAGCTATTTTTATAGCCTAGCTTGTAGGAGTTTTTTCAGACAGGTAAAAATGGGTGATCAAAATGTAGGCCTATTTCTAGGCAATGTAGTAAACCTAATCATAGGCCCATTTAGGATGTACATTTTCTTGGAAAGATAACTGCCCCGTGCTTCTCTGCCCATGTATACGTAGGATATAGCCTACTGTGTTTAATTGAGACCACACGCGCCACTGATGTCGTAGGTATGGCTACTGAACTGGAAGCAGCAAGAATGATGACAGCGACACTTGCTACATTTTGCGTAGCCCTATACGTTATAGCCTACCCTTTAGGAGGACGATTTGCAGGCAGAGACAAATAAATTGGTACTCCATACTAATTAAAAATGATGATTACAGTTTTTGATTGCACTTCGACTCATTGCACTTAGACGCATGAGGGCCCTTCCCTTCTTTTCATTATTAATATTTATTTACACTGTAGTAAACTACAGTCTAATCATGTTTAAGTTCATTTCATATTAAAAGTTAACTGCCACGTGATTCTCCACCCATGTAGACACCCTACTCTATTTCAATGAGACTCCACATACTAGGCACACTTGAACTTTCACGCCCAACTACTACTTCTTCTTCTATGAGGTTTAATGGCGGTTAGTATCCTATTTGTTGCATTACCACCCCCCACTAGACTAGAGTACAACTCCCTTATACTATGCTTCAAAAATAAACATTTACTAAATAAATACCCTACCATCTAACACTACACTCACTAATTTTAAAATTATATAAAATAAAATTAACACCACCCTACTCCACTAATGACATGTATTCCTACTTCATGCCATCATCCTGAAAGGATGGGACATCACCACTTAACACACTTAACCCTGTAACTGTGATGTCAAGTCTCGCACACCCAAATACCTCTCTGCAGTTGCCACCACGACCTCAATTTTCTGTGACTTCCATTTCATCCCTGCAGTACAGTTGATTACCATTGCTATAAATGCTAAAATCCAATCTTTGTGAAACTTATCAATTTTGGCCTATCCCTCTATACTGGTATATCTCTACTACGCTCACCACTCCCCCCCCCCCCCCCCCCCCTTTATAAGACACTGTTGTCCTTTGCAACCACGTACGTATGCGAGAGTGGATTCTCTGCCCTCACTGGCATGAAAATTAAATACAGGCACAGACTATGCGGAAAAGGATTTAAGACTCTCTCCAATACAACAATGCAGAGTTATGTGAATCATTTCAAGCTCACCCTTCTCATTAACCTGTGGTGAGTTATTCACAATTTTTGATGAACAAATGTTTTTTTAATTTAACGTTTATTTAACCAGGCAAGTCAGTTAAGAACAAATTCTTATTTACAATGATGGCCTAGGAACAGTGGGTTAACTGCCTTGTTCTGTGTCAGAACAACAGCTATTTACCTTGTCAGCTCGGGGTTTTGATCTAGCAACCTTTCGGTTACTGGCCCAACGCTAATCACTAGGCTACCTACCTACTCACATTCATTCTTATGTTTAATAAATATATCGTATAGTGTGTGTGTGGTGGGCTTACAATGATGGCAAAAACAACATTTGAGAGTATGCTGACCCTGGTGCTAGAGGGGGTATGCAGCAGGAGGTTGAATGTTAGAAGGGGTACGGGACTATAAAAAGTTTGGGAACCATCGGTCTACACCACATATTGGATGTAAACTTGACAGTGTGTACACTTTCCAAGTTACAGTATTTTCACTATACCATTTTTAATGACATCACAAAATAGACATTAATGTTCCATAGACCATCTCTGACCATTTCCCACTTTCGGATGTTCGAAATATTTGTTCCAAAGTAAAATTTTATAACATTCGAGTTTTTGGCTGGCAAAAGTCTCTCTCTAGATAAAGATATTCCGATCCCAATACTAGAGAGACAGAGATTTCTCTCCTGCTTGATTTACGACATGGTGTGAAGGTCACCCTCCAGCAGCTCTCCCTCTCCTCTTTGTGGGAGAGAGGCCTGGTTACTGTCCCCCTCCCATCAGTCTGATCTGACCATTCTGAACCTCACAGGACAGTCATGACAGTACTCATGCATAAAAAAAACAATAATGATAGAAAAGCGTTGTATGTTAGGATTTAGTGTGGGAGAGGTGGAAAATTATTGTTAGAGATTAATAATGACAAACCTCCTGACATTGACAACATAGATGGAAATCTGCTGAGGATGGTAATTGACTCTATAGCCACTCCTGTCATATCTTTAATCTGAGGCTAGAGGAAAGTATTTGTCCTCAGGCCTGGAGGGAAGCCAAAGTCATTCTGCTACCCAAGAGTGGTAAAGCGGCCTTTACTGGTTCCAACAGCAGATCTATCAGCTTGCTGCCAGCTCTGAGCAATCTGTTTGACCAAATACAATGCTATTTCTCTGTAAACAAATGAACCACAGACTTTCAGCATGCGTAGCCTAGTGGTTAGAGCGTTGGACTAGTAACCGGAAGGTTGCGAGTTCAATCCCCCGAGCTGACAAGGTACAAATCTGTCGTTCTGCCCCTGAACAGGCAGTTAACCCACTGTTCCCAGGCCGTCATTGAAAATAAGAATGTGTTCTTAACTGACTTGCCTGGTTAAATAAAGGTAAAATAAAATAAAAGTATAGAGAAGGGCACAAATGACTAATGATTGGTTTAAATAAATTGACCTGTACTTAGATTTCAGTGCAGCCTTTGATATTATTGACAATAACCCGTTGAGAAAATATATGTTGTTGTGGAAATTCAGTACTGAGAGAGACTTGGTCATTTACATTTTTTATTTTTTAAAATTTAATATCGATTTAACTATTGCAATAATGAGACCGTCAGTCTTGTTCTGACTGTTAGGCTGAGAGCCTAGACTTTACAGACCACGCTCAGTTTTTATATAGCTGATACCAAGATTGCTTAGTCAGTCATTTCTAACCTTCCCATAAGCCACCTTGGTTATCTACACAGGATGGTGTTTTACTTTGTCTCATCTTCCTGGCATCTGGAAAACTATGAGTCATTGTTCTACTCCTCTCCATCCCAGTTACAACCACCCCACATCCTGTCACTGGAATGCCATCTGTAGGTTTTATCATAATGTCAATTAATTGTCAGCTCCAGCTATCTCTAGCAAAACCCATGTTCACAACACCCAGACTAGCTGCAGGGTGCTAGAGTGGAGACCATAAAACACAGCATTAGCAGGACAGATATCTACTGTTTCTTAAGTAAATAGAGTGGTGCAAAAAAGTATTTAGTCAGCCACCACTTAAAAAGATGAGAGAGGCCTGTATTTTTCATCATAGGTACACTTCAACTATAACAGAAAAAATGAGAGAAAAAATCCAGAAAATCACATTGTAGGATTTTTTATGAATTTATTTGCAAAATATGGTGGAAAATAAGTATTTGGTCGATAAAAGTTTATCTCAAAACTTTGTTATATACCCTTTGTTGGCAATGACAGAGGTCAAACGTTTTCTGTAAGTCTTCAGAAGGTTTTCACACACTGTTGCTGGTATTTTGGCCCATTCCTCCATGCAGATCTCCTCTAGAGCAGTGATGTTTTGGGGCTGTTGCTGGGCAACACGGACTTTCAACTCCCTCCAAAGATTTTCTATGGGGTTGAGATCTGGAGACTGGCTAGGCCACTCCAGGACCTTGAAATGCTTCTTACGAAGCCACTCCTTCGTTGCCCGGGCAGTGTGTTTGGGATCATTGTCATGCTGAAAGACCCAGCCACGTTTCATCTTCAATGCCCTTACTGATGGAAGGAGGTTTTCACTCAAAATCTCACGATACATGGCCCCATTCATTCTTTCCTTTACACGGATCAGTCATGATGTTTCCACCCCCATGCATCACAGTAGGTATAGGTATGGTGTTCTTTGGATGCAACTCAGCATTCTTTGTCTTCCAAACACGACGAGTTGAGTTTTTACCAAAACGTTCTGTTTTGGTTTCATCAGACCATATGACATTCTCCCAATCTTCTTCTGGATCATCCAAATGCTCTCTAGCAAACTTCAGACGGGCCTGGACATGTACTGGCTTAAGCAGGGGGACACGTCTGGCACTGCAGGATTTGAGTCCCTGGCGGCGTAGTGTGTTACTGATGGTAGGCTTTGTTACTTTGGTCCCAGCTCTTTGCAGGTCATTCACTAGGTCCCCCCGTGTGGTTCTGGGATTTGTGCTCATCGTTCTTGTGATCATTTTGACCCCACGGGGTGAGATCTTGCGTGGAGCCCCAGATCGAGGGAGATTATCAGTGGTCTTGTATGTCTTCCATTTCCTAATAACTGCTCCCACAGTTGATTTCTTCAAACCAAGCTGCTTACCTATTGCAGATTCAATCTTCCCAGCCTGGTGCAGGTCTACAATTTTGTTTCTGGTGTCCTTTGACAGTTCTTTGGTCTTGGCCATAGTGGAGTTTGGAGTATGACTGTTTGAGGTTGTGGACAGGTGTCTTTTATACTGATGCCATTAATACATGTAACGAGTGGAGGACAGAGGAGCCTCTTAACTTCTTGCGTCGAGCAATCCCGTATCCGGGAGCGTATCCGGGAGCGTAATCATAGCCTCAAGCTCATTACCATAACGCAACGTTAACTATTCATGAAAATCGCAAATGAAATGAAATAAATATATTCACTCACAAGCTTAGCCTTTTGTTAACAACACTGTCATCTCAGATTTTCAAAATATGCTTTTCAACCATAGCTACACAAGCATTTGTGGAAGAGTATTGATAGCTAGCATAGCATTAAGCCTAGCATTCAGCAGGCAACATTTTCACAAAAACAAGAAAAGCATTCAAAGAAAATAATTTACCTTTGAAGAACTTCGGATGTTTTCAATGAGGAGACTCTCAGTTAGATAGCAAATGTTCAGTTTTTCCAAAAAGATTATTTGTGTAGGAGAAATCGCTCCGTTTTGTTCATCATGTTTGGCTAAGAAAAAAACCTGAAAATTCAGTCATTACAACACCAAACTTTTTTCCAAATTAACTCCATAATATCGACAGAAACATGGCAAACGTTGTTTAGAATCAATCCTCAAGGTGTTAACTCCTCTATTCGATGATAAATCATTCGTGGCAGTTTGGTTTCTCCTCTGAAGCAAATGGAAAATGGAAAAATACACGCAGCTGGAGATTACGCAATAATTTTGATGGAGGACACCAAGCGAGCACCTGGTAAATGTAGTCTCTTATGGTCAATCTTCCAATGATATGCCTACAAATACGTCACAATGTTGCAGACACCTTGGGGAAACGACAGAAAGTGTAAGCTCATTCCTGGCGCATTCACAGCCATATAAGGAGAAATTGGAACAGAGCGCCTTCAAAATCTGGGGCATTTCCTGTTTGAAATGTCATCTTGGTTTCGCCTGTAGCATCAGTTCTGTGGCACTCACAGATAATTTCTTTGCAGTTTTGGAAACGTCAGAATGTTTTCTTTCCAAAGCTGTGAATTATATGCATAGTCGAGCATCTTTTCGTGACAAAATATCTTGTTTAAAACGGGAACGTTTTTTTATCCAAAAATTAAAAGAGCACCCCCTATATCGAAGAAGTTAAAGAAGAAGTTACAGGTCTGTGAGAGCCAGAAATCTAGCTTGTTTGTAGGTGACCAAATACTTATTTTCCACCATAATTTGCAAATAAATTCATAAAAAATCCTACAATGTGATTTTCTGGATTTTGTTCCTCATTTTGTCTGTCATAGTTGAAGTGTACCTATGATGAAAATTAATGGCCTCATCTTTTTAAGTGGGAGAAGTTGCACAATTGGTTGCCCCACTGTATGTGTGTGCATATATACATATTGTGGATTAGAGGGAGCATGGCCGAGATGCGTGTGTCTGCCACATGAAATATCCTATTTGAGGCTGTTGAGGGGAGGGCAGGCCCACAACAATGGCCAAATTGAAATGGAGACAGTAGATACAGCTGGTCTGTTGTAATATAATAAAGACAGTAGATCTAGCTGAAATGTGATAATATAAAATAGACAGTAGATCTAGCTGGTCTGTCATAATATAAATGAGACAGTAGATCTAGCAGGTCTATAATAATATATTCAACCTTATGTTCCCTGTACTCTCTCTATATATTTTTATTATACCTGTTGATACAGGGCTCATATGTGAAACTATTCTAACTGAACATTTTCTTTCACAGTGACACTGACTCCGAATGGGAGCCCCCAGTGCCAAGGTGTCCATCCCCCACTGAAGCTGGTTCATCCAGCCGGACACCTGTTGTCTCAGCGCTACTGGGGCATGGACCGCAAAACATTTCCCCATTCCAACTGCAATAAAGGACTACAACAAGAGCATGGGAGGGGTGGACCTGTCAGATGTGCTGATAGGCTATTGCAATGTTCTCCATAATATGATGAAATGGTACAAGACATTCTTCTATCATTTCATCGACATTGCTGGGGTGAATGCATTCATCCTACACAAGGAAATGCCTAAGAGCTGGGTAAAGCCCCCCATCTCACAGCTAGCCTTCAGAGAGCTGCTCATCAAGGAGCTTGCTGGCTACAGCACCAATGCACCACGTTCTGGCCCCTCTACCTCTGTCCCTTCTGCTCCTGCCACAAGTGGTGTTCATCTGCCCAAATATATTTCTGCAGGCATGGATGTGCCTCAGGGCCAAAAGGGCACAGCATGGAGGCGTCGCTGTGTTCTTTGCAAAATGAAGTCCCCCATCACCTGCACCACATGCTTGGTGACCCTCTGCTTTACAGCAGAAAGAGACTGCTATGGCACCTGGCATCAGCAGCACAATATTGTGGAGAGGACTGAGGGTCTTCCAAATATTGATACTGTTATTTTATAAATGTATATCTTTTTTTCATGTTTTTTCTAAATTTTTGGGGGGGAGTGTGTTAGAATACCATTTTGGTATTTTGTATATAGTTATTCCATTCAAAATGTATAACCTCACGAATTTGGCCACTTGGGTACATTTGGGCTACTTGTGTGGGACACCTGGGTGACTTCATGATAAATGTCATGTAGAACACTCATTTGGAAGTTATCATTCTGAAACTTTGCACAAGTACTGCTGCCCTGCTGCCCTTTTTCATTGAAATTGTCCCCATCATCCTATCTGAAAGTTTGTTTTGTCTTGTTCATTTTAAAGATGATAATACAACAATAAAAAAAATGTATGGTTCTTTTCATTGTATTATCTAAACCAGATCTATTGTGTTTTCTTTCAAATGAAACCAAGAATATGCATATCCTTTGCCAAATAGTGCTGTGCATAACATGCGCTCCTTCCAGTATGAATCTTCAATGGCGAATGACCCTCTTTATGCCGGAGTTTACTACATGGGTTGGTCTTCCAACACATAACCATTACATATTGCCGTTTACCTCAGCTCATTGGCTACCTACCCAGCTAGATTGCAAGACAATCAGTGGTCATTGGGTTAAAATACAGTCAATCAATAAAACAGCGGTCATATCATTGGTGCACAATGATGTCATTACTTGTTGTCTTCAAATCGGTTTCTTTCAGTCAATACGTCCCGCGAAATGACCCATCAGGTTTGGTTGTGTTACAAACAAACCAGTTGATTGCAATGAAACCAAACATGACTGGAAAAGTCCCGTTTAGTGTGTGTATTTACATCAAATGTGTTGTCGAAAATGGAATGAGACGGAATTCACGACACAAGCGGTTCACAAAATGTTTTGTGTTAGGCTATAAAAATGGATTTAATCAACAAAAGATCAATGAGCATTGGGATTGCAAACAGAGGAAGATCGTCAAAGGTAAACAATTTATTTTATTGCAGTTTGTGATTTTGTTACTCCTGTGCTGTTTGAAATAGTTGTTTTTTATGGGGCTCTATCCTCAGATAATCGCATGGTATTCTTTCGCAGTAAATCCTTTTTTAAATCTGACAACGCAGTTGGATTAGCAAGATTCTAGGCTTTCGAAACATGTGAGACACTTGTATTTTCATGAATATTTAATATGACTATTTATGTAGCGATCACCGTATGTTGTCAAATTTAATCCCACTAACGGGTTCGGTGCGCAGAGAGGTTAACATATCATACCAGAAGATGTGAGACCGTGGTCCACACGTTCAACTGGTTGGAAACTCTGAAACTCTCAACTTCAACACTAGATGAGAAGATAACCACACCTACCAGACAAGAAACAAATGGGGCTTTAGCTACATGTGGGAAATGGTTGATAAAACACAAGGTGAAGAAGAAACACTCACCAGACTATACCCGAACATGAACAGGCTGCAGCTGTCCGTGTAAAAGAGGTTCAAACTCTGACTATCCACACGAGCTAAGAACAAGTTCTGAACAAAGCTCATTGGAGACTGGACAACTAAGAAGGACATTGTGACCTCTGGTGGACAATCGGAGCATGTACAAGTGGGCTGTGGAAAGGCTAACAAACCCCCTCTCAAGAAGGTTTGGTTTCAACAGAGATAGATGACGAACAGCGGCATTCAAACGTGTAAATATATTCATTGCTTCTTATTCCAAAGCGCACGGGGGTTCGTGTGCAAGGTGTGTGATTAATGTGAAGACATTCCTAAAGAAATTACAAAAAAATCTCTCTATTTTCCCCACCCCCTTCTCCATCTCTGTGTAATATGCTGTCATATCTTGTCAGTCCACTAGGAACTTTTGTCTCATGTAAGTGTGTGTGCATTGTATTATGTCGTACTGAATAATCAGCAAAGCTGGGGTTCTTTCTGGATCCAAGAGGGTCACGACTGTTCAGAATGAGACTGATATGATGTAATGAAATAATAAGTGACTTATCAACATATCTTCTAGAGTTTAATTTGGGAGATGGTAACTCGCTAAACAAATTCCCAAATTCCTAATGAGTTAATTGTTACATGGTTCATTTAATCGGGTAATAATTAAACATTGTTAGTGGATTAAATAAATAAATCATCAGATTAATGAAAGTCAAGTCATGATAGTACGATGGCTCACTAGGGTTAAATGCGGAAGACACATTTCAGTTGAATACATTCAGTTGGACAACTGACTAGGTATCCTCAGAGAGATTAAAGTAGATGTCACGTGTCAAAATTTTGATTGATGACCCTATGTGAACCTATGTGAACGCTATGTGAACCCTATGTAGTGATGACGTGTGCATGTCTTCTGGTCAGGCAAGCCTGGTTAGGTGGGGGCTATGGGGTGAGTAAGGGTCCATTTGACAGGCCGTTAATGATTGATGACCCAAGCCTGATAGGCAAGCCTGGTTAGGTGGGGGCTATGGGGTGAGTAAGGGTCCATTTGACAGGCCGTTAATGATTGATGACCCAAGCCTGATTTATGACCCTATGTAATGATTTATGACCCTATGTCATGTAGAAGGGTGCATGCCCAGGGTTGAGTAAGTGACCATGTGTCAGGTCAACCTGTTACTGTTTCTCACGGTTTGGGTTGGTTAATGCCCCTTATAAAGCGCCTGAACAATTCCTGTTTAAGAGTGCACATGATAACCCCCCTGAATATTAAACAAAAATGACACCTATGCCAATTTTAGGGATGTTATGCTCGGCTTGTCATGAACCCAGTGACCAAAGCCTTGAAGAAGTTCTGTGTGAAGCTCCAGAATGTTTTAAAGGATTTTTGGGTACGAGTGAGGGCCACATGTCTTACATATTCCACCCGGAGGATTCTACGGTAAAGATATTCACAGACCGTGGACCCAAACCCCTTTATCCTGCAAAACCTGGGAGTTTTCCCCCGGCTCTGGGGATGAGAGAATGGCTAAACATCAGGCTGGCTCTTTGTAAAATTGAACAGGTCCTGAGTGTTACAAATGTGCCAGGATATGCGTTGGAAGAACAGGTCTGCGGCCGCAGTGATCTCAAGGCTCTAAGAATTGCTTCAATGGACTATAGCCCTGACAACAAAGTGACAATTTTAGCCTGTGACCTTTATGATAAGGCTAATGCTACAAAGTCTGTCAATTCTCCTGTAGCTTCCAGAGCACGCAAACATGTAAACTTTTTTATTCCTGTGTTTAGTTTTAAATGGGTGGATTATCCAATTTTCATAACACTTATGAATAAGCTGGACATTCTCTTCCAAAATGGGGAACAGTTAAAGCGCTGGGCGAGGCTTTCCTTGAGACAGAGTCAAGACCAAAAGGCCCGACGGAGGATCTACCCCTGGAGTGAAAACTTACCAAGTGTTGATGGACCTAGCAAGAGAGCCTTGCCTTTTGAGGGCGAACTCGACACGGACAATGGCGGTTGGTTGCATAAGCTCCCAGGATCTGTAAGAAAGGCATCGTAAAATACCTTAAGAATGTAAGGATATAAAATGTATGTACTAAATATTTTGAATGAAATAAATGGTTTTAAAATCAGAATCTCACCACGTTATGAACTCTCGCGTTTGTTCACTCTTAGCGCCGTCTGTCCCTGAGAAAAAACTTGCGGAAAAAGCCATGTGCGCGCGTATGTGCGTGAGGGAGTTTTCTGTAGTGGCTGTGTGTGTGTGTGTGTGTGTGTGTGTGTGTGTGTGTGTTTCAAAAACAGAAAAAGGGGGGGCGGGTTGTTTGTTAAAAAAATACCCTTGCATGCCTGGTGGGTCGTTTGAAACCAAGGTTTACACTAGCCTGCAAAACAGATGCCTACCCCCCAACAATAATATTGTGTCTTACGACTCCTAATCTTAAAGGCCTTTCATAAAACTATTTTTTTAGGTGGGCTAAAAAGTCATTCATCCCAGCGATGTCGAGACCAACCCACCCCCCATGCATCTAGGTGCTAGCACCCCGGAGATTTTAGAAGATCCAATAGGATCCTAATGTTTAGACACACCCAATACCATGTGTTTGAAATGTGTCAAATATACCATGGGCGGGGGTATAGCCCGAAAAAAACGACAAACCCCAAATGCTATGTAAAAAATCATTCAGGGGTTTTTCTCTAGGTCGTAGGGTACAAAAGCGCTAGAAACCATGGGCAATGTTAGCAGCGTTTTAGTTCCGATGCAAACAGCACCTCCAGAAACTCCAAGAATCGTTATCGGACTGAAGCGTTAAAAAAGATAATCGGGGAAAACAGTCTAATGGATCTATCGCAAGGTGAGTTCTTGAAATAAATCTTTATTAGATTTGGTTGTTGTGGGGAATTGTTTGAAAAGCGTGGGATGTTATAGAAATATTAAACAATCATTAGGATCAGTATGCTTACCGTATAACAAGGCAATATTAGCTAAAGTGATTATAGCTTTAATATTGTCGAATGTTTTATAGATTCTGAAGCATTCACGCAGATACTCCGAGGTTTTTACTGAGCTCGAACCATCCAATGGGGCTCCGGAACAAAGTGCAGACAAACAAACGCCTGCCCTGAATTGTAAACGTAAGTAAGCTCCAAGAATTCCATACATAAAAATATTTATACCTTAAAAACAAAAAGTGTGGGCATCTTATATTAAAAGTTATTTTATATGTTTACAGAGGACCTAAAGCCTAGAAGGTTAAACGAGGCCCTATGGAGCCTGAACGGTTTCTGCGAAGCATATGACTACGAGACAATTCTGCCCTACTCCCAGGATGTATTTACACAAAAGCAGCGAACAGAGACTTTAAACGGCAGGTCAACTCCCCTTGGCCAGGACAACGTTGTCCCCCATATTTCTAAACACCAAAGGATAATTAGTGCTCAGATCCACAGTTCCGCTTCACCCGAACAATTCTACTTGGCCGATATTCACGAGACGTCGTTCCAAGGACTAGGTATGAATCAATTATATATTATTATTTATATATATTATTATTTTAATATTTATATATTTTTTTTATGCCGGAATATGTTAAAACAAGGCCTAATGCTGTTTTTTTTTTTTTTTTTTTTTTTTTTTCAGGCTCACCATCTACCGAACCTGCAGATGCTGTAATACAGGTTGAACAAAGACATCAGCCCCTGGTTTCAGAGCTTCTTCAGAACAGCCCTCGTCAAAAAAGCCGAGGTATTTAATTAATGTATTGTTAATATATAGGCTTATATCTGAAATGTATTTGGCATTTTTAACATATTTTAGGGTTAATAACCTATTTTTGTACGTATTATTTTTATTTCAGACTCCTCACCGGCTTATAAAGATAACGCACAAACATCGGAGGATGCCCAGACAAGCATCCCCGAGGAGGCTCCAAAGACACCAGTCAAGAAAACAGCGAAACCTGATGATGTCAAAGATTTAAATGACATTTCTGAGGTAGACGATTTGATGTTCTGTGAAGCTGCCAACCTTCTTGAATCGGCCAATTCTGTGGGGGAAACAGCAGATTCTGAAATAGACCAAGAACGTTTTTTCAAAGCGTTTACCCTGGGTTTAAAATCACGAAAGGCTCTATTCCAGAGGCGCATGTGTATTCTACTCGAGCATCAATACAATCAGGATGTGTCATTCTGGCGTAGCGAGCTACCCCGTATGTTAAAAAACATTAGGGCTAAAACAAGCAAATACCGCCGTTAAAAAACACACATGTAAACACACACACACACACACACATCCTTAATTAGACAGATGGCGCCCCCTATAGACCAAAGTGAGACAATTGAAACCCTCTTAGCCAGGATCCCTACAGAGCTCCAAGATATAGTTAACCATATGAATGATTCGGGGGTAATTGACATAATGACAATAGATGAAAATCTATTATCCCAGATTCCCTCCGAACTCATAGACATTATTACACGTATGAATGAGTCAGGGCCTTCTGAGGAAAACATGTTAACACAGATTCCCGAAACCATCATATCTCTAATTACCCAGCTTAACGCGAGCCCTAGGTTTAATTCGGCCCCACAGACACCTCTAAGACAGCCTTTAACAACATTGTCCGAAGAGTCTGAAAGTCAATATGATGTTTTTGAACAGTTGGACAAATGTCTAGCAAATCTGGAGGGGGGCGGTCTTGAGATCAGTGTACAGAACGAGAGCGCTAGGTTTAATTCGGCACCCCAGACACCTATAAATCAGCCTTTAACACCAATGTCCGAAGAGTCTGAAACCCAATACGATGTTTTTGAACAGTTGGACAATTGCCTAGCAAATCTGGAGGGGGGAGGTCTTGATCGAAGTGTACATGTTTTGCGTCGAAATAAATTCAACAATATTGAGGTTCGCCAGTTTTTCAATTTCGCATGGGGGGGTCAGATTCGGGAATATGCTGTGTTTTACGTAATGCTTATGGACACTTTGAATGAACTGTTAGCGAGGATTAGAGATTATAGCGAACCTAGGGATCTCTTACAGTTGGAAATTTGTGGAGACAGTCTACAGAGCAAGGTATCGCTTATTTTACAGAATGGTGAAGCAGAGCTTGAACAATTTGTTAAACTGCTAGAACGCCTTGTTCAGTCAAATTTAAACGTGCTAGCAGATAGGACCCTCGAACTTGTAGTACAATTAGTACGACAACCACAAGGGGGCGGGGGTCAGAGACGAAAGCTCGAGAGTTTAATGCAGTCCGAAATCATAAGCAATAAAAGGGCCTATCTCATAAACGTTCACAATCCAGGTAATAAGCTATGTTTTGCCATAGGTTTGGCCCACTTACTCAGCCCAGGATGTACTGATCAAGCCGCGTTACAAAAAGCTCGAGAGCTACAAACTGCGGTGGGTCTCGGTATACAGGATGCTGTGGCTTTCTCAGACATAGTCAAATTTGAAAACTTTCTGAACATCAAGATTGTGGTTTTGTACCACAGTAGGGCTAATGACGCTCTCCTCAAGTTCCAAAATATACCCGAACCACATCCTAAGACTATGTACTTTTATGTGCAAAATGAGCATTACTATGCCGTAACTAACATCACAGCCTTTTTAGGCGCGCCATATGTCTGTCCAGCCTGTCATACCGGCTACACACGCATGGGGGGGCACTCGTGCCGTTACAACTGTTCAGTATGTCTGGATAAACATTGCCCTATGCAGCCGCTAAACTTGACCCCCTGTGCGGATTGTCACCGCACATGTCGTTCGGCCTACTGTTACGAAAAACACAAAACTGAAACATGGCATCCCAAGGCATGTAAATCTGTAAGCAGTTGTGACATTAACAAGAAATGTCCAAAATGTCATTGCAATTACAACCTTAAAATAGATAGCCCTAAACCTCATGTTTGTGGAATTATACACTGCCCAATCTGTAAAGGTCCTTTGAAAAGCAGAGACGCGGAAGCGGTTCAAGAAGTAACACATGAGTGTTACATTCAGCCCTTGGCTGAAGATGAACATACAGAGAAATATGTGTTTTATGATTTTAAGACAAATCAGCAATCAGGGGTTCATTTGCCTATTTTTGTGTCAACCATGACTTTCAAGGGTGAAAAATGGTCGGCCGAGGGACCCAATTGTGCCCGGCTCTTTCTAAAACATTTTAGAAAAGCCCAGTACAGAAACTTCACGTTTATAGCTCACAATGCTAGGGCCTATGACGCCTATCTGCTTCTGAACCCTTTGATACAGCAAGGCGTGGCCCCCAGTGTCATAGCTCAAGGGAGTAAAATATTATGCTTTGTTGACCCCGCCTTCAAACAGAGATACATTGACAGCTTAAGCTTCTTACCCATGAGATTGGCTCAAATGCCAGAGGCCTTGGGTTTTGAAAACTCTGTCAAAGGCTATTTCCCTCATTTCTTCACATCTGAGGAGAATCTACATTATATAGGATCTTATCCAGCCCCCGAAATGTACGGGTGTGATCAAATGTCTCCCAAAGAGCGTGAGAGATTCATGACATGGTACGAGACCGTAAGACATGGCACTTTTGATTTCCATAAAGAGATGGAATCATACTGTGACAATGACGTTGTTATACTTCGTGAAGGATGCCTCAGATTCAGAGAAGAGGTAATCAAAGATGCGGGCATTGACCCCTGGAGCTGTACAACTATTGCATCAGCGTGCATGAAAACCTATCGTACACACTATCTAACTCCTGAATCTATAGCTATCCCATCGCCAGACAACTACCGACGCCAATTCAAGGCCTACTCTAGTGGTTCCATTCAATGGTTGGAGTACTTGGCCCAGGATAAAGATATTTTTATCCAACATGCTTTGAATCGGGGGGAGAAGGCTTTTGGGCCTTACCATGTAGATGGATACACACAGATTGACGGGGTTGAGACAGTGTATGAGTACAACGGTTGTTTCTTCCACGGTTGTAAATTATGCTTTGTCCCCCACACCTTGTGTGTCCTAACCCAAAAGATTTTTGGGGAAATGTACCAAGAGTTTCAAGACAAACTGAATTCTTTAAAGGCTACTTACGGGTTAAAAGTTGTGGTTTTGTGGGAGCACGAATGGACAGCCCTCAAAAAGGCAGATCCTAGTGTTAAGGCCTTCCTTACCCATTATGACCCTCCAGAGCCCCTGGAACCGCGACAGGCCTTGTTTGGAGGCCGGACCAATGCTTTGACATTGCGTTATGTAGCTCAACCCGACGAGACAATAGGCTATGTAGATTTTACATCCCTATATCCTCATGTAATGAGTTCCTCATTCTATCCTATAGGGCATCCTGAAATTATTCACAGCGACTTTGACGAACCCCAAAATTATTTTGGTTTAATCAAAGCGACTGTCTACCCTCCTAGGGGGCTGTTTATACCTGTGTTGCCTTACAAGGGTCCTAAAGGAAAACTTTTCTTTCCCCTTTGTCGCACATGCTGTGAAAACCACAACCAGGAAAACCCCTGTGATCACACAGATCAAGAAAGAGCCCTGACCGGTGTATGGGTCACTGTAGAATTCCTTAAGGCTTTAGAGAAGGGGTATCGTGTGGCCAAAATCTTTGAAGTGTGGAACTTTTCCAGGAAATCAGACACACTTTTTAAAGAGTACATCAAAACCTTCTTGAGATGCAAGCAGATGGCTTCAGGCTATCCTGCATCGGTCACAGATCAAGAAAGTAAAGACCAGTACATTCAAGACTACCATGACAGAGAAGGCATACTTCTTGACCCTGACAGAATAGAGGTCAACAAAACCAAAAGAAATGTGTCGAAATTGTACTTGAACTCCCTTTGGGGGAAATTAGCGCAGAGATGCAATATGCTAACAACTTCGATCATTAAAGACCCCGAAGAATTTTTGGAATTTGTTTTTTCGGACCAATACGAAATTTCACATTTTTCCTTCTTGAGTCAAGACATTGCCTTGGTGCAATGGAGGCGCCACCAAAAGTGGGTTCTACCCCCGGGTAATGTAAATGTGTTTCTTGCAGCATTTACCACAGCCTATGGCCGCCTTGAACTGTACACCCTCATGGAACAGCTTCAGAGGCGGGTTCTTTACCACGACACAGACTCTGTGGTCTATGTAAGCAAACCGGGGGATTGGACCCCCCCACTTAGCAACTATCTTGGGGGTTTAACGAGTGAACTCGAAGAGGGTGACCATATTACAGAATGGTCCTCATGTGGTCCAAAAAGCTATGCTTTTAGGACTAAAGCCAATCACGTGGTGTTGAAAGCCAAAGGCGTGACTCAAAACTATGAAAATGCACCGCGTGTAAACTTGGAATCAATCACGCGCTTGGTCGAGGGGTTCGTAAAGGACAAGAATAGTGACTTGGAGATTTTGAGCTCCTACAACAAAATAGTGAGGGATAAAAAGGGGTTCCATCTAAGAAACGCACCACTCACTAAAAGATTCAGGGTAGTCTATGACAAGAGACAGCTATTGCCTGACGGTACCACATTGCCCTTTGGCTACTGACTTATGCTACAAGCCCCAGTGTGTCTTAAAGCTTAAGATATTATGACTGCTGTCGAGGGTTTTGACCCCCGTCTACAATTGCCTTTTTCAGCATTAATTGCAGGCCCTTCAAACAGTGGTAAAACTTTTTTTGTAAAAAGTATTTTAGAGAATTCTGAACATGTGTTATCTCAAAAGCCTGACAATATTGTATGGTGTTATTCATGTTACCAACCTCTGTATGATGAATTATTGAAGACAATAAAAATCAAGTTTGTTGAAGGAATACCCGATTCTCTGTCTGATGATGAACTTCTCCCCCCACATGTAAATAATCTGCTGGTTTTGGACGATATGCTATTTGCTGGTAGCGAACACCCTGAAATTGCACGAGCTTTTACCCAATATACTCATCATAGAAACCTGTCCGTGCTTTACTTGGTCCAGAATGTGTTTCACCAAGGTAAAAATAGTCGGACCATTAGCTTGAATGCCAACTACATGGTATTGTTTAAAAATCCTAGAGACAAACTGCAAATTAGCACTCTAGCTCAGCAGATGTACCCTGGACGGAAATCATACTTTATGGAGAGCTATGAGGACGCTACCAAAGAGCCATTTTCTTATTTAATCGTGGATTTAAAAGCAAATACTCCAGAACACCTTAGGCTACGTACAGGGCTGTTTCCGGGGGAGAGGCCTGCTGCATACCTTCCTAAAAAGTAAACGCTATGTCTCTGCGTTTAAAAAGAAACCTCCCCCTCTTGAGAAGGCTAGTGGGTTCTACAGCTAAAGAACGGAAGGCCATCTTGGGTCGCTGTTCTTCAGATCTCATATTAGCCCTATGTGAGATTGCTTTGAATCTTCTCAAAGGACGCATTCCACTCACCCTGAACCAATTGAAAAAATTAAGGAGACAAAAGACAGCGATCAAACTCTTTGCCAATAAAAGGGCCAGTCTTCAAAAGAAAAGACATAGTATACAACAGTCTGGGGGTTTTCTTCTACCTTTACTCAGTATAGCCGTGCCCTTCATCACCAGCCTTATTGCGGCCAGACGTGGGGGTTGAACACGTGGTGTGATGGCCACTAAAATGTACTTGGTGCCTCAACAAGAGTTGGATAGACTTAAAAAACAAATGCAGGGTCCTGAAGATATCAGACAAACAGCGGAAAATGATTTGGATACGGCCATGAAGGATGTTTTGAACCGAAAAGGATTGAACCCCTATGATAAGATTCAAAAATACACAAACCTAATGCAAAGGTATTTGACTCGGGTAAAGCAAGGGGAGAGAGAGACTAACCATTTAACCCTTTCCCTACCGGACCCTTTAACAGATGTCGAACCTAACGATAGCCATGCCCCTGTAAGGCCTGTACCGTCGATCTTACCTAGTGGAGATAATATGTCGGGTGAAGCTCAAATGCCATTTGAAGATAAAGTTATGCATGACCTACTGACACATGTGCCTTTACGTAACAGGAAGAATGTTAAATACATTATGAACAAGATAAAAGACTCAAAGGGGATAGCTGCTTGGAACGACTCTGGAGAGTTTATCCTTCAGGGCTCTGTGGTTAGGGGGTCCCATATGCAGGACTTGCTTAAAAGTACCACGGCTGCCCACAAGGTTGCTGATGACCGAAGGCCTCCCGGCTGGCGTCAGTTTCTTAAGGCCCTGGCAATCCTCAACATCCCCCTCTCCGGTGTACCCAACCATAAGCTTCGTCAACAGATTCAAGCTTTAAAACAAAAGCCTTCAACGAGATACAGCACCCCTAAAGATGCCCCAACGACACCGGCCCCATATGAAAGCGATGATGCTAACTCATTTACTCCCATGAACGTCTCAGGACCTTTTCCTAAACCCGATCTCTCGGCGTGGTTAGACTTTTGAAAATGACTTTTGAATGACTATGATTAAATTCAATAAATTTTTTATTTGAAAAATAAGCAAGTTAACATTTGTGGCATTCTTGAAACATATGACGTGAGCATACGCCTTGATTACGCGTTCTTAAAGGACACACATTTGAACACTTTTGATATTTTCTAACAAAACAAGATACAAGGTTATCATTACTTCTTAAATCATCCTTATAAAGAGACATAACATCTTCAAAAGAAACTCCCCGGGCTCTTTGGCACAGGTAAAATACACAGTGGTGACCGCATGTAGTGGAAAGGTTATCTTGCACTTGTTTGATGTTGTAGTAGATCTTTGTACCGTTTAGGGTCAAAAAATCTTTAATAGATTTAGGGAAATGTGAAAAACCGGGGGGAAAGCCATAGGAATCAAAAAAAGTTGAGATTTTTCGTCCACCTTCCTGTTCTAATGTCATAGCTAGCCAATGTTCACCAGGCATGTGTTTAGGATGGGTATTGACAATAAACATTGCAGGCCTCTCAGACCATATCTCAATAGGTAATTCATCACAAGCCAACACTCCACAAAATTGTTTTCCAATCAAGCGGCTCATGAGACCGTCCAATTCTTGGGTATTCATGTCTTTGTTCAAAGGTCCTTAATAATAATCCACTAAGACCTGTCTTCGGGCATTCACTTCCAAGATTGAATCAGAGCATGCGTAAACAATCATGCTAACTGTACAGGCTAAAGGTGTACGGAAACGCATTTCCAGCCTGAGGTTACCTTGGGACACCACAGACAGATTTCCTGAGGTGTCATCATCAGGTGATAAATTGAAAGCATACAATGTGTAACCCTCTGCAAAATCATTTCTGTCAATAGGTAAAGAGAGATCTTTTAGATGTCGCCCTGTAGCCAGGAATAGATTGTAAAATTCTCGCACAGATATGTTGTTATTAAATTGTGGTTGGAAAGCCTTCGCCGGAACCTGACGTCCGTCCTGACAGAGCGCTACATACTCTGCATTGAAGTGCTGAAAATTAAAGGGGTTTTTATCTAAACTGCCCGTATTAGAGGCGTGATCAACCAGACCTATAACCACATATCTAGGTAAAGGGCCTAGAAATAGGTTTTCTTGACTGCAGATTCTACTGCCCACAGGTATGCTAAAGGTTTTCATGGTAATTCTTTGGAGAGGGTAAAGGGCATTTCCTTTCATCAAAGCATGTGAGTGACCCAGGCGCACGGCCGGAGATACAGATACTTTTTTAATAAAAAGGGTTGCCCCCAACACTTTCAAACTAAAATCCCCGTCTTGGGGAGACATCAGGCAAAAATCATCCTTGGCCCTGGTTAATTTTTATCTTAAATCAACCGAATTTAAGAGTAACCGTTCTTGAAAGAAAATGTCAGAGTGTATAGGGCCTAGCAAATGAAACTCTCGAGATTCGGCGCAGTAGCGAGCTCGTGCCGCTAGTCCTTTGTTTGCACCGGTGGAAGGGTCTGTCGATTCCATAGAGGCTCCTGCAGTATCCTTGCTAAACAGCCCGGCGCTAAATTGGGTTTTGAGAGTGTCTTCGGAGTAGTTTAGTAAACACTCCATGATGGCTCTATAAGGGTATGTAGCGCTGCTTTGACTGATTAGGCGTTCACCCAAAGTCACATCAACTTGGGAGAAAATGGTGGCCAAGGGGTAATTAATGAGACTCACTTTGGCATCGTCTGCAATATTAGACCCATCTCTTTTGGTCACTTTTAGACGTAAATGCACCAAGGTGTTGTTGAGGTCCAGATAGTTGTCACCATGGCCTGGTATGAAAAATTTGATAGGCCCGTTATCGGTAATAGCAGAGAGAGGGGCTATCTCCACATAACTGGATCTATCTATTGAATGCTGCGTTAACGGTGCCGTGAAAAGATCAAGTTCTGTCTTTATAGCTTCAGAGGACATTCGATGTAAAAGAGCCATGTCACTTATTCTTTTAGAAAATACTTCCTAGTATTCTTTTAGCCTGTTTTGGTACAGACCTCCTCACTTTACCCCGTCTTTGACTTACTGAGGTTCTTTTAACAGTTAACCGCCGCTTTTTAGGTGCCGGCCTACGCCTTAAACCAGGGGGTCTCTTTTTTGGCCTTCGAGACAATATCATAAGCCCCGAGCCTTCTTGATGCTCCACCTCTGGTGACGCCCTTCGGGTCATAGCATTGGCTACAACCTCACTTACTATATTTTTAGCCGCTGATTTTAAATGTGGTTTGGCTATGCTGAAGCCTCTCTTCATAAACGGTAAAACCATCCTGAAGAGGTTACGGAATATACCTCCTATCCCCGAACCATACATTGTCGGCGCTCCATGATATCCTGGTAGTCCATTACCCACTTGATCCACATAGTATGAAACATAACGGTTAGGGTCGAGCTGATGGTGCTCCATAACACTTTTATTTGTATTATGTTTATAAATATAATACAGCTATTATATATGTAGAGAGGTTTTGGTGGGTCTAAAGTGGAGTTTTACAATCGTTTTACCATAAGTAAATTCAATGTTTTCGTTCTGATCCGTTTTAAGCTCAACCAGAATGTTTTCAATATAGTTCTTGCTGACATGTACGTAGTGCGGCTTGTCATAATTGACAGTGACGATGTCCCCATCCTTGCCGTCTATATGAACTGTTCGCAGGAGGGGCACACAGCTGTCTCCGACCCTTTGATAGGTTATGATGTCGGTATAGACAAATATGTTGTAAAAGCCTGCATGTATATCCGCAGGGAATGGGAATAATTTATCGTTCACATACGTCCATTTATTGGGACCCATCCCCAACATGTAGGATAAATTACCGCTGGTCTTTATACCTCCGTTAGCAGGCCCTGAGATTTGTATCCTTTTATGGATTGGATTGTAGAATAGGAATATTTCCATCTTGTTCAGGGTTAGGTGTTCATTCAACTCTGAGACGATCCTGTCGACGGTTCTATAGAAACCTTTTTTAAGCTTAATAAGTTTCGCAGGTTCCGAGAACCTTTTGCAATAAAAATCACGGTCCTTAGCTTTGATATTATACCAACTATGGGGGTATGTAATCTCGCTGAGACCTACTTCCCAAGCCTCTGATAACTCTATAGGCTTTGGAAAATTGGTTGTATACTTCGAACTCTGATTATTACGATATATCTGTGCCGACGCATTACTGGGGAGAGTCAGGTAGAAGCCGCTGTGTTCCATGATGCCCAACTGTGTACACGCGAATGATGCGCTAGTTATCATGACTAGGGGTTTAAATTAAGCCCCGTTGCCTCCACCACATCCTGCTCCAATACCCAACTGTTGAACTTTTGAGGCCAGTTTTTCCAGCGGACCAGCAACCATTTTTTACCCTTTTCTCTCTTCTGATCTAGAATCTCCTCCACGTGAAAGACTTTGTCTTTACCCAACTGGACCTTCTGTAATTCCTTCTCATAAAAAGATCCCTCTATAAGATCCCCGTCATAATCTTTTAATTTGTAGACCGGCGGAATGCGTGGCAGACATTCGGTAACGGTAAACAACTCCGAGCTAAAGCCTTGTTCGTATTTTTTGTCGAAAACACCCCTCAACTTTGATATACGCACCAAGTCACCCACTAGGAATTTAAAAGTCATTTTTTTCTTACGGCGAAGTGGGAACAAACCATACATATTTTTAAAGACTTGAAAAGAGTTTTCCGAAGAGACCTCCGAGGGCTTCATACGTATAGTCTTATGGTAGCTGTGGTTGTACCCGTTTACTAAATCCTGAACTATGTCTGTATATCGGTTGGTGTTGTGAGCTGTAAAATAGCGCCACATCCGCTCTTTCAAAGTCCTATTAAAGCGTTCCACAACCGAAGCTTTCAAATCAGAGCCTGTAGCAAAATGTACTATATTATACTTATTCATTAGCTTCTGAAATGTTTTATTAAAAAATTCTTTTCCGCCATCCGTCTGCACTTTCTTGGGGGCGCCTCCTGCCTTCAAGATCGATTCAAAGGCCCTGGTCACCTCTGCCCCGCTCTTATTTTTTAACACCCTTACATAGGCTAATTTAGAGAAAATATCTATAACCGTTAGCATGTAGCGATTTCCATCATTTTTATCGGCAAGGGACTGCATGTCACATAGATCCGCCTGAAATTGGGATAATGGATGCGTAGACAAAACTCTATTTCTTGGAAAATGTTTTCTTACAGGTTTATGTAGAGTGTAGGCATCTTGCTCTGATAACCATTCATTCACTTTAGCATCGCTTAACAGACTACCTGTTTCTTCGACTATAGCTCTCTGTAAACGCTCTTTACCCCCATAAGACCCGGGGTTAGAGGGATTATAATATATGTTTTTCAACAGCTGCTCAGCCATCCTTCTTGCCTCTCTGAGGTACAATAACTGTAATGAGCCACTTTCATATAACGACAACATTTCAGTTTGTGAATTTTTATTTTAAGAATGCAACAATTATTACGTATACAGACAATTCAGGATTTGTTGCAAGATACAAGTCCCCGTTTTCTCAACAATCACAGCATGCAACACCCTGTATATATTGTTTAGATTTACAGGTTTGTTTCGCTGAATTTTTAAAACACACACGTCTGATATATAAGTATATAAACAACAAATATGATACACATTCACATTAAAGGGTGGTTCAAACAAATAATGTAAAATCTTAGCCAAAGTTATTTCTAGTTCTTCAGAATCCTCAACAAGCCTTGATACCATATGTGACCATTGTAAACTCTCGCCCGTATGTCGGACATGTTTCATGATTTGCTCCATTTTTAACACACGCTCTACAATAACCCCTGTATTGTGGGTTGTGTAGAACTTTACATTGTTCACTTTATTTTCAATAATCTGATGCATAACATTTGTAAGGTCTCTCAAAAGAAAAAATGTATTTATTCGCTCAAACATCGTAGACACATAGTTACCCATAGCTCTAAATAAACAAAATGTCACTCGGTCTCTTGGGATTTATTGAGCCAGAAAAGCATCACATCAGCCACCACAGCTTCCCTGTATTTGTTGTCGTCCACCAGGGTGTGTCGGATTTCTTTGAGTTTCTCATGGATGAAGATGGCCTCCTTCAGTTCATGTAGGAAGGCTTCGGTTACCCCGTAAACTCTAGGGATAGACGGCGCAATACCCATAGACTCCAGGGCGATGACCAGCGCTGGTATAAAACGGCAGGACCACAGTCTTTTCACCAGCTCCTCAAAATGATTGAAAAAGTAGTATCTAGGAGGGTCGTAGAGGCAAGGATGACGACGCTGGCTGGGATGATTGATCTCACAGCCGATGCATTTTTCTCGTATATATTCGCCAATCACCACGTTTAAAAGTGTAGCTACAGAGGCCTTGATTGTATCCACAAAAATAGTACTGGCCACCCCATCAAACACATCCTCAGGCTGGGTAAATGTCGGGGGTGTCACGGGTCTTGCCAGGGGTGCGTAGAGTGTAGGGCTTCGTGGCATAGAGTCTTTAGTGTCGGGCCCCCATGACGTAGTGGCTTCCTCGTAGATGGTCTGGAGATCCATGGTGTATGCTGAAATGAAGAACTGGCTGCTTTTTTCTTTTTATTGTAGAACAAGGCCATTGGGTATCTGGGGGGGCGGGGTTAAAGCATCCGCTTACTTAGTTTTCTTCTGACGCTGTATCTTCTTGAGGCTCTTTTGCATCGTAATCTTTACGATTCGTATATATTATGCACTTCTTTAAATGAACAAGGCTCTGACGCTGTTGGCTCTGTACAAAGAGAGCATCCAACGGTTGCAACATTTTCAATTCCAGTACATCCCAACTATTAAAAGGAATAAGCAGACGCAGTCGGGTATCCCCAGTCAGGCCACCACCCCTAAGGTTGTGGTTTCGGATTGCCTCGGTGCCGATATAGAACTCCACGCTGCCGCACGGTCGGCCATTCTTTCTTTGTATTTTCACCCTGTGAAATATTTGTCCTGAGGAGTCAGGGGTACCTTCCCAACGGGTCTCGTGGCCCGTGAACACACTATACCCCTTGGTGATAAGGCTCAGTTCAGGACACACAACCTTGCGAAAAACCGACCAGTCTTCAACACCATATTCCAAGCCTACAGTCTGGTCTGTATATTCTTCTCCTTCATCTACCGTATAGAGGGTCACTCTACAGGCCAGGTAATCAAAACGATACCCCCACTGCTGGCCATTAGACATCAACACTTGATCTGTCAGAGCATTTGCTGGCGGTATTTGGGTTCTATACACATTTAAAAAACGTTTTTTTGGCGCATCATATATTGCTGGTTGATACTTTGCCCTTGCTCTATGGGCAACCCGAGGGCCTGCTTCAGTTGTTACCGTCATCACTTGTTTGGTACCGATCCCAAATTCCATGGTTATTCTTAAGATCTTGTGCACTCTTAAACAGGAATTGTTCAGCGGCTTTATAAGGGGCCTTAACCAACCCAAACCGTGAGAAACAGTAACAGGTTGACCTGACACATGGTCACTTACTCAACCCTGGGCATGCACCCTTCTACATGACATAGGGTCATAAATCATTACATAGGGTCATAAATCAGGCTTGGGTCATCAATCATTAACGGCCTGTCAAATGGACCCTTACTCACCCCATAGCCCCCACCTAACCAGGCTTGCCTATCAGGCTTGGGTCATCAATCATTAACGGCCTGTCAAATGGACCCTTACTCACCCCATAGCCCCCACCTAACCAGGCTTGCCTGACCAGAAGACATGCACACGTCATCACTACATAGGGTTCACATAGTGTTCACATAGGTTCACATAGGGTCATCAATCAAAATTTTGACACGTGACATCTACTTTAATCTCTCTATCCTCCTTTCTCTTTCCTATTGTTTCCCGTTGTTGGCATTTCTTGCCCTCGTTTGCCCACTTTAAGTCAGCCAGGAAGATGTGCAGCCAGACTTATTAGCCACTCTGTTTGCCCCATCTCTTTCAACCATACAGTTTTTCAATTCCTCATCAATTTGTGGAGCCTTAACAGGTGCATGTTTATCAATAATTGGAAGATGCAATTTCATAAATTCATCAAGTGGAGTGTCTAGATGCTCCTAATTAATCACTTCAGACCAACAAATATTTCTAACATTATCCATATAAGTCTCAGCAAAATATTTTGTATGACCTCTTTATTACATATTTTTTGTACTTTTACCCCTCTTAATATTTCACAATATCCAATTACAGTCTTGTCCCATCGCTGCAACTCCCCTACAGACTCGGGAGAGGCGAAGGTCGAGAGCCATGCGTCCTCCAAAACACAACCCTGCCAAGCCACACTGCTCACTTAACCCGGGAGCCAGCCACACCAATGTTTCGGAGAAATCACTGTCCAACTTGCGCTCGAAGTCATCTTGCAGGCGCCCGGCCCGCCACAAGAAGTTGCTAGAGTACGATGAGACAAGGAAATAACCTGAACAAGATTAAAGGCACCGGTTACAGTGAGAAACTTCATCTTGAGCGGACAGCTTGATAAAAACCAGTCAATATTCAGATCCCCAAAAACTTAGACCTCTCTGTTGACATCACATACACTATAAAGCACACAGATTGTTTAGATTCTGAGTGTTAGCACTTGGTGGCCTATAGCAACACCCCAAAAGAAAAGGCTTTAGATGTGCCAGGAGAACCTGCAACCAAAACACTCCAATAACACTTGACATAAGATATTCTCTAAGCATTACAGCAATAGGGCTCCGAGTATATTCAGCAACACCTCCCCCATAAGCATTCCTGCCTCTTCTATAGATGTTATATCCTTGTATGGCTACCACTGTATGAAATGAATTATCTAAGTGAGTCTCAGAAATGGCTAATATGTTCATATTTTAAATCTGACGTTAGCAAGGTATTGATTACATGAACCTTATTTCTTGGGCTACATATATTAATATGGACTATTTTCAGCCCGTTCCGGGGTAGCTTATCAGAGATAGACATAATATGGAAAAGAGCAAACAAAGCAATATTTGAAAAAATACACTACCAGTCAAAGGTTTGGGGTCACTTAGAAATGTCCTTGTTTTTTAAAGAAAAGCAAATGTTTTTGTCCATTAAAATAATGTCAAATTGATCAGGAATACAGTGTAAATGATGTAAATGACTATTGTAGCTGGAAACGGCAGATTTTTTTTGATGGAATATCTACTGGAATATCTACATAGGCCTACAGAGGCCCATTATCAGCAACCATCACTCCTGTGTTCCAATGGCACGTTGTGTTAGCTAATCCAAGTTTATTATTTTAAAAGGCTAATTGATCATTAGAAAACCCTTTTGCAAACTGTTGTTCTGATTAAAAAAGCAATAAAACGGGCATTCTTTAGTGATGAGGTAGTCATTAAAAAATCATGTTAAACTGTTTCTGACTCAAGACCTTTCAACTTTTTATATTTTACTAATTTGTAAAAGTATATATAATTCACCTTTGACATATAGGGTAAAGTGTGTAGGCCAGTGACCAAAAATCTCAATTTAAATTCAGGCTGTAACAACAAAATGTGGAAAAAGGGTCAAATGTGGTCAAAGGGTCTGAACACTTTATGTAGGCACTGTAACGTTACATAAGAACTGGGTTCAACACTATTTGAAAATGTTCTAATACTTTGCCATCTGCTCTGGCCTACTTGGAGTGCCAAAGTGGCAGGATTGCAGCTGAGAATATTCTATTGGATCCAGGCAAGCATAATCAAGCCCTGCTAAAGTACTTGAAGATATTTGAAATAGTATTTGATCCCAGGTCAGCATTGCCATTCTACATACTCATCCCAAGAGAAATCAGTACCTCCTTGGGAATTCTCTCTCCTCTACGGTTCTTTCAGTTTGCATCTCTTGGGCACAAGTCTTCTCTATTAATAGAGAAGAAGAGGAAATGGTTTACTATTCTTGAGCAGCTAAACATACTTTTACATAGCAAGGATACAAAATGCATAGCAATGACGAGAAACATTCTATTGCTCTCTTTATGGTCAGTGTTCATGTGCAGGAGGATGTCAATAGCCCACTGGTGCTGGGAGTCAGCCAGGGGAAAGTTCTGACAGTATAGCCACTCCCCAAACTCCAACAGGTAATCCACCTTCTGCCAGTGACTCTTCACACTCTACACACCATAAACCCATAAGGCTCACGCATACAAAGCCACAGCTTAAGCGCGATACACAGAGCACAGCTGCAATAGCACTAAGTTTCCACTAGATATTGCTAGAGTCCTTCAACACCCTAAGCGCAATAGCTCCACTTGGGATTCAAACCTAGCAAGGAACTGCTGCAATCTTTCACACTTCGAAGAGAGCACTGAAGCTATGTGTATGTCTCTAAAGTAGTCTATCGCAAGAGTGAATGTGGAAAGTGTGTGTGTGCATTTGTGTTTATGTGAGTGTGCGTCGTGTGTGTGTTTGTGTTACCACCTACCAGTAGGGAGATTATGGAGTTCTGGTAGCTGGCCAGCTGCTTTAGTATTTCCCCAGCACACAGTGCAACTCCATTGCTCCCACATGTGGCACTGAGTTCATCCCTGAACTTCGGCATGTCTAGCAGAACGCTCTCCCCTAGCCAGGACATCACCAGCACCCAGTGCTTTAACAGGAGCCTAAGGCACAGTCAAGGAGAGAACATACAGTTTCACACTCTTATGCCCTTTTCATATCATCATGTAGACCCGAATCATACTGTCCTTGCTCAGACATTTTGTTTTCACATTGTCATTTCCAGTAACTATGTGGATGTGCACATCCTTCGGCTGAACTATCAACACCTAATGTTTTCATAAGGATTTGACGCTCTGAAATGCCCTCACAAAGTTGTTTTTATTAAGCAGTAGATTTGACAAATCATACATATTTAAAGTTATGCTCATTCACCCAATAAGGATGAGGTCTTTTTTGCTGAGGCATCCATATTGAAATAATTTTCCCTATCCAAAATATGAAATTTCATTAAACATACATCTACGTACATACTAATTTATAACGTCATATTCATATCAAGGTATGAATACCTTGCATGTGCATGCATACAAATGATGATGGCAGTAATAGGAGTGTTGTATAAATCCTTTTCCCTCTCTCTCCTCCTTTCCTTTCACCATGTCTATCCCTTGTTCTCTTCCATCTATATTCTATCACACTTTTCTCCCTTCTGCCTTTCTCTCTCCCCTATTCCCCTTGCCATCTCTACCCAGTACTCACAACCTGTTTCTTGTGTGGGGATAGCATGCTTCAGCAGATTCAGAGCTCCCTTCCAGTCTGAGCTGTCTGCCTGGATGTGGAACAGCATTCCATACAAAGCTGCTCTCAGAGTCAGGTCATCCTCAGGGCTCCCCATGCCTACACACACACACACAGAACACAAAACTTTTTCTTATTTTTTAACGTGTCTGGATTCCATAGCTTCTGGAAACAACACTACAATATATGGACTGCTTGGAAGTAAAATGCCACACACCTAATAAGACAGCATAACTGGTGTGTGTGGGAATCGGATTTCCTCTATGTCTACTTAGTGGTGTTTGAGAGTGATAGAGCACGAGATATTCATTTTCATTCCGTAACGGTCTAAGCAGGTTTATGGAACTCAAGTGACAAACAGGATTATGCCCCACCCACATCAACTGGGCCGCAGTGGAGCAGGTCGAGAGCTTCAAGTTCCTGTGTCCAAATCACTGAAGACTTAAAATGGTCCAAACACGCACGCACAGTCGTGAAGAAGGTGCGAAAGCATTAGGAGCATGGCATTATACATTCGGAGCATTAGTTGTGAGGGCACACATGGAATTATACATACAGAGACAGACAGAGAGATTTCTCAGTAACTGTGAGGATGTCCACCTAACTTGTGGACCATGCTCAATCCTCTTAAACATGCAGCATTGCTCAACATCTCCGACCGGCTTTGCCTTGAAAGGGTCAAATGTTATTGAATTGAATAAGTCTGCAAAAAATGCAATTAGTCAACCGGTCAGAAATTTGACAAAATGTTACTGCTACAGGAATATAGACACTGACAGTCACCATTTTGGAGAACCATACTAAGAGTGGGACCTTAAAGCCTTGAAGATAACCATTAACTGAAGTCAGTGGTAGGACTGTATATTGCACATTGTTTCAACATATTTACTATAACTACTACTGCATATGGCTCTGAGTATATTGTAATGTTCTATTGTGGATACTATGTGCAGCTCATCTTGCTATGTTTAACAAACACTTGATCCCATCCCATATTTTTAAGGCCCAGTGCAGTCAAAAACGTGATTTCTGTGTTTTATATTGTGTATATTTAAACACTGAGGTTGGAATAATACTGTGAAAATGATCCCACCACCTGAAATTTCAGTCTGTTTTGGGGGATGGAGTTTTGTCCTTCCATTGTGATGTCACCATGTGATCAATTTGTTAATAGACCAATTGGAAAGGGAGTTCACATCTCTGCCAATAACAGTACATTTTCAGCTTTTCCCTCCCCACTCAGACCAAGCAAAATTCTTGCTTGAGTAAATGCCCTTTGCTAAGAAGCTATTTTTGACAAAAACATTTTTTAATCGCAGTTAGGTAGTTACATCCGGCAATTCTGGCTAACCCCAGATGATCTGAACCATTTTTTTGTTGGTTTGCTGGTCGAAATTGACACACACATTTTTTTTAAAGTTAGAAATGGTACAAAAAAGTATCTTAACAGGCCCATACCTTTTTAAATAAAAAAATATACATATAAGATTTTAAAAGGTGGTGTTAAGATACTTTTTTGTTCTCTGTTATACTAATCAATCATGAGCATTTGGCTGATCAGTGGGCAACGACTGGCTTGGTTTTCTGATAGTTTGGGTGACCACAGCTCAGCCTCACATTCAAAGTCCAACACGGCATCAGCAAAGACACCTGCTCCAACTCTGTCATCAGTTAGACAGACAAGATCATCAGTCGTAAAAAAACATAAAGGCTGCCTAGAAATGTTGAAAGAGCACATTCCACAGCGTTACCTCACTCAAATGTCCTATTATTTGGGCATCTAAAACTATGATTTGGTCAAAAAGCAAAGCGCATTATCCTCATGATTCCTGTAATGAAAGTGTCTACCCTGACGCTGAGCCTGTGCCCTCGTTGGGGCCTGGTGCTGTGATGATTGAGCCACCCACCGCACAAGAGAAAAATATGTTCTGATTGTATAACATTTCAAAATACAATTGCAGGAAAAACACAGCTTTGGAAACGTTGTCCCCTTTTCCTTGTCGGAGAGAGGAGGGTATTAATATTCAGCTCAAAAGCAACTATTTTACAACCAATATATGTGATATGGCTTTGAGATATAGAAATGCGCAACGGCAATTGCAGGAAATAGGCCTGTGTGTCTCATGGGTAGTAGGCTACAACTGCAAAGTTTTTATTAGGGCATTAAATGTACTCTTCGATGAATACTTAGCTACTAGCAGTGAGTATTATATCTAGTTTTGAATTTCACAAATTATTTAGCCTATGATATTAGTTATTGCACATACAGTATGTAATTTGTATCTGTTGTACAAAACACTCTGGAGTCATATTTGGAGGTAAAATATAGCAACTATAGTCTAATCGTCAACCCAAAATTCAAGACCAAAAGTATGTGGACACGTGCTCGTCGAACATCACTCCAGTATCTCTGCATATTGTAAATATGGTATTGGAACTGACCTTGTATATAGCTTCTTACTTTCTCGTGTTCTTATTTCATGTGTGTTTTGTTCTACCTTACATTATTTTCAGTGCTACATTGATATTTATTACTGCATTGTTGTGTTTGGAGCTTGCAAGAAAGGCATTTCACTGTACTGCACTGTACTTGTGCAAGTGAGATTAAAACTTGAAACAAACTTTCTCATTACCAAATGTTCCGATTACTAAACATACCATCGTAAAACTGACTGATCCGACTGATCCTTGACTTCAGCGATGTCATTTACAAAATAGCCTCCAACACTCTACTCAGCAAACTGGATGTAGTCTATCACAGTGCCATCTGTTTTGTCACCAAAGCCCCATATACTACCCACCACTGCGACCTGTATGCTCTTGTTGGCTGGCCCTTACTACATATTCGTCACCAAACCCACTGGCTCCAGGTCATCTATAAGTCTTTGCTAGGTAAAACCCCGCCTTATCTCAGCTCACTGGTCATAATAGCAGCACCCACCCGTAGCACACGCTCCAGCAGGTATATTTCACTGGTCATCCTCAAAGCCAACTCTTCCGTTGGCCGCCTTTCCTTCCAGTTCTCTGCTGCCAATGACTGGAACGAATTGCAAATATCACTGAAGCTGTTTTGAGTCCCCGAGCCGACTAGGTGAGAAATCTGTTGATGGGCCCTTGAGCAAGGCACTTAACCTTAATTGCTCCTGTAAGTTGCTCTGAACAAGATTGTCTCCTTACTGACTAAAATGTCAAATATAGATATACCTAAATATTTTATCACAATGCTACTGAGGCTTACCAGTTAAAACCATAGAGATTTGTTAACAATGCTGTCTCTGACAGGCACAGTGAGACACATATCAATGAGACTGACATTTGAAATGAATACATTATTCACTCTCCTTGTGGTACTGTAACTGAGTTAAAATAATGAGTTATTGATGGTTGGGTGATGAATCACGTCTTCTCACATTATCACTGCGCTGACATACAGAGCTTGGGGGAATAACTGCTTTTTAGTAAAAATACATAAACAGCTCCTCATATTGACTAACTTGACTTTAACCAGAAAGTCCCATTGAGGTCAGAAAACCTATTTCCCAAGGGAGACCTGGGCTGTTATGTTACTGTACCTCGTCTTCAATGTCCAACTTCTGTCCCATCTGCTGCTGGAGAAGCCATTTGGTCAACACCCATGTGAAAATTACCTTTATCCTTGCTGCATTATGGATGCTCTAACCTGACACATTTCCATTAGACAGGTACAGTGCATAGCCACTCAGCTAAAAGTCCATAAAGTGTGGAAAATAACAGTTAGAATAGTAACCATAGCAGCATAGGTTAGCAAATGGTTAAAACTGTTTGCATAGTAAACATAGCAGTTAACATAGTATTGGGTGCGTCCGCAGTATGTGACTTCCTGTGCTTACGATTGGCAGGAATCAACCATCTGCTTCCTGTGTCTGCATTTGGGTCTCGCCTTGTACCCTTATAAACTGGGCAAAAAAATAAACGTCCTTTCAATGTCAACTAGGTTTATTTTCAGCAAACGTAACATGTGTAAGTATTCGTATGAACATAAGATTCAACAACTGAGACAAACTGAACAAGTTCCACAGACATGTGACTAACAGAAATGGAATAATGTGTCCCTGAACAAAGGGGGGGGGGGGGTAACAAAAGTAGCAGTCAGTATCTGGTGTGGCCACCAGCTGCATTAAGTACTGCAGTGCATCTCCTCCTCATGGACTGCACAATATTTGACAGTTCTGGCTGTGAGATGTTACCCCACTCTTCCACTAAGGCTCCTGCAAGTTCCCAGATATTTCTGGGGGGGAGTGGCATTAGTCCTCACCCTCTGATCCAACAGGTCCCAGACGTGGGATTGAGATCCGGGCTCTTCGCTGGCCATGGCAGAACACTGACATTCCTGTCTTGCAAGAAATCATGCACAGAACGAGCAGTATGGCAGGTGGCATTGTCATGCTGAAGGGTCATGTCAGGATGAGCACAGCGTTGAGATTGCCTGCAATGACAACAAGCTCAGTACAATGCTGCTATGACACACCACCCCAGACCCTGACAGACCCTCCACCTCCAAATCGATCCCTCTCCAGACTCCCGGCCTTGGTGTAATGCTCAATCCTTCGATGATAAACGTGAATCCGACCATCACCCCTGGTGAGAAAAAATCGCGACCCGTCAGTGAAGAGCACGTTTTGCCAGTCCTGTCTGACCCAGCGACGGTGGGTTTGTGCCCATAGGCCACGTTGTTGCAGGTAATGGCTGGTGAGGACCTGCCTTACAACAGGCCTATACGCCCTTAGGCTGAGAGAGGCTGGACTATTGCGGACAGTCTGAGCACTGATGGAGGGATTGTGCGTTCCTGGTGTAACTCGGGCATTTGTTGTTGCCATCTATGTACCTGTCCCGCAGGTGTGATGTTCAGATGTACCGATCCTGTGCAGGTGTTTTTACACTTGGTCTGCCACTGCGAGGACGATCAGCTGTCCGTCCTGTCTCCCTGTAGCTCTGTCTAAGGCGTCTCACAGTACGGACATTGCAATTTATTGCCCTTGCCACATCTGCAGTCCTCATGCCTCCTTGCAGCATGCTTAAGGCACGTTCACGCAGATGAGCAGGGACTCTGGGCATCTTTCTTTTGGTGTTTTTCAGAGTCAGTAGAAAGGCCTCTTTAGTGTCCTAAGTCTGTGACCTTAATAGCCTACCGTCTGAAAGATGTTTGTGTCTCAATGACCGTTCCACAGGTGCATATTCATTAAGGGTTCAATGAACAAGCATGGGAAACAGTGTTTATAGAATTTATCATTCTAGGTGCTAGTGGAACCCCTCGACAACATTCCGCTGAAAAGTCAGTGACAAAATTCAAAAACATTTTTTTAAATATGTAACTTTCACACATTAATTAACAAGTCCAATACAGCAAATTAAAGATAAACATATTTTTAATGTAAATGCTTTACAGAGAAAGCACAACATATGATTATGTTAGGTCATAGCCAAGTCCAAAAAAACACTCAGCCATTTTTCCAGCCAAAGATAGGAGTCACAAAAAGCAGAAATATAGGTAAAATTAATCACTAACCTTCGAGAATCTTCATCAGATGACACTCATAGGACATCATGTTACACAATACATGTATGTTTTGTTCGATAATGTTCATATTTATATCCCAAATCTCAGTTTACATTGGTGCGTTACGTGCAGTAATGTTTTGATTCCATAACATCTGAGGATTTTGCAGAAATACTCAATAAACATTGATAAAAGATACAACTGTTATTCACAGAATTAAAGATAGACTTCTCCTTAATGCAACCTCTGTGTCATATTACAAAAAAACTTTACGGAAAAAGCATTATCTGAGAACGGTGATCAGAGCCCAATCCAGCCAGAGAAATATCTGCCATTTTGGAGTAAACAGAGGTTAGAAATAACACTATAAATATTCACTTAACTTTGATGATCTTCATCAGAAGGCACTCCCAGGAATCCCAGTTTGACAATAAATGACTGTTTTGTTCCATAAAGTCCATCATTTATGTCCAAATAGCCACTTGTTGTTAGCGTGTTCAACCCAGTAATCCATCTTCATGAGGCGAGAGCACTTCATCCAGACAAAAACTCGAAAAGTTCTGTTACAGGTTGTAGAAACAAGTCAAACGATGTATGGAATCAATCTTTAACATAAAACATCAATAAGCTTCCAACCGGAAAATTCCAATGTCTGAAGAAAAGCACTGGAACGAGAGGTAACTCTGTCGGGAGCACGCATCACAAGCCTGAGACACTCTGCCAGACCACTGACTCAAACAGGTCTCATACAGGCCTCCTTTGTAGAATCCTCTTTCAAGTTTCTAAAGCCGTAGGAAGTGCAACTTGACTCCATAGACACTGTGTATTCGGTGGCCAAGCTTTGAAAAACTACAAACCTCAGATTTCCCACTTCCTGGTTGGATTTTTCTCAGGTTTTCGCCTGCCATGTGAGTTCTGTTATACTCACAGATATCATTCAAACAGTTTTAGAAACTTCAGCGTTTTCTGTCCAATACTAATAATAATATGCATATATTACCATCTGGGACAGAGTAGGAGGCAGTTCACTCTGGGTGAACTCGCTCTTCACTCGCTCTTCATCCAAAAGTGAAAATGCTGCCCCCTATCCCAACAAGGTTAAGTACAGTTAGAATTCACTGATTGTCACAAACGTTGTTGTAAGAATCGGCTCCGGTGCGGGACATAGACCCCGCTCCGCTGGTGGATCTGCCCGCTTCGGTGGGGACTCTGGCGCGGGGATCGTCGCCTGTAGCTCCAGACCATGGATCGTCTGGAGCATAGAGCTGGCACAATGTGTCCTGGACAGATGACAACCTTCGCACGGCAAGTGTGGGGGGCTGGCACAGGACGCACCGGGCTGTGGAGGCGCACTTTAGACACTATGCATAGAACCGGCACAGGACGTACTGGGCCGTGGAGGCGTACTGGACGTTTGGAGCGTAAAGCTGGCACAACGTGTGCTGGACAGATGACAACCTTCGCACGGCAAGTGCGGGGAGCTGGCACAGGACGTACCGGGCTGGGGAGGCGCACTGGGGACACGGTGCGTAGAACCGGCACACATTGTACCAGAACGATGACACTCTCCTCAAAGCAAGTGCGGAGAGCTGGCACAGGTGGCATCAGATGGCTAACACACTCCTCAGGGTGACTGTCTTGCCTATTCAGCCCTCTCTCATCACTCTCCTCATCTTTCACCAACCACTCCTCGCTCATTCTATCCCAATATTCCTCCTCGGTCTCTGACTCACCCCTCAGCTCCACCCAGTGTGCCTCCCATACGTGTTATTTCTTAGGCTGCTTCTTAGGCCGCGAATCCTGGTGTTGTCGCTGTCCCTCCTTCGCTGCTTCCGCCTGCTTCCATGGCAGGCTCCTACCATTATTTCATCCCAAGTCCAGGATGTCCTCCACTCCCGGCTTTCCTCCCAGGCCCAGGATCCCTGCTCCTCCTGGGCACGCTGCTTGGTCCGTGGGTGGTGGGATCTTCTGTCACGAATGTTGTTGTAAGAATCTGACCTGAATCTGGTTCATCATTTTATTACGTAAACTGGCAAAAAACAATAAAGAACAAAATGAACGTGAAGCTATGCAGTGCTCAAGGCAACTATACACAAACAAGATCCCACAACCAACAGGTGGGAAAAGGCTGCCTAAGTATGATCCCCAAACAGAGACAACGATAGACAGCTGCCTCTGGTTGGGAACCATACCAGGCCAACCTAGAAATAAAGAAACTAGAATGCCCACCCTAGTCACACCCCGACCTATGCCATTCCAGGGTTTTTCTTTATTTTTTTTTCTATTTTAAACTAAACTATGAAATAACACGAAAAATGTGTTAAACAAATCAAAATATATTTTCTATTTGAGATTCCTACGATATTTATTTCTCAACTTCTCAACTCAATCGAATATTAAGCACATTGCTTCGCTTTATAACTGAGTATAGCCTTCCTGGCTGGCATGAAAATGAACCACATGAAAAGCATCCTCCATTCGTTATTTAATGTATTTTTCCCCCTGGCTCTGTTCGAGACAGGTGCAAGATAATGGTCCATTCTAAACCATCAGAATTTTCACACGTATAATATGTAAAGACAAGATTAAATAAAAAAATTGTCTGATAAGTGACATCATTAGCCTATCACATGTGAATGATGCTCAGAAGAAAGAAGAAACAAGAAACAGCACATGCCTTTATTTTAGGAAATCATAGTCGCACACCTCATGTAGCCTAGCCCATAGGCCTGTATGGTTTGATAAGGTTTGTATCACAACTAAAGTGGCCAAATGTGACCCGTTTCATGTATGTTGCAGGTCACTACTTCACACGAGAGCCTTTTGAACATACATTTTTTTGTGAACTTTCATGTGCCTTAATAACAAACTTGTATGCCATCTGTAAATACTAATACAATTGTTAAATTACGAGCCTAGTTGCTTAAGCCACAGAAAAAGCAATCAACCTTCCCGCTAGCCATGATTGGCTGAGATAATGAGTGGGCTGGAAATGCTGAGAGGTGAATTTGGATTGGTCTGCCATATAGAAGTCTTCTGTCTATTTGAGCAGGTCAGTATGTGTAGTGTAATCCTGTCTAACACTGCTTTTTTAAAATTATTATTATTTTTTATGTATTGCTATTAAAACTTAACAAAAGACTCCAGTATGGAAGTATCCATTTCAATACAACGTCACTGCAACAACTGTTTCAGAACACTCTCGTCAGAGCAAAGAATGACTGATGAATTTACGAACGCTCAACACCGGTTGAATATGGCCAGTAAACTTTGGCAAAAGAGCGTAATTAAATTGTTGCCAGGAGCACAGTTAGTCACCAACACTCTGGATAACATGAAAATAGCCTAACCAGAGTTTGTGCTACAGGATGCAAATTTCTGTTTGAAAAAGCTAGCCTTGGCTTTCCTAACTGCCTGTGTATATTGATTCCTAACTTCCCTGAAAAGTTGTATATCACGGGGACTATTCGATGCTAATGCGGTACACCACAGGATGTTTTTGTGCTGGTCAAGGGCAGTCAGGTCTGGAGTGAACTATGGGCTATATCTGTTCCTGGTTCTACATTTTGTGAATGGGGCATGCTTATTTAAGATGGTGAGGAAGGCACTTTTAAAGAATAACCAGGCATCCTCTACTGACGGGTTGAGGTCAATATCCTTCCAGGATATCCGGGCCAGGTCGATTAGAAAGGCCTGCTGGCTGAAGTGTTTTAGAGAGAGTTTGACAGTGATGAGGGGTGGTCGTTTGACCGCAGACCCATTACGGATGCAGGCAATGAGGCAGTGATCACTGAGATCTTGATTGTAGACAGCAGAGGTGTGCCGGTGTTTACGGATTTCGGGTGGTACCTTGTATGTTCATTGACAATTTGTGTGAGATTGAGGGCATCAAGCTTAGATTGTAGGCAGCTGGGGTGTTAAGCATGCCCCGGTTTAGGCCAAATAGCAGCACGTGCTCTGAAGATAGATGGGGGACAATCAATTCACATACGGTGTCCAGGGCACAGGTGGGGGCAGAGGGTGGTTTATAGCAAGCAGCAACGGTGAGAGACTTGTTTCTGGAAAGGTGGACTGTTTGTTTGGGTACAGACCTGGATAGTTAGCCTGCAGAGTTCTGTCTATCTCTGCAGTAGATTGCAACTCCGCCCCCTTTGGCAGTTCTATCTTGTCGGAAAATGTTATAGTTAGGGATGGAAATTTCATGGTTTTTGGTGGTCTTCCTAAGCCAGGATTCAGACACGGCTAGGACATCCGGGTTGGCAGAGTGTGCTCAGGCAGTGAATAAAACAAACAGGGAGGAGGCATCTAATGTTAACATGCATGCAACCAAGGCTTTTATGACTACAGAAGTCAACAAATGAGAGCACCTGGGGAATAGGAGTGGACCTAGGCACTGCAGGGACTGGATTGACCTCTACATCACCAGATGAATAAGTGTACGGTGTACGGCTAAAGGCTATAAGAACTGGTCGTCTGGCACGGTCCGAAAATAGAGTAAAAGGAGCAAGTTTCTGGGCGCGATTGAATAGATTCAAGGTATAATGTACAGACAAAGGTATGGTAGAATGTGAATACAGTGGATGTAAACCTAGGCATTGAGTGATGATGAGAGAGATATTGTCTCCAGAAACATAATTTAAACTAGGTGATGTCACCGCATGTGTGGGAGGTGGAACTAAAGGGTTAGCTAAGGCATATTGAGCAGGGCTAGAGGCTCTACGGTGAAATAAGACAATAATCACTAACCAGAATAGCAATGGACAAGGCATATTGACATTAGGGAGAGGCATGCGTAGCCGAGTGATCATAGGGGTCCAGTGAGTAGTTAGGCTGGCTAGAGACACGGCGATTCAGACAGCTAGCAGGCCGTGGATAGCAAGCTAGCAGAAGGGCCTTAGAGGGACGTTGCGACAGAAGAAGTCTGTTATAGGCATAGTGGCCCAAGAAATTGTCTGATGGATCTCTTCAGTTAACAGTTAAATATGCTCTAGACAGCTAGCGGGTGTATACAAAGGAGAGCTCTCCAGTAAGTACCAAATCATTCAAAGGCCATTTTCTCAAAACTGAGTTTACAAGTTTATCAACTTTCAAAGCAGAATTATTTTCCCATTGTTCCTCAAAAATGCAGTGTATGATATACCATTTTGTAGCTCTGAGTCTCTACTTTTATCCGATGTAAGAAACACAATTTCAAAGACCGATTTGAGCCAGGTTACAAATAACTTCTTAAAATTAAGAGCCTAACTAGAATACATACGTAGCGTGTGAGTTTCAAGTTTGAGGAAAATAATTATCACCATAAAAATGAAGTCACTTATGAGAATGGTGTTTTCCTGCTAATGGAACGCTTAAAGCATACTGCCGTGTGCTCGTTGCTGTGCTTGTAATGTGAAGAAATAAGCTAAATGTTTATGAACAAGCTAAACATTCTAATCTGTTGGAGTGTGAAGGACCTCAAATAAAACTGTGGACCTCAAATAAAACTGTGAACGACCTCGGTGTTACTCTGGACCCCGATCTCTCTTTTGAAGAACATATCAAGACCATTTCAAGGACAGCTTTTTTCCATCTACGTAACATTGCAAAAATCTGAAACTTTCTGTCCAAAAATGATGCAGAAAAATGTATCCATGCTTTTGTCACTTCTAGGTTAGACTACTGCAATGCTCTACTTTCCGGCTACCCGGATGAAGCATGAAATAAACTTCAGTTAGTGCTAAATACGGCTGCTAGAATCCTGACTAGAACCAAAAAATTTGATCATATTACTCCAGTGCTAGCCTCCCTACACTGGCTTCCTGTCAAGGCAAGGGCTGATTTCAAGGTTTTACTGCTAACCTACAAAGCATTACATGGGCTTGCTCCTACCTATCTCTCTGATTTGGTCCTGCCGTACATACCTACATGTACGCTACGGTCACAAGACGCAGGCCTCCTAATTGTCCCTAGAATTTCGAAGCAAACAGCTGGAAGCAGGGCTTTCTCCTATAGAGCTCAATTTTTATGGAATGGTCTGCCTACCCATGTAAGAGACGCAAACTCGGTCTCAACCTTTAAGTCTTTACTGAAGACTCATCTCTTCAGTGGGTCATATGATTGAGTGTAGTCTGGCCCAGGAGTGGGAAGGTGAACGGAAAGGCTCTGGAGCAACGAACCACCCTTGCTGTCTCTGCCTGGCCAGTTCCCCTCTTTCCACTGGGATTCTCTGCCTCTAACCCTATTACAGGGGCTGGAGTCACTGGCTTACTGGGGCTCTTTCATACCATCCCTTGGAGGGGTGCGTCACTTGAGTGGGTTGAGTCACTGATGTGATCTTCCTGTCTGGGTTGGCGCCTCCCCCCCTTGGGTTGTGCCGTGGCGGAGATCTTTGTGGGCTATACTCGGCCTTGTCTCAGGATGGTAAGTTGGTGGTTGAAGATATCCCTCTAGTGGTGTGGGGGCTGTGCATTGGCAAAGTGGGTGGAGTTATATCCTTCCTGTTTTGCCCTGTCCGGGGGTGTCCTCGGATGGGGCCACAGTGTCTCCTGACCCCTTCTGTCTCAGCCTCCAGTATTTATGCTGCAGTAGTTTGTGTCGGGGGGCTAGGGTCAGTTTGTTATATCTGGAGTACTTCTCCTGTCCTATTCGGTGTCCTGTGTGAATTTAAGTGTGCTCTCTCTAATTCTCTCTTTCTTTCTTTCTCTCTCTCGGAGGACCTGAGCCCTAAGACCATGCCTCAGGACTACCTGACATGATGACTCCTTGCTGTCCCCAGTCCACCTGGCCGTGCTGCTGCTCCAGTTTCAACTGTTCTGCCTTATTATTATTTGACCATGCTGATCATTTATGAACATTTGAACATCTTGGCCATGTTCTGTTATAATCTCCACCCGGCACAGCCAGAAGAGGACTGGCCACCCCACATAGCCTGGTTCCTCTCTAGGTTTCCTCCTAGGTTTTGGCCTTTCTAGGGAGTTTCTGTGCTTCTACACCTGCATTGCATGCTGTTTGGGGTTTTAGGCTGGGTTTCTGTACAGCACTTTAAGATATCAGCTGATGTACGAAGGGCTATATAAATAAAATGTGGACAGTTGTTCCAATATCTTCAGTATGCACCTCGGAATTGGAAAAGATCACGTGCAGTTGCATCCCCGATGTGTCTGTCTTCACTTGTAGCCTGAAAGAAAAACCAGATCACATGACTGAGAGCCATGTGAGTGAGAGGTGCTTCTGAGCATGCAGCCTGGAAAAGGGAATTATAATTATTATACCTTTCTACTGTATTTTATTCAGCTATGATCAATTGTATTATTCCTACTATAAATGGCCCTTCCGGCGCCGACAGAGATGGCCGCCTCGCTTCGCGTTCCTAGGAAACAATGCAGTTTTTTGTTTTTTTACGTGTTATTTCTTACATTAGTACCCCAGGTCATCTTAGGTTTCATTACATACAGTCGAGAAGAACTACTGAATATAAGAGCAGCGTCTACTCACCATCAGTACGACCAAGAATATGACTTTCGCGAAGCGGATCCTGTGTTCTGCCTTTCACCCAGGACAACGGAATGGATCCCAGCCGGCGACCCAAAAAAACGACTTTGTAAAAGAGGGAAACGTAGCGGTCTTCTGGTCAGACTCCGGAGACGGGCTCATCGTGCACCACTCCCCAGTATACTTCTCGCCAATGTCCAGTCTCTTGACAACAAGGTTGATGAAATCCGAGCAAGGGTAGCATTCCAGAGGGACATCAGAGACTGTAACGTTCTTTGCTTCACGGAAACATGGCTCACTGGAGAGACGCTATCAGAGTCGGTGCAGCCAGCTGGTTTCTCCACGCATCGCACCAACAGAAACAAACATCTTTCTGGTAAGAAGAGGGGCGGGGGCGTATGCCTTATGGCTAACGAGACGTGGTGTGGTCACAAAAGCATACAGGAACTCAAGTCCTTCTGTTCACCTGATTTAGAATTCCTCACAATCAAATGTTGACTGCATTATCTACCAAGGGAATTCTCTTCGATTATAATCACAGCCGTATATATTCCCCCCCAAGCAGACACATCGATGGCTCTGAACGAACTTTATTTGACTCTTTGCAAACTGGAATCCATGCATCCTGAGGCTGCATTCATTGTAGCTGGGGATTTTAACAAGGCTAATCTGAAAACAAGACTCCCTAAATTGTATCAGCATATCGATTGCGCAACCAGGGCTGGCAAAACCTTGGATCACTGCTATTCTAACTTCCGCAACGCATATAAGGCCCTGCCCCACCCTCCTTTCGGAAAAGCTGACCACGACTCCATTTTGTTGATCCCTGCCTACAGACAGAAACTAAAACAAGAAGCTCCCTCGCTGAGGTCTGTTCAACGCTGATCCGACCAATCTGATTCCACACTCCAAGACTGCTTCCATCACGTGGACGGGGATAAGTTTCGTATTGCGTCAGACAACAACATTGACGAATACGCTGATTCGGTGTGCGAGTTCATCAGAACGTGCATTGAAGATGTCGTTCCCATAGCAACGATTAAAACATTCCCAAACCAGAAACCGTGGATTGATGGCAGCATTCACGTGAAACTGAAAGCGCGAACCACTGCTTTTAATCAGGGCAAGGTGACCGGAAATATGACCGAATACAAACAGTGTAGCTATTCCCTCCGCAAGGCAATCAAACAAGATAAGCGTCAGTATAGAGACAAAGTAGAATCTCAATTCAACGGTTCAGACACAAGAGGTATGTGGCAGGGTCTACAGTCAATCACGGATTACAAAAAGAAAACCAGCCCCGTCACAGACCCGGATGTCTTGCTCCCAGGCAGACTAAATAACTTTTTTGCCCGCTTTGAGGACAGTACAGTGCCACTGACACGGCCTGCAACCAAAACATGCGGCCTCTCCTTCACTGCAGCCGAGGTGAGTAAAACATTTAAACGTGTTAACCCTCGCAAGGCTGCAGGCCCAGACGGCATCCCCAGCCGCGCCCTCAGAGCATGCACAGACCAGCTGGCTGGTGTGTTTACGGACATATTCAATCAATCCCTATCCCAGTCTGCTGTTCCCACATGCTTCAAGAGGGCCACCATTGTTCCTGTTCCCAAGAAAGCTAAGGTAACTGAGCTAAACGACTACCGCCCCGTATCACTCACTTCCGTCATCATGAAGTGCTTTGAGAGACTAGTAAAGGACCATATCACCTCCACCCTACCTGACACCCTAGACCCACTCCAATTTGCTTACCACCCAAATAGGTCCACAGACGATGCAATCTCAACCACACTGCACACTGCCCTAACCCACCTGGACAAGAGGAATACCTATGTGAGAATGCTGTTCATCGACTACAGCTCGGTATTTAACACCATAGTACCCTCCAAGCTCGTCATCAAGCTCGAGACCCTGGGTCTCGACCCCGCCCTGTGCAACTGGGTACTGGACTTCCTGACGGGCCGCCCCCAGGTGGTGAGGGTAGGCAACAACATCTCCACCCCGCTGATCCTCAACACTGGGGCCCCACAAGGGTGCGTTCTGAGCCCTCTCCTGTACTCCCTGTTCACCCACGACTGCGTGGCCACGCACGCCTCCAACTCAATCATCAAGTTTGCGGACGACACAACAGTGGTAGGCTTGATTACCAACAACGACGAGACGGCCTACACGGAGGAGGTAGGGGCCCTTGGAGTGTGGTGCCAGGAAAATAACCTCACACTCAACGTCAACAAAACTAAGGAGATGATTGTGGACTTCAGGAAACAGCAGAGGGAACACCCCCCTATCCACATCGATGGAACAGTAGTGGAGAGGGTAGCAAGTTTTAAGTTCCTCGGCATACATATCACAGACAAACTGAATTGGTCCATCCACACGGACAGCATCGTGAAGAAGGCGCAGCAGCGCCTCTTCAACCTCAGAAGGCTGAAGAAATTTGGCTTGTCACCAAAAGCACTCACAAACTTCTGCAGATGCACAATCGAGAGCATCCTGGCAGGCTGTATCACCGCCGGGTACGGCAACTGCTCCACCCACAACCGTAAGGCTCTCCAGAGGGTAGTGAGGTCTGCACAATGCATCACCGGGGGCAAACTACCTGCCCTCCAGGACACCTACACCACCCGAAGCTACAGGAAGGCCATAAAGATCATCAAGGACAACAACCACCCGAGCCACTGCCTGTTCACCCCGCTGTCATCCAGAAGGCGAGGTCAGTACAGGTGCATCAAAGCTGGGACCGAGAGACTGAAAAACAGCTTCTATCTCAAGGCCATCAGACTGTTAAACAGCCACCACTAACATTGAGTGGCTGCTGCCAACACACTGTCAATGACACTGACTCAACTCTAGCCACTTTAATAATGGGAATTGATGGGAAATTATGTAAATATATCACTAGCCACTTTAAACAATGCTACCTTATATAATGTTACTTACCCTACATTATTCATCTCATATGCATATGTATATACTGTACTCTATATCATCGACTGCATCCTTATGTAATACATGTATCACTAGCCACTTTAACTATGCCACTTTGTTTACATACTCATCTCATATATATATACTGTACTCGATACCATCTACTGTATCTTGCCTATGCAGCTCTGTACCATCACTCATTCATATATCTTTATGTACATATTCTTTATCCCCTTACACTTGTGTGTATAAGACAGTAGTTTTGGAATTGTTAGTTAGATTACTTGTTGGTTATTACTGCATTGTCGGAACTAGAAGCACAAGCATTTCGCTACACTCGCATTAACATCTGCTAACCATGTTTATGTGACAAATAACAATTTGATTTGATTAATGTGAAATAATGCCATGGAATTCTAAGCAAATCTTGTCTGCTAAATGAACTAGTGTAGTCCACAGGCAAATGGCATAGCCAGATCAGGGCCTAAAATAAGGACAACTTATGTTCATATCATGTCTCTTTAGACCTGTATAAAATAAATCATGGATTTATTGTGATGGTGTAGGCTATATTACAATGATGTATTAGTCTTTTTAAAGTGTAGATGTTCCAAAGGTCTGCATCAGTGGCTTGTAGGCTATGCATTGAAGCCAGGAGATGCTAATTAACGGTCAATTACAGTGAGACCAGAAGTTATTTGTTTGACAATCACCGGCTGACACAATTTCATGACCACCACAGCCCTACATGTGAGCGGGTTTTCCCTTTTTGCGAGCTCATGTAATTATCTTGGATGTGTGTAAAATCCCCGCCATGGACATGTGTCCATGTGCTCAACATGGTGTGAGATATGTTGATGCCGGTGACCCTCTTAATTTAGAAACAACCTTATTTGTAACGGCCGTTGGTGGAAGAAGGTGAGGACCAGGATGCAGCGTGGTACGTGTTCATGTTTTTATTAAATAGAACTGAACACTAAATACAAAGTAACAAAAGGAACAACTGAAACAGCTCAGTCAGGTGCAAAATACACTAAACAGAAAATAACTACCCACAAAACCCATGTGGGCAAGAGCTACCTAAGTATGGTTCTCAATCAGAGACAATGATGGACAGCTGTCCCTGATTGAGAACCACACCCAGCCAAACAACACAGAAATCAAAAACATAGAAAATTAACATAGAATGCCCACCCTAGTCACACCCTGGCCTAACCAAAATAGAGAATAAAAAGCCTCTCTATGGCCAGGGTGTGACAGTCCCACCTCAGTCTTGGCCCTCGTAGAGGGTGCTTCTGGACTGAGGGGCACCTCTGGACTGAGGGGCTGTGATTCTGGCAGCGCCGGAGTGAATGGCGACTCTGGCAGCGCCGGAGTGAAGGGCGACTCTGGCAGCGCCGGAGTGAAGGGCGACTCTGGCAGCGCCGGAGTGAAGGGCGACTCTGGCAGCGCCGGAGTGAAGGGCGACTCTGGCAGCGCCGGAGTGAAGGGCGGCTCTGGAAGCGGCGGAGTGAAGGGCGGCTCTGGAAGCGGCGGACAGGAGGGAGGCTCTGGAAGTGGCGGACAGGAGGGAGGCTCTGGAAGCGGCGGACAAGAGGGAGGCTCTGGAAACGCCGGGCAGGAGGGAGACGCTGGAAGCGCCGGACAGGAGGGAGACTCTGGAAGCGCCGGACAAGAGGGAGACTCTGGAAGCGCCGGACAGGAGGCAGCACCTGGAGGGAGGAGACAGAGAGACAGCCTGGTGCTTCGGGCTGCCACAGGAGGCCTGGTGCGTGGAGGTGGCACCGAATGTACCGGACTGGAGGCGCACTGGAGGTCTCGAGCACCGAGCCTGCACAACCTGTCCTGGCTGGATACTCCCTGTAGCCCGGGAAGTGCGGCGGGGTGGAACAGACCACACTGCGCTGTGCTGGCGAACAGGGGACACCATGCGTAGGGCTGGTGCTATATAACCCGGGCCGAGGAGACGCACTGGAGACCAGATGCGCTGAGCCGGCCTCATTATTCCTGGCTCGATGCTCACTCTAGCCCGGCCGATACGAGGAGCTGCGATGTAGCGCCCCGGGCTATGCCTGCACACTGGGGACACCGTGCACCTTACGGCATAACACGGTGCCTGCCCGGTCCACCTCTCGCCACGGTAAGCATGGGGAGTTGGCTCAGGTCTCCTACCTGACTTAGCCACACTCCCCGTGTGCTCCCCCCAATACATTTTTGGGGCTGCCTCTCGGGATTCCTTGCCAGCTGTGTTCCCTCAAAAGGCTGGCTCCCTTTACCTGCTGCCTCCGCTATCCTGGCTGCCTCCGTCTGTTCCCATGGGAGGCGATCCCTTCCAGCCAGGATCTCCTCCCATGTTTACGAACCCTTCCCGTCCAGAATGTCCTCCCTTGTCCATGAGTCCATTCCACGCTGCTCCTGGTTACCACGCTGCTTGGTCCTTTTTTGGTGGGTAGTTCAGTAACGGCCATTGGTGGAAGAAGATGAGGACCAAGGTGCAGCGTGGTACGCTGCATGTGGGCAAGAGCTAACTAAGTATGGTTCTCAATCAGAGACAATGACAGACAGGTGTTCCTGATTGAGAACCACACCCGGCCAAACAACACAGAAATCAAAAACATAGAAAATTATCATAGAATGCCCACCTTAGTCACAACCTGGCCTAACCAAAATAGAGAATAAAAAGCCTCTCTATGGCCAGGGCGTGACATTATTTTCCTGTAAATTGCTTGTTTTCAGTTTCATTTAATAAAAATGAAAGTAGGCTACCCAACTACAACGAAGTCTGGTTCACAGTAATGTGCCTGTGCGGTTTTTGTTGTTGTCCTGGCCATGCAATAGCCAAGTAGCCTATAGTCTACCATTTTTTGTGTATGACAGTACAGCTGTGAAGAAGATCAAATCAAATTCTATTGGTCGCATACACATGGTTAGCAGATGTTATTGCAAGTGTAGCAAAATGCTTGTTGTTCTTGTTCTGACAGTGCAGCAATATCTAACAAGTAATCTAACAATTCCACAACTACCCAATACACATAAATCTAAGTAAAAGGATGGAATAAGAATATGTGTATATAAATATAAATATATGGATGGGCCATGACTGACCGGCATAAACAAGATGCAAACAAGATGCAATAGCTCCCCAGAGAGCCATGTTACAATCCTGGATATCTCTCTTTTTTGTCTACCTTGTTATCTAGAAACTGGACATTAGCAAGTGAAATACTCGGAAGCAGTGGGTGGTGTGAGCGCCTCCAAAGCCTGACCAGAAGGCCGCTCCGTCTACTTCTCCTGTGGCGACATTGTTTTGGGTCAGCCTCTGGAAACAGTTTGAATGCCTTAGGTGGTTCGAACAAAAGATCCGCTTCGGGAAAGTCATATTCCTGGTCGTAGTGCTGGTAAGTTGACGTCGCCCAGCTTTATGTAATAACTCTTACGTTTTTCTGTGCTAACAATGTAAAACATAAAAAAAACAAAATACTGCATAGTTTCCTCAGGACTAGAAGTGAGGCGACCCTCTCTGTCGGTACCAGCTATTCAAAAAGCTATTCAACAGCCCCCCCAGGAACTTATTTATAGATCACTAATTCAAAGAGACTTGGGAAACCTGAAGACCAGTTGCTGCCCTTGAATAATACACAGGCACAGCTCTCTGATCCCTCAAATTGCCCTGCAGTAAAACAAAATTTCAAGGTGGGAAGTAAGACATGTCTTACTGCAGGTCTGCCTCTGCCCTCTGTCTACCCCAATAAGACCAGAGTGGGAGAGAGTGTGTTTGTTTGTGCCGTGTCCAATGTAATACCTCTTCAGGGGAGGGAATACCCTTGAAAGCAAAGGTCCCGATCACACACATTAAAGGATAATAGAACCTGACTCTCTGACAAACCTAATTAGCAAAACACCTTTTAAATCTCCCATGGCCCTGTCTCCTGTCTAGCTGACCCGCACACATGCTCACACACACACACCTCCAGAGCCTTCCGCACATCCTGGAGGACTGCATGGCCCAGGGGGAGGCCGTGGATGCTGCCGGTCCTCTCTGCTCCCTTCCCAGTTCCATTCTTCCTCAGCTCCTCCCTGCCGCCGATGTCCTCTCTCCCCTGGCCAGCTCGCCCTGCAGCAGATACACACCACGGCTGGATCAGCCCCTCCGCCACAGAAGAACCAACAGCAGAACCAACAGCACCGACTGCCCCGGAAGCAGAGAAGAGCATTATATTCTGTACTTACAAACTGACATCAGCTACAGCAACATCTTAACTAAGAGAGGTTTATGTAAGTACCACCTTTACAGCACCTGCATTGCCCGAATCAACAGCAGGAGGGTTTTAATGGACTACTTTCAATGTAATGTAATTGTGCTTATGTACTATGTACCTTCTGCTCTCTGGAAGGTGACTGGGCAGTAAGTGTGTCGCAAGTTTTACAAATTGTACTGTATAAGTGCTATCCTCCAGTGTGATATTCTTCTTAGACCTAGCCATCCTGTCCTGTCTGTCTCAGCAGTTCCATTGCTCTCTGGCTCTATTTAATGTACTGTAAAAGACAATACTTAGAACAGAAAACAAACTAGTGAACCAAGCTCTGTGACTACAATATACACACTTGGCTGGTCATATGGGGCGGCAGGGAAGGTTGCAAGTTCAAATCGCCGAGCTGAAAAGATACAAATCTGTTGTTCTGCCCCTGAACAGGCAGTTAACCCACTGTTCCTAGGCCATCATTGAAAATAAGAATTTGTTCTTAACTGACTTGCCTAGTCAAATAAAAGGTAAAAAATATATATATTAAAAAAATTGAGAACCACAAATAGTGATAAGCTGTGGTTTGCAAATGTATCTACATGTTTTGTCGTATGTGTGTTTGGTAGGTTACTTTCTAAATGTAATTTGTTAATTACTAGTTTCCTGTCCAAAATTTTCACTTTTGGATCATCCAAACTCAGTAACATAATCTGATTACTTCCAGTTACTTTTAGATGACCTTCCCGTTAAGAGGCATTAGAATAACATGTCTTTATATGAACAACCAGTCTGGCGAATTTCCAGTCATTCCAATGAATTAAATACCTCTTGATCTTCAATAATAGGACTTGGAAATATGGAAATGTAGATTAGTAAAATGGTTTTACCTGAGCATAGCACAAAATCAAATGACTTATTAGCCTACTTTATTGTTCTTGTTTATTTTGTTGTCATGTTGGACTGATTGGGCACATTGTTTTGAGTTGAAAAATAAATGGTGCTCTCATGGAATGGTATTCTGTGGGTTAACTGCCTTGTTCAGGGGCAGAATGACAGATTTTTACCTTGTCAGCTCAGGGATTCAATCTTGCAACCTTTCGGTTACAAGTCCAATGCTCTAACCACTAGGCTATCTGCCGCCCCACAATGCTGCTTTGACCTCTATTAAAAAGTGCTACTATCATGTGAAAATGGAATGCCTTAGGCTGCATTTGCTATAGGCCTGTTGGTGACACTGATATCTCGATAATTTGCAGCTGTTTAAGGTCTATCAAATCTGAGCAAGATCATGTGTCCATATGGATTTTCTTTAATCAGCATAAATTAGATTGAGCAATAAAAGCCCCAGTCGTAGTTTTATTTTTGACTGTATGTGTGGAGCACAATACCACAGAGGAGTTTAGAAGGGAGGAACTCCCTCAAACCTTTATTCCATAGGCTGGTCCCGCACTTTGAACCTGTGCAGAGTGCTAAAACAATGATTGATAGACAGCTTAAACTTCTTAAATTCAACCATTATTGGATTAAAATACACCTATATTTGTGAACAGCCACCTACAACAACCAAGGCACAAATAAATGAGAGAGCAGCATTATTTACATCATTGCTGATATCCGTATCAACCGTAGGCTACACAACTGCTGTAGTCCTTACCTCTAAGCGTTGGATTACCTCCAAGTTGGATGTATAGGCAAATCTTTGGATGGCGACAGCATTAAGACCATTGGAAGACAAAATGTGGACCATAGCCTACAAAAGCCTATTCCTTCTTTTTTCCCCACAATCCATCAAACACATTTGGTGCGTCATCATAATGGTCTCTGACCTGTGAGACTTGCTCAGGCAGAATAAACTTAAACTTGCAAATGTTTTCAATGCTGATTTGAATGTCATTGAGAGAGCAGAAAGGTGGCAAATACTTTTTTCACAAACATCCTTTCTGAATTTAAAAGTAATCCTGTAAGTAATCCTTAAATCCGATTTTTGCTGGAAATATAACGGATTACAGTTAGTTTTTTGTAATCAGTTACATGTAACAACCCGTTACTCTCAACCATGTATGATTGTGTGTGTGCGTATCTCTTCACCTTAACTCTGCCTCCATGGAGTGCATAACACCTCCCAGCAAATAGCAAAGATACAAACATAGCCATAGTCATCAAAACTCTGATTGGATCAAAGGCAGCAGAGTTGGTGGATCCAGAAAAACAATGATTATAACTGCGGTGCCTGCTTGGCTAACAACTGAGGTGAAACTCTTTGAGTTTGTATCACCACATTAAGGGGTACCTTTTGAAGTCAACCTCTCTATAAACAAAGGGAACCTATTCTCTTAGGACAAAGCGAGGGAGATTATAAAATATGTAGATGCTCCAATTCTGAATTCGACTATCTCATCTCTTTTTTTTCTAGATTATGTTTGTCTTTTCTTCAAAGCGCTGTCAAGTTAATACCTCTGAAGACTTTATTAAAAGCTTGGCGCTGGAGGTCCGATGGGGCTGTTGAATCACACAGTCTGAGGATTAGAATAATGCTGCATTCAAATATCAAGAAGAGTGAACAAGACCGAAGTACATCAACACCTGCACCTCAGGGTTCAATCTGATTAAATCACAGAAATCACAGTCTCTACTCTCCTGCTAATATTGGTCTTTCTTCCTCACTTTTCACTTTACACGCATCAATAGAATAATTTAATGTGTGTGTAGAAAAGTCGTGGTGACTATAGTGTGTGGTCAGGAGAGCAGAAACATGTAGACTCAGCATATTAGGGAAAAGGGGTCAAGGATGGTCATCTGACCTCAGAATTGATTAAGCTGACGCCAGCCAGCAGACGGAGCAGGTCCTTCTCCATGCTTTGGGCTAGTCGCACTGCCGACGGATGCCTGTCACAACGGAGACCACTCTCCACTCGGCTCTCGTCCCCCACCTTGCGCTCATATGGGGACCAGAGAGAAGGAAGCGAGTGAGCATGTGCAATTAGGTATTACTACTTCCGTTACCAACCCAGTCTCTCCTTCCTACTCAATCTACATCAAATCTGACACTGAAATCAGCGAGACACCTGCAAGCTATCATAGCTCTGGTCGAAACTAACTCATTTGTAAATAAACAGATGATGTTAATCTGTAACAGATTGTCTGTCAATCAATCTGTAAATGATTGCAATTAAGCAGTGCAGATAGAATGATTAAAGGGGTTGCTACATCCATTTTGGGATTTAGAAGTTGACTCGGCAGAGCGCTCCGGTACATTTTGTAAATATGTAATACTTTTTGGTTTGAATGTTTTTAATTAATTTTGTATTTTGTATAGCCAAATGTGTATAGGTTAAGTCTGGATTACATACATGTTTTTCCTCCCTGTGAATTCAGGGCAAATCATCTTTCTCAAGATAGCTAAATAGCGATGTTTCCAAGAAAGCTAGCTAGTGTATTTTGAATTCAATACATCAGCCTATGTTTGCTTTCCTGATACAATGAGGACTACAATAGTTAAATAAATAATAATACAAATTATTATTACTATTATTATTATTATCAAATCAAATCAAATCATCACATACGCATGGTTAGCAGATGTTAATGCGAGTGTAGCGAAATGCTTGTGCTTCTAGTTCCGACAATGCAGTAATAACGAACAAGTAATCTAACTAACAATTCCAAAAAAACTACTGTCTTATACACAGTGTAAGGGGATAAGGAATATGTACATAAGGATATATGAATGAGTGATGGTACAAAGCAGCATAGGCAAGATACAGTAGATGATATCGAGTACAGTATAACATATGAGATGAGTATGTAAACAAAGTGGCATAGTTAAAGTGGCTAGTGATACATGTATTACATAAGGATGCAGTCGATGATATAGAATACAGTATATACATATGCATATGAGATGAATAATGTAGGGTAAGTAACATTATATAAGGTAGCATTGTTTAAAGTGGCTAGTGATATATTTACATAATTTCCCATCAATTCCCATTATTAAAGTGGCTAGAGTTGAGTCAGTGTCATTGACAGTGTGTTGGCAGCAGCCACTCAATGTTAGTGGTGGCTGTTTAACAGTCTGATGGCCTTGAGATAGAAGCTGTTTTTCAGTCTCTCGGTCCCAGCTTTGATGCACCTGTACTGACCTCGCCTTCTGGATGACAGCGGGGTGAACAGGCAGTGGCTCGGGTGGTTGATGTCCTTGATGATCTTTATGGCCTTCCTGTAGCATCGGGTGGTGTAGGTGTCCTGGAGGGCAGGTAGTTTGCCCCCGGTGATGCGTTGTGCAGACCTCACTACCCTCTGGATAGCCTTACGGTTGAGGGCGGTGCAGTTGCCATACCAGGCGGTGATACACCCCGCCAGGATGCTCTCGATTGTGCATCTGTAGAAGTTTGTGAGTGCTTTTGGTGACAAGCCGAATTTCTTCAGCCTCCTGAGGTTGAAGAGGCGCTGCTGCGCCTTCTTCACGATGCTGTCTGTGTGAGTGGACCAATTCAGTTTGTCTGTGATGTGTATGCCAAGGAACTTAAAACTTGCTACCCTCTCCACTACTGTTCCATCGATGTGGATAGGGGGGTGTTCCCTCTGCTGTTTCCTGAAGTCCACAATCATCTCCTTAGTTTTGTTGACGTTGAGTGTGAGGTTATTTTCCTGACACCACACTCCGAGGGCCCTCACCTAATCAAGCCTACCACTGTTGTGTCGTCCGCAAACTTGATGATTGAGTTGGAGGCGTGCGTGGCCACGCAGTCGTGGGTAAACAGGGAGTACAGGAGAGGGCTCAGAACGCACCCTTGTGGGGCCCCAGTGTTGAGGATCAGAGGGGTGGAGATGTTGTTGCCTACCCTCACCACCTGGGGGCGGCCCGTCAGGAAGTCCAGTACCCAGTTGCACAGGGCGGGGTCGAGACCCAGGGTCTCGAGCTTGATGACGAGCTTGGAGGGTACTATGGTGTTGAATGCCGAGCTGTAGTCGATGAACAGCATTCTCACATAGGTATTCCTCTTGTCCAGATGGGTTAGGGCAGTGTGCAGTGTGGTTGAGATTGCATCGTCTGTGGACCTATTTGGGCGGTAAGCAAATTGGAGTGGGTCTAGGGTGTCAGGTATGGTGATATGGTCCTTGACTAGTCTCTCAAAGCACTTCATGATGACGGATGTGAGTGCTACGGGGCGGTAGTCGTTTAGCTCAGTTACCTTAGCTTTCTTGGGAACAGGAACAATGGTGGCCCTCTTGAAGCATGTGGGAACAGCAGACTGGTATAGGGATTGATTGAATATGTCCGTAAACACACCGGCCAGCTGGTCTGCGCATGCTCTGAGGGCGCGGCTGGGGATGCCGTCTGGGCCTGCAGCCTTGCGAGGGTTAACACGTTTAAATGTCTTACTCACCTCGGCTGCAGTGAAGGAGAGACCGCATGTTTTCGTTGCAGGCCGTGTCAGTGGCACAGTATTGTCCTCAAAGCGGGCAAAAAAGTTATTTAGTCTGCCTGCGAGCAAGACATCCTGGTCCGTGACTGGGCAGGATTTCTTCCTGTAGTCCGTGATTGACTGTAGACCCTGCCACATGCCTCTTGTGTCTGAGCCGTTGAATTGAGATTCTACTTTGTCTCTGTACTGGCGCTTAGCTTGTTTGATAGCCTTGCGGAGGGAATAGCTGCACTGTTTGTATTCGGTCATGTTACCAGACACCTTGCCCTGATTAAAAGCAGTGGTTCGTGCTTTCAGTTTCACACGAATGCTGCCATCAATCCACGGTTTCTGGTTAGGGAATGTTTTAATCGTTGCTATGGGAACGACATCTTCAATGCACGTTCTGATGAACTCGCACACCGAATCAGCGTATTCATCAATGTTGTTATCTGACGCAATACGAAACATCTCCCAGTCCACGTGATGGAAGCAGTCTTGGAGTGTGGAGTCAGCTTGGTCGGACCAGCGTTGGACAGACCTCAGCGTGGGAGCCTCTTGTTTTAGTTTCTGTCTGTAGGCAGGGATCAACAAAATGGAGTCGTGGTCAGCTTTTCCGAAAGGGGTGCGGGGCAGGGCCTTATATGCGTCGCGGAAGTTAGAGTAACAATGATCCAAGGTCTTTCCACCCCTGGTTGTGCAATCGATATGCTGATAAAATTTAGGGAGTCTTGTTTTCAGATTAGCCTTGTTAAAATCCCCAGCTACAATGAATGCAGCCTCCGGATAAATTGTTTCCAGTTTGCAGAGAGTTAAATAAAGTTCGTTCAGAGCCATCGATGTGTCTGCTTGGGGGGGGATATATACGGCTGTGATTATAATCGAAGAGAATTCTCTTGGCAGATAATGCGGTCTACATTTGATTGTGAGGAATTCTAAATCAGGTGAACAGAAGGATTTGAGTTCCTGTATGTTTCTTTCATCACACCATGTCACGTTGGCCATAAGGCATTGATTCTTGAAGAATATAATTTATGACTGCGTCATGAGCTGTGTTGAACTGATATACAGTGTCTTTTTTTTTTGTTATCACAAAATGGGATTAAAATACAAAATATTAATCAAATGTATTTATAAAGCCCTTTTTACATCAGCCGAAGTCACAGAGTGCTACACAGAAACCCAGCTTAAAACCCCAAACAAGCAATGCAGATGTTCAGTGGCTTGCGGAAGTATTCACCCCCTTGGATTTTTTTCCTATTTTGTTGCCTTACAACCTGTAATTGAAATAGATTTTTGGGCGGGGGGGGGGGGGGGGTTGTATCATTTGATTTACACAACATGCCTACCACTTTGGAGATGCAAAATATGTTTTATTGTGAAACAAACAAGAAATAAGACAAAAAAACTGAATTTGAGCGTGCAAAACTATTAACCGCCCCCAAAGTCAATTCTTTGTAGAGCAATCTTTTGCAGCAATTACAGCTGCAAGTCTCTTTTGGTATGTCTCTTTAAGATTGGCACATCTAGCCGGTGGGATTTCTACCCATTCTTAAAGGAAAAATTGCTCCTGCTCATACCTGTTAGGGCTAGGCGGAATACTGCCCCCTTTGGAGGAATTGCGTGCCCATAGTAAACAGAAAAAGAATCCGTCCAAAATTGCTAATATATGCATATAATAATTATTATTGAAAAGAAAACACTCTAAAGCTTCTAAAACCGTTCAAATTATGTCTGTATGTAAAGCAGAACTCACAGGGCAGCCATTCTCCCAAACTCTCTCTGTCATCAGGAAAGTTGGGCCAACTTTGACGTCATCGCCCCCACCCTTCCCAACCAGCTACGGATCTGGGAACAGTTTCTATCTCTTCAGCGAGATGTCTTCTTTCAACAGGGCATTTCATTGTGAGAATCGCGCGTGCTTTGACCCGTTGGCGGGCAAAAGCATTGGTGTCACGTGAAAACACATGCACTTTCATGCGCCTGGAGTTCCCTTTGTTCCAGGAATCACTACACGATACCGGTTTGTCTGTTCGAGTTGAGAATTGTTTTGCACGTTTAGAACATCCTAAAGCTTGATTCTGCACTTAGTTTGACCAGTTTAGTCGAAATATAATATGTAATTTTGAAATTTTGATGTGCAACCCCTTGAATTTTGGCTGCATTTCAGCCGGAATTTGTCATGTTTGAGAACACAAAGACACAGACTTGAAAACCAAACGCAGTTTTTGGTAAGTATGACTCCTTACACGACTTATGATCGAAGACCATCAAAGGTAAGGGAATATTTATGTGGTAATTTTGTGTTTCTGTTGACTCCAACATAGCGGAGAAATATTGCTAATGTCTGAGCGCCGTCTCAGATTATTGAAAAATGAACGATTTCTGTAACGTTAAAAATAAATGTGACAAAGCGATTGCAATTAAGAAGGAGTGTATCTTTCTAACTATATGTAGAACATGTATATTTAGTCAAAGTTTATGATGTGTATTGCTGTTATCTGGCGGAGTTATCATAATTTCTCCGGACATTTGAGTAGCATTTTTTGAACATGGCCGTCAATGTAAACAGTGATTTATGGATATAAATAGCATATTATTGAAAAAAACATAAATGTACTGTATAACATGTCCTATTACTGTCATCTGATGAAGATTTTCAAAAGGTTTCAAAAGATTTTCAAAAGATTTTCAAAAGGTTAGTGAATTATTTTTCTTTTAATTTTGTGATTGCATCTTTTGTTCGACAAATATGGCTATTTAAATTAGCCGTATCTTTGGTGGTGGTTTGACATAAATATGTGCTATGTTTTTGCCGTAAAACATTTTAGAAATCTGTAGGGTAGATGAACAAGGTGTTTATCTTTCATTTGAGCTATTGGACTTGTTAATGTGTGGAGGTTAAATATTTTTAAGAATATTTTTGCATTCTGTGCGCCACTGTTTCAGTTGAGCAGGGGGGGTGGTACCCCTTGGGGAACGTGGTAGCGTGAACAAGTTTAAGTTGGATGGATCCGCTGGTGTACAGCAATCTTTAAGTCATACCACAGATTCTCAATTGGATTTAGGTCAGGGCTTTGACTAGGCCATTCCAAGACATTTAAATGTTTCCCCTTAATCCACTCGAGTGTTGCTTTAGCAGTATGCTTAGGGTCATTGTCCTGCTGGAAAGTGAACCTCTGTCCCAGTCTCAAATCCCTGGAAGACTGAAACAGGTTCCCCTCAAGAATTTCCCTGTATTTAGCACCATCCATCATTCAATTCTGACCAGTTTCCCAGTCCATGCCAATGGAAAAACATGGATGGTGTTCTTGGGGTGATGAGAGGTGTTGGGTTTGAGCCAGACATAGCATTTTCCCTGATGGCCAGAAATCTCAATTGTATTCTCATCTGACCAGAGTACCTTCTTCCATGTGTTTGGGGAGTCTCCCACATGCCTTTTGACGAACACCAAACATTTTTTTCTTCAAGCAATTAATTTTTTTCTGGTCAGTCTTCCGCAAAGCCCAGCTCTGTGGAGTGTACTGCTTACATTGGTCCTGTGGATAGATACACCAATCTCTGCTGTGGAGCTTTGCAGCTCCTTCAGGGTTATGTTTGGTCTCTTTGTTGCCTCTCTGATTATCGCCTTCCTTGCCTGGTCTGTGAGTTTTGGTGGGTGGCCCTGTCCTGGCAGGTTTGTTGTGATGCCATACTCTTTCCATTTTTTAATAATGGTTTAATGGTGCTCCATGGGATGTTTGAAGTTTCTGATATTTTTTTTATAACCGAACCCGGATCTGTACTTCTCCACAACTTTGACCCTGACCTGTTTGGAGAGCTCCTTGGTCTTCATGGTGCTGCTTGCTTGGTGGTGCCCCTTGCTTCGTGGTGTTGCAGACTCTGGGGCCTTTCAGAACACGTGTGTATATACTGAGATAATGTGACACTTCGATTGCACACAGGTGGACTTTATTTGGCTAATTATGTGACTTCTGATGATAATTGGTTGCACCAGATCTTACCTAGGGGATTCATTGCATAGGGGGTGAACACATATGCACTCAGCACTTTTCTGTTATTTCTTTTCATTTCACTTCTCCAAATTTGACTATTTTGTGTATGTTCATTACATGAAATCCAAATAAAAACCTATTTAAATTACAGGTTGTAATGCAGCAAAATAGGAAAAATTCCAAGGGAGATGAATACTTTTGCAAGGCACTGTAGAAGCACAGTGGATAGGAAAAACTCCCTAGAAAGGCAGGAACCTAGGAAGAAACCTAGAGAGGAACCAAGCTCTGGGTGGCCAGTCCTCTTCTGGCTGTGCCGGGTTGAGATTATAACAGTACATGGCCAAGATGTTCAAACGTTCATAGATGACCTGCAGTGTCAAATAATAATAATAATAATCACAGTGGTTATAGAGGGTGCAACAGGTCAGCACTTCAGGAGTAAATGTCAGTTGGCTTTTTGTGGCCGAGCATTCAGAGATAGAGACAGAAGGTGCGATAGAGAGAGAGAGAGTCAAAAACAGCAGGTCCGGGACAAGGTAGCACATCCAGTGAACAGGTCAGGGTTCCATAGCTGCAGGCAGAACAGTTGAAAGTGGAGCAGCAGCACGACCAGGTGGACTGGGGAAAGGAAGGGGTCATCAGGCAAGGTAGTCCTGAGGCATGGTCCCAGGGCTCAGGTCCTCCGGGAGGGGAGGGAGAGGGAGAGATAGAGGGAGCATACTTAAATTCACACAGGACACCAGATAAGACAGGGTAATTACTCCAGACATAATTGACTGACAGTAGACCCTGACACAAACTATTGCAGCCTAAATAATGGAGGCTGAGACAGAAGGGGTCGGGAGACACTGTGGCCCTGTCCAACGATACCCCCGGACAAGGCCAACCAGGCAGGATATAACCCCACACACTTTGCCAAAGCACAGTCCCCACACCACTAGAGGGATATCTTCAAACCACCAACTTACTACCCTGAGACAAGGCTGAGTATAGCCCACGAAGATCTCAACAATGGCACGAACCCGAGGGGGGTGCCAAACCCAGACAGGAAGATCACGTCAGTGACTCAACCCACTCAAGTGATGCACCCCTCCTAGGGTTGGGATGGAAGACCACCAGTAAGCATGTGACTCAGCCCCTGTAATTGAGTTAGATGCAGAGAATCCCAGTGGAGAGGGGGGAACCGGCCAGGCAGAGACAGCAAGGGTGGCTGGGTACTCCAGTGCCTTTCCGTTCACCTTCACACTCCTGGGCCAGACTACACTCAATCATAGGACCTACTGAAGAGATGAGTCTTCAATAAAGACTTAAAGGTCGAGACTGTGTCTCTCACATGGATAGGCAGACCATTCCATAAAAATGTAGCTCAGTAGGAGAAAGCCCTTCCTCCAGCTGTTTGCTTAGAAATTCTAGGGACAATAAAGAGGTCTGCATCTTTTGACCGTAATGTATGTCTAGGTATGTACGGCAGGACCAAATCGGAGAGATAGGTAGGAGCAAGCCCATTTAATGCTTTGTAGGCTAGCAGTAAAACCTTGAAATCAGCCCTAGCCTTTACAGGAAGCCAGTGTAGATTGGCTAGCACTGGAGTAATATGATCAAATGTGTTGGTTCTAGTCAGGATTCTTACAGCTGTGTTTAGCACTAACCAAGTTTATTTAGCGCTTTATCTGGAAAGTAGAGCATTGCAGTAGTCTAACCTAGAAGTGACAAAAGCATGGATGAACTTTTCTGCATAATTTTTGGACAGAAGGTTTCTGATTTTTACAATGTTACGAAGATGGAAAAAAGCTGTCCTTGAAATAGTCTTGATATGTTTGTCAAAAAAGAGATCAGGGTCCAGAGTAACACCGATGTCTTTCACAATTTTATTTGAAACGACTGTACATCCATCAAGATGAATTGTCAGATTCAACAGAGGATCTCTTTGTTTCTTGGGACCTAGAACTAGCATCTCTGTTTTGTCTGAGTTTAAAAGTAAGACATTTGCCGCCATCCACTTCCTTATATCTGAAACACAGGCTTCCAGGGAGGGCAATTTTGGGGCTTCACCATGTTTCATCGAAGTGTACAGCTGTGTATCATCCGCATAGCAGTGAATGTTAACATTATGTTTACAAATGACATCACCAAGAGTTAAAATATATAGTGAAAACAATAGTGGTCCTAAAATGGAACCTTGAGGAACACCAAAACGTACAGTTGATTTGTCAGAGGACAAACCATCCACAGAGACAAACTGATATCTTTCCGACAGATAAGATCTAAATCAGGCCAGATCTTGTCCGTGTAGACCGATTTGGGTTTCCAATCTCTCCAAAAGAATGTGGTGATCGATGGTGTCAAAAGCAGCACTAAGGTATAGGAGCACGAGGACAGATGCAAAGCCTTGGTCTCATGCCATTTAAAGGTAATTTACCACCTTCATGTGTGCACTCTCAGTGCTATGATGGGGTCTAAAACCAGACTGAAGCGTTTCGTATGCATTGTTTGTCTTCAGGAAGGCAGTGAGTTTCTGCGCAACAGCTTTTTCTAAACTGTTTGAGAGGAATGGGAGATTCGATATAGGCCGATAATTTTTTTATATTTTCTGGGTCAAGATTTGGCTTTTTTAAGGGAGGCTTTATGACTGCCACTTTTAGTGAGTTTGGTACACATCCGGTGGATAGGGAGCCATTTATTATGTTCAACATAAGAGGGCCAACCACAGGAAGCAGCTTTTTCAGTAGTTTAGTTGGAATAGGATCCTTTATCACTGCTGAAGTAAAAGCCATCCTCTCTTGGGGAATTGCATTTTAGTTAGCTTTGCGACAGTACCAAAAGTCTTTCTGGGTAAGTCTATAAGAGTTTTGCACACCTGGATTGTACAATATTTGCCCATTATGCTCTAAAAAACTAAAGTTGGTTGTTGATCATTGCTAGACAGACATTTTCAAGTCTTGCCATATATTTTCAAGCTGATTTAAAAAACGGTAACTAGGCCACTCAGGAACATTAAGACTTGGTAAGCAATTCCAGTGTGTATTTGGCCTCGTGTTTTTGGTAATTGTCCTGCAGAAAGGTGCATTTGTCTCCCAGTGTCTGTTGGACAACAAACTGAACCAAGTTCTCCTCTAGGATTTCGCCTGTGATTAGCTCTATTCCGTTTCTTTTTATCCTAAAAATCTCTATAGCCCTTGCCGATGACAAGTACACCCATAACATGATGCAGACACCACCATGTTTGAAAATATCAAGAGTGCTGTGTTTCAGTGATGTGTTGTGTTGGTTGCCACAAACATAATACATAATGATTTGTATTCGGGACAAAAAGTACATTTCTTTGCCACATTTATTGTTACTTTAGTTACTTTATTGTTACTTTAGTGCCTTATTGCTAGCAGGATGCATTTTATTCTGTACAGGCTTCCTTCTTTTCACTCTGTCATTTATGTTAGTATCATCATTCCTCTTCGGCAACTGATTTATGAAGGACACCTTTATCTTTGTAGTGACTGGGTGTATTGATACACCATCCAAAGTGTAATTAATAACTGCACCAAATGTTTTATACCAATCGGTGCCCTTCTTTGCAAACCTTTGGAAAATCTCCCTGGTCTTTGTGGTTGAATCTGTCTTTGAAATTCACTGCTAGACTGAGGGACCTTACAGATAATTGTATGTGTGGGGTATAGAGATGAGGTAGTCATTCAAAAATCAGAGTGATTCCATACAACTGTATTATGTTACTTCGTAAGCACATTTTTACTCCTGAACTTATTTAGGCCTGCCGTAACAAAAGGGTTGAATACTTATTGACTCAAGACATTTCAGCTTTTCATTAATTAATTTGTAAACATTTAAACTTTGACATGATGTGGTATTGTGTGTAGATCAGTGAAACAAAATCCAAATTTAATCCATTTTAAATTCAACAAAATGTGGAAAAAGACCAGGGGTGTGGATATTTTCTGAAGGCACTGTATCCATCAGAAGCCAAAATATAAGCTTATTTTACTCCAATGTTTGTAAACAAAGTAATGTAAATAAACACTATATAGCCTCAAAACATGGCTAAAACAATAACTTTTATATCATGGATGGTCTGTCCTTGAATCTATAGCTATGTCTATAAATTTGAGGTTGAATACAATTCACCAAGCCCATCCCCATTATGTATTAGAAAAGTGTTTGTTTGGGCAATGCTATGTTATTCCCCCACCGTGATGGCTGATCTTTTTGATGTATTAATTCTTCAGTGTGTTATGGAATCTTGATGGAAAGCTGGTTTTACTGCTACATATCATCCCATACCCTCACCCTGAAGAACCTCCCACTGCTGATGTTCAGTATCAGTAAACAAGGGAACATTTATATAAACCACATAGTTCAGCTTGGCTTCACAATGTCCTAAGGCCTCACTTAGCAAACATTTTTAGAAATGTATTTAAAGTAATTACTACCAAATAGTTCATGTTCATAAAATGTTGATTACGCACGCATCTTGGTGTCATTATACTCCTTATAGTGTGCTCTAAAATATGGACTATACGGATTCTGAAATAAAACATTTTTTAAAAAGTATTTAATTTAAATTACAAATATTTATATGAACATCTCAAAAGTATTCTTTTTTTATTTTAAGACATATTGTTTGGAACAATATACTCTACAAGTATGTCAAATGTACAGATTGAGCTCCCTGCTAAATCTGAAAGTAAAATACATTTTATGAGCACAACCAAAACAGTGAATGAGAAAAAGGATTCAAAGGGGACTCCCTCTGCTGGTGATTTGCTGAATGTGCAATCTTAATAAAGGAAGGCTGTGGTTGGTTAATGACCTATAACATCAACTTCTATGTAGAAAATTGGTTATATTACAAAAGGTACAAGAGAGACAACTCTGGAAAGGGCATGTGTTTGAAGAGTATATTGTTGCAAACAATATGTCTAAAAATAAGCCAAATCAAAAAGGGAATTTTTGGGATATGAATATTAATATTGTTAACGATGAAATAATGAATTTAAAAAATGACATTTCAGAATCTAGAAATACATATTTGAAAGAACACTATAGGGAGTATAATGACACACAATGTTGTCTGTATCATGTACAGTTCACAGATCATAGAATCTTACAGGAGGCAAGTACAGTATAGGTCTAAAAAGGGCCACTTTCAACGTGATAAAAAAAATGGTTTGTGATACAAATGTAAAAATAATGTCAAACAACTATGAAGTTACTATGTGAAAATTATGTGAACAATGTTACTATGTGAACAATGTGAGATACCAAAAATACACTACATGACCAGAATTATGTGGACACCTGCTCGTTGAAGATCTCATTCCAAAATCATGGGCATTAATATGGAGTTGGTCCCCCCCCCTTTGCTGCTTTAACAGCCTCCACTCTTCTGGGAAGGCTTTCCACTAGATGTTGGAACATTGTTGTGGGGACTTGCTTCCATTCAGCCATAAGAGCATTAGTGAGGTTGGGCACTGATGTTGGGCGATGAGACCTGGCTCGCAGTTGGCGTTCCAATTCATCCTAAAGGTGTTCCTGTTAAGTTCTTCCACAGCGATCTCGACAAACAATTTCAGTGTGGACCTCGCTTTGTGCATGCTGAAATGGGAAAGGTCTTTCCCGAAACTGTTGCCACAAAGTTGGAAGCACAGAATCATCTAGAAGGTCATAGTTCCTTTCACTGGAACTAAGGGGCCTAGCCCGAACCATGAAAAACAGCCCCAGACCATTATTTCTCCTCCACCAAACTTTACACTCTTGGCAGGTAGCGTTCTTAGGCTTATGTGTGGCTGCTCGGCCATGGAAACCCATTTCATGAAGTTCTTCATGATGAACAGTTCTTGTGCCGATGTTGCTTCCAGAGGCAGTTTGGAACTCAATAGTGACTGTTGCAACAGAGGACAGACGATTTTTATGAGCTACGCGCTTTCAGCACTCGGAGCTTGTATGGTCTGCCACTTCGCGGCTGAACCTTTGTTTCTCCTAGAGGTTTCCACTTCACAGTAACAGCATTTACAGTTGACTGGGCAGCGCTAGCAGGGCAGAAATTTGAGGAACTAACTAATTGGAAAGGTGACATCCTATGATGGTGCCATGTTGAAAGTCACTGAGCTCTTCAGTAAGGCCATTCTACTGCCAATAATTGCCTATGGAAATTGCATGGCTGTATGCTCTATTTTATACACCTGTCAGCAACGGGTGTGGCTGAAATAGCCACATTCACTAATTTGAAGGGGTGTCCACATACTTTTGTATACATAGTGCTACGCTGGCGAGGAAATGCACAATACCCTGCCATTCTTGCCATCTCTCTGTCTGGAGTTGTACAGGCAGTACAGAGAGGAGGTGATATACAGAGAAAGATATAATATATGCATGCCTTACAAACAGAGAGCCCAGGCGGCCTTAATGAAGAACTCCTGTTAGTTTGCTTCCTGTGAGCAGCAAGTGCGCTTTTCTTTGTTAATTTTTTACTTTGAAGCTCTTGTGAAAAACTGTAGACAAAACATATGTAAATAATGATGTTGAAAAAAGAAATGCAGTTCTACAACGTGATGTCATGTATAAATACGGGTGGATGTGTATTTCTCTCCAAATGCTGGCGAAGGCTGCGTCCAGCACAACTCGTCCGTTTGTTTTGACCTCCACTGCTCAAAAAAATAAGACGTTAAAACGGAAATAATATTTCAGTGAGTATGGGTTTTTCCTTTCTTCCAGCGTGTCCCTGTATCTTCTGAACACATGTAGAGTGGTGCTGAGGCTGAGCATAGAGATGAGCCAAACCGCCATGTCCACTGTTGCCTGAGGGGACCAAACAACACATTTGAATAAGCATTTACATTAATAAATCATATTGGTGCTGTCCACCTCAACAAATATGTATATAATGTACATCATACGACAATGATGGACAATCACTTTGAAATAGGACAGAAGCTGGGGAGGATGCAATTTGCCACAGACTCTTCCCAGCCCTGACAAACAGTGTGATGATTGGCATAACATCCCGGAAATGAAAAGCTACCGGCTTCTAAAGAGAAAATGAAGTCTGAAAATCCAGGAATCGCTGATTAATCAGAAGAAGGAAAAAAAATCACATCTCTAAACAAAGGACCCACAACTGTCTGCAACAGCGAGAGGCATGCCAGCAAACTCGGCACATAGTATTGTGGCTTGAATAATGGAAAAGAGATTGCAGTGTTTTAAAAGGCAAAGTGCTCCAAGGTTAGACCTTCTGCTCTCGCTTGCGGAGTTCGCAGACAACCAGGCACGTCTCACTACAGTACATTGCTGATGACAGTCTGGGGGCCAATAACAGCATGATAAAAAAACATTACATCCTATGACTAATTAATGCATCTTCAGTACATGCTCAGCAGCGTGTGCATGAGGTGTTTGTGTTAGAACGTAGGAGGGAATACTGGTGAAAAGTAGTCGTGACCTGAAAATCTGACCCGTGACTTTATAAGCAGCTAGTCTGTTCCAGTCCCATGGCCTGGCTGTCAGAGGCAGGGCCCTGGCTGGGTCATTAGGCAGCTGAGTGTTCATTTCATCCTGGGCATCCGGGAGCCGTGAGGAACTCGAGAGGAGGGAGATCAAAGAAAGCCAACCCCCTAGCCCTGGGTCTCCATAGGCTCTATGATCTTGTGTATAGGAGCTATGGGGGTTTTGTCATGCAGACATATCGAACCAAGGAGTCAGTCAAATCCTCCAAGGAACGGCTCTAGTACTTAGATGTTGAATTGTCAAGCAAGTAACCCTCTCTTCCCAACTAAGCCCCCTCCAAAATCTGTGTTAGTTTGAGGGGTACCTTAATCAGCAATTGCGAGCCATGCATAGCAGGTTTAGGCAGTCCTATACATGGCTGGTGAAAGACAGTACATCAAAGTCATGATAAAATGGAATGGCTATTCAAAAGGATAAGGGAAGGGAAGGAGTTTATACTTTTTGGGGTGTGGTATGCGTCCAGCACCACCTAGAAAGTGCCGGGGCCCAGGGTGAGGCCTGCGTTGACCACCATGTGCCATCTCTTTCTCACTTCCTCCTGTGGCTGCCCATTCTTAGCCTTTGAGGGAGTGAGAGAGAGAAATGCATGCTGTCTCCCCAGTCAGGCCTCCCGAGTGGAGCAGTGGTCTAAGGCACTGCACTGCAATGCTAGCTGTGCCACTAGAGATCCTGTTTCGAGTCCAGGCTCTGTCACAGCCGGCCGTGACCGGGAGACCTGTGGGGTGGTGCACAATTGGCCCAGCATCGTCCAGGTTAGGGAAGAGTTTGGCCGGCAGGGATGTTCTTGTCCCATCGAGCTTTGGCGGCTCCTGTGCTGGGCTGGGTGCAATGCATGCTGACACGGTTGCAAGGTGTACAGTGTTTCCTCCAACACATTGGTGCTTCTGGGTTAAGCAGACATTGCGTCAAGAAGCAGTTTGGCTGGGTTGTGTTTCAAAGGATGCGCAGCTCTCAACCTTTGCCTCTCCTGAGATGAGACAAACTGTAACTACCAATTGAATACCACAAAATTGGGGAGAAAAAGTTATTTTTTTAAGTCTCCCCAGTCTAGCTTTGTATTCAGTGTACGGGGTCAGCAGGCCTGTTGGATAACCATGGCAGCCTGGTCCTCTGTCCTGCTGGGGTGTGAAAGAGGGTGCTGCAGAATGTACTGCACTTTATAATGGACACACATACAAAGATTCAGGCAGGCACACACACTCACCTCCCCATTTGTTTTTTACACTGCTGCTACGCTGTTTATTATCTATGCATAGTCACTTCACCCTGACCTACATGTACAAATGACCTCGACTAACCTGTACCCCCTGACATTGACTCGGTACCAGTACCCCCTGTATATAGCCTCGTTATTGTTATTTTATTCTGTTACTTTTTATAATTTTTTACTTTAGTTTATTTGGTAAATATTTTATTAACTCTCTCTTGAACTGCACTATTGGTTAAGGGCTTGTAAGTAAGCATTCCACGGTAAGGTCTAACATGTTGTATTCGGCGCATGTGCAAAACAAGTTTGATATGATATGATTCACACAGGCACACACAGACACTATTGATCCTTTTTAATAATGGCCTTTTTGTCTGTGTCACCTGTGTGTGTCCTCCAGGACTTGGGCGTCTTTGATGAGCGCTCCCTTGACATTCTTCCTGAGGTTGTGCTGGAGGAGAGGCAGACAGGCGTTCGTTCCACTGTGAGGCAAGCACTGCCTGCATCACTTTGGCATCCACAGGTATGCATTCATTGCCATGAATCTTGCTCTGGAGGCATCTCTGCAGATTGGTCACTAGCTGGCACAGCCACAAAGTCATAAAATTATATTTAAAAATGAACCCTAACCTTAATCACACTGCTAACCGTAATGCCTAACCCTAACCCTAAATTAAGACCGTTTTCATGAATTGTTACGATATAGCCAATTTTGACTTTGCAGCTGGCCCATCTATTGGAGATAATTCAGCACCAGCCTGTCTCAACGTCAACAGTGAAGAGGCAACTCCGGGATGCTGGCCTCCTAGGCAGAGTTCCTCTGTCCAGTGTCTGTGTTCTTTTGCCCATCTTAATCTTTTAAATTTTTAATTGGCCAGTCTGAGATATGGCTTTTTCTTTGCAACTCTGCCTAGAAGGCCAGCATCCCTCTTCACTGGGATGCTCACTCAACTGAGACTGCTCTCCTATGTGTCATAGAGGTTCTCCGCTCTGCCAAAGCTGACTTTTTCTGCTCTGTTCTCATCCTCCTAGATCTATCCACTGCCTTCAACACCATGAACCATCAGATGCTCCTCTCCACCCTCTCATTGGCTGGGTGTCTCAGGCTTTGCACACTCCTTGATTGCATCCTACCTGGCAGGTCGCTTTTACCAGGTGGCATGGAGATGATCTGTGTCTGCATCACGTGGTTTCACTACTGGTGTCCTCCAGGGCTCGATTCTGGATTCTCTATACACCATGTCACCTGGCTTGGTCATATCCTCGCATGGTCTCACCTATCATTGCTATGCGGATAACACTCAACTACTTTTTCTCATCACCCTTATGACACCCAGGTGGCAACATGCATCTCTGAGTGCCTGGCAGATATTTCAGCTTGGATGTCGGACCTAAACCTCAAGCCCAACCTCGACAAGATGGAGCTGCTCTTATTCCCAGCGAAGGCCTGCCTTCTCCAAGACCTCTCCAACACGGTCGACAACTCCAAGGTATCCCCCTTCCAGAGTGCAAGGAATCTTGGCATGACCCTGGACAACACCCTGTCATTCTCTGCAAACATAAAAACAGTGACTCACTCCAGCAAGTTCATGCTCTATGGGGCAGCAGGTGCCATAGTGGTTAGAGCCTAGTTGTTAGAGCGTTGGGCCAGTAACCAAAAGGTTGCTGGATCAAATCCCTGAGCTGACAAGGTAGAAATCTATTGTTCTGCCCCTGAACAAGGCAGTTAACCCAATGTTCACCGGTAGGCTGTGATTGTAAATAAGAATTTGTTCTTAACTGACTTGCCTAGTTAAATAAAGATTTTTGTTATTTATTTAAAATAAAATAAAATTTAATGTATACAACATCCATAGAGTACAACCTTTCTTCACACAGGAAGCGGCGCATGTCCTAATAAAGGCACTCATCATATCCTTTCTGGACTACTGCAACTCTGTTGGCTGGGCTCCCAGCTTGTGCAATCAGACCCCTGCAACTTATACAGAATGCCACAGCCCATCTGTGGTTCAACCTTCCCAAAATCTCCCACGTCACCCCACTCCTCTGTGCACTCCACTGGCTTCCAGTCGAAACTCGCATCCACTATACTACCATGGTGCTTGCCTATGTAGCAGCAAGGGGAACTGCCCCTCCGTACCTTCAGGCTATGCTCAAACCCTACACCCCAAACCGAGCACTCCATTCTGCCACCTCTGGTCTCTTGGCCATCCTACCTGTATGGTAGATCAGCTCCCGCTCAGCCCAGTCAAAGCTCTTCTCTGTCCTAGCACCCCAATTGTGGAACCAGCTTCCCGCTGATGCTGAAAACATCTGAAACACTACCTCTTCAAATAGTGTCTTAAATAAAATCTCAGCTTTACACCCCCCCCCCACCAAAATATAAAATGCAACTTTCACTTTTGTTTTCCTACTAGCACCGACTTGGAGGAGAAATGTACTTACTACGACTTTGATATGTGGTTGTTTCAATTAGCTATCTTAAGATGAATGCACTAACTCTATGTCGCTATGGATAAAAGTGTCAACTAAATGACTAAAATGGAAATGGATCAGGACCCTCCCTCCCCATAATGTTATTCATTATGATCTCAAATGTAAAAACTGATCATAGATCAGTAATCCTTCTCTGAGATGCTGTGTGAAAATGTGCCCTGATGGCTCAACTTAAATCACACTATCGAAGTGAGAGTGTAGATGAAGTTATACGTCTTTAACTTTAATCTTTACCCAATGCCCATTTCCACCCACACATGTAATGTAGAAACACTGAGGGTAATAGGAATATTAATGATGGTCATGGGAATCTTTGGGCCTCTTGGGCCCCGGCTCTTCTCGCTAATCAAGTCTATTGTCAAGAGCTCGACTAAGAAATTGGGTCAATTTGCGTGCATATGTTGGTATGATTACATGATATAGAGACGTTAATAGAGTTATCTGTGATTGGTCACTTATTGTATTGGTGTTGAAGATTATCAATTCATATGAATTTATCAGCTGGTCAATAAGAGTAAAACGAAAGATTGGCAATTATGGGTGAGGGGCTCTCGGCAAGATGAGGGCTGGATCCAAGAGCCATAGCATGGAATTGGACTGCAGCAGAATCATAGCAGTGGGACGTAGAGGTGCTGGAGGTTTTTCAGTACCTCCTGATACATTGAAATAATTTTGCCAGAATTAGGTCTACAAAAAAAACTGTTACCCAAATTATATTTCTCCTGTCTGAACAGACAAGTAAAAACATTCAAATTATAACACAAGAGAGAGTAATTTTGCCACAGAGGATCAATAGCTTGTAAATAATAGCTGTGGATTAAGTTTTATCAAAAGGATTTACAGTTGGGAAGGCCAGAATTTGGGCAGCACGCACGCCAAATATAAATCAGTTTCTTGCGTTATGGCAATAGACATAATAGAATAGAAAGGTTCTCTTTCAACTATTGGTTTCAGTATTTCACCATGGAATATGCCCCAGTGTATTTGTCTACACCAGCCATAATTGCCTGGACATCGAGACGTGCTTCGGGGAAGGGTATCCCTCCCACCCTATAAAGGGCCTGACAGAGTGTCTGAGTCATTCAAACACCTCTTCTCACTTTTCATCAGAAAGCTTACCTCGACATGTCTACATTTTCCAGAAATAGATAAACTGTCCACAGACGTGAGCTTACAACTCGCTCGCCAGGCGCTATTCTCGGAATTGTGCGGTGGTGACAATTTTCCTTTCCCTTCACCATAGCTAGAGGAAAATTATTAGAGGGAGTAGCGGCTACAGCTGTGACATGGCTAACTCGTTCACGACCAAGTTAGCTGTATCCAAAAAGTGACTAGTCGTTGGCAAGCTAGCCACCACGCTAGCTAGCTTTTTTTCTTTCACTTTGACTAGCTATACCAAGCTATCTTTTCTAAAATGTCCTTTTGGAAACAGTATCCGGCCATCACACAGAGTGCCACCGTCGGAGATAACCCATACTAATCGCTAGCTATTGGACTGGCCTACCACGCTATTTTTTCTGATAGCTAAAACATAGCATCCAAGCTATGACGACAAAGGCATCTCCCACCCCAAACGAGGGGAAGCTCCCAGCACGAATCTGCTCCTGTGGAAATAAGATGTAGGCCAAGGACACCCACTCGGTAACCTCCACATACTTTGGGCTACAACATGCCCAGGAAGCATTAGTCTCCCACGGCCTCTGTCCACACTGTGCCTTCTTCACCGTGAAGAGCCTCTGTCGCAGGCTAGCACAACAAGCTAGCCTGAGTCAACAGGACCCTAACATGGGGACCAGCGCACCGGAGGTGATGGATATCCCCACAGGAGATCGTGGAGCGACGACTAGTGCTAGCTGGGGTGACCAGCTCGACGCCATGGCCCTGCTGCTGGAGGACTCCACAGGGCTTTCTGACAGTCTCCTTTCGGAATCTTCGATTGGAGACGAAGATTCCTTCATCCCCTCAGGCTCAGGCTACCAAGCCTCCTGTTGGGGAATCCAAAACTGAACACGCAGGAAGGGCGCAATCCCCACCAGCTCTCGGTGTGGACCTGCAGGACGTGTGCAAACCTACGGCTAATAAACTTGTGATTCCCTGGCCCAATACAGAAGCAGAGACCACCACATCCCACTACGAGGGTAAGAGGCTACCCAAAGCTAAATGGGCAGCCATGAAATTACTACCAGTCTTCCCAGGATGCCTGGAGGAGGGTACCCATACCTGGAGTACACCTTTCTCCCCCAAGAACCCTGTCCAGGGTGGGTCAATGTTAGACTGTGTTGACATGACAGGGTTTGGGCTGACCCACATGCCCCCCCCCTCACCCCCCCCATCGAACCCCTGGTGGCTTCCCATCTACACCCCAGCCTTGAGTCCTCCATGACCTCAGCTGGCCCCACCTTACTAAGTATGAGAGCTTCGAGTCTTCTACGACAGAGAAGGTCTACAGGTCGGTTACCACAGCGGTGAAGGCTCTCTGCACCGCCTCCATGCTCTGGGCATACCAGGCAGAGCTACAGGAGGAGCTAGCAGTCACAATAGAGCCGGGTCTATGGGATGATATCTGTATTACCACAGACCTCAACCTGTGTCTGCTCAAAGCCACTGTCCAGGCATCAGGGAGAGCCATGGGACTCATGATATCCCAGGAGAGAACTTGATGGCTCAACCTATCCACAGTGTCTGACAGTGAGAAGCTGAAAATCCTGGATGCTCACTAGACCCTAAAGGCCTTTTCAGTCCCACTGTGGAGATGATGCAAAAATGGTGTGAGAAGAAAAAGGGACGGTGAAGCCCTCCAGCTCTGTCTGCCCAAGAGGACACATCCCAGTGCCTGCCCTGTGCCTCGCCGCACCATCGCCCAGGCTGCAGCAGGTCGACCACCCTCAACCTTTAAGATCCCCAGATTACCAGCCCCTCAGGCTGCGAACCCAGGGCTGCAGGGAAGCCCTCCTTTCCGCCCATGACACCAAGGGGCCAGCCTGCTCCTAACCCCACCCAGGGGGTAAGGAGGAAGAAGCGCATGGCTTAGCAATGTCCCCATCACCAGAGAGGCAAGAACAGTCTCCCCCAAGCACTGTTCTATCCCCTCCTCCAATCCTGATCATGTTCCAGGGTGCAAGTTCCCAGGCACCTCAGTGTTCTGTCCGGCGTACCGGGCCCAAGATGGTGGTCACAGAGTACAGCCCAAAAAGGAGAAGAGACTGTTATGTTTGTTCCTTATATAATGACAAACCGGGGCGTAGGTTTAACTACTTTTAATGAACATATACTTCAGCTAGAAAACTCCATGTTTAGCCATGCAAGGCGTTCTTTAACCATCCGCCTAGCCTGCTGGGTAACGTAGTGTAAATGTTATTAACACATACATCTTCTTTCCTTTAAAAGAAAATGACTTTTCTATGTAACTACACATGTCACATCACATTTGTTTACTCAAACTGCATAACATGTAATTTTCAATAACACACATTTCTTTCCCCAAATTTTTCTCAATTTTTTAAATAATTTTTTTCAACTAAATATAGTCTGTCCAACAATACTCTATTGTGGCTCTATTTCTTTTCACATAAACCAAACATTCAGTCCAGGTGCCCTTTTTTTGTATTTTTTAGCAATTCTCAATAAGCCTTTCAGGGGCTCTGACAGTCCTTTTTGGTCGTTCTGCTGAAGTGCTTCCTGAAACAGTTGGACAGCGTTCACTGTCAGTCAGTGTCGGTGTTCTGACTGAATTGTCCATTTCTAAAGGCATTTGACGCAGTATCCTCCTGATGATCCTCAGTCCCTTGAGTGAATGGCTGAAGCCTTAGATCCACTCTGTTTCGTCTCAGTTGTGATCCATGCTCCGTTTGGATCTCATAGGATTGTGGTGCAACTTCTCTCTGCACACACCCTTGCTGCATCCAGGTTTTTTTTTTAGGATATTCTCCTTTCCATCGTGTGCCTTTTTCATCACACCTTTGACAATTTTGTAGTAGGGTCTGTTGTGTACTGAATGAGGTATTAGCGGCTCTGCTTGCTGCTTTGGCCTGTAGGTCAAACACAGTTCACATGAAGCAGTGGTCTGGCTGATTTCCTGGTTCATTCTTGGCCAATACATTACTTCTTGTGCTCGTCGTTTGCATTTTTCCCCACCCAAGTGGCCCTCGTGTATTTTCTGTAGCATTTCTTTGCGTAGCGTCATGGGAATGACAATCTTGTTGCCTTTGAACACTATGTCATCCACAACGGTGAGCTCTGCTCTGCACATCCAGTAATCCTGTATTCTCCTTGGACATTTATTTTTCTGTGCAGGCCATCATAACAGTGTTGTTTCTTTCAACTCTGTCATTGTTTGTCAGCTGCGGTCTCTCTTTTGATCTGCTCCATTCTCTCAGAAGACACAGGAAGTGATGCTACGAGCATGTCGATGTAGGCCTGAAGCTCAGTGTTTTTCTGTGTGTCGAAACTCTCCTTCTTGTCGACTGCTCGAGAAAAAGTGTCGACGGCGAACATGAACATTCCCGGGGTAGAGATCATCTTCATATCATACTTTTGCAGTCTGATCAACATTCTCTGGATTCTCATTGGACAATCATTCAGTAGCTTAGACATGATTGACACCAATGGTTTGTGGTCGGTTTCTACTTCGAAGTCTCATCCGTAGATGTATTGGTGAAACCTTTCGCAAGCGTATGTGCTTGCCAGTAGTTCGTTCTCTATTTGTGCATACCTTGTCTCTGCACCTGTCAAGGCTCTGGACGCATAAGTGACGGGTTGCCATGTGTCGTCATGCTGTTGCAGAAGAACTGCTCCCAGGCCAAACTGTGACGCGTCTGCAGAAATCCTTGTGCTTTTCTCTGGATCATAGAACCTGAGCACTGGCTCTTCTGTGATTGTCTTCTTTAGGTTTTTGAAGCAGTTTTTCCTGTTCTTGGGACCATTCCCATTCCTTTTTCTGTTCCAGAAGACATCTGAGTGGAGCGGACTGTGCTGACAGTTGAGGTATGAACTTTGCAAGGTAGGTGATCATGCCCATGAAGCGTCTCACATCGTCCTTGTTCTTCAGGCGCTCCATGTTGTTGATGGCTGATGTTTTCCTCGGGTCTGGTTTGACCCCGTCCTTAGAAAGTACATCTCCCACGAAGGTAAGTGTTTTCACACCAAACTCGCATTTGTCCTTGTTTAGTTTTAAGTTGACTTTCCGTGTCAGGTCCAGCACTTGTCTCACTCTCGCATCGTGTTCTTCTTTTGTGGACCCCCAGACGAGGATGTCATCAGTCATAGTCTCCACTCCTGGAATGTGCTCGAAGATCATGTGGATTGTCTTGTGGTAGACCTCTGGCGCTGAGAGAATCCCATATGGTAGACAAAGAAATCTGTACCTGCCCTCAGGTGTGTTGAATGTGCATAGCCTTGAGCTTGCATCATCTATCTTCATTTGCCAGAATCCTGATGAGGCATCAAGCTTACTGAAACACTTTGCTCCAGCAAACTGTGACATTATCTCTTCTCTGGTAACTTGAAATGCTCTATCTTGATTGCTTTGTTGAGATCTCTCGGGTCTAGACATATCCTGAGATCGCCGTTCTTTTTCACCACAATAACCAGTGAGCTTACCCAGTCTGTAGGTTCATAAATTTTCCTCTTTGAGCTTTTTCCTCAGTGCAAATGGAACCTTTCTGCATGCATGCACAACTGGAGTAATTTTGTCATCAGTACATATTTTGTGTTCTCTTGGTAAATATCCAAGACCCTCAAACACATCCTCATACTCAGCCAGTAGTGATTCTTGGTCATTTTCAGTCTGTGATGTCACACTCTTCTCAACAAAATTGAGCTTTTCACATGCATTGATTCCTAGAATAGTCTGTACACTCTTTTCCACAATCAGCAGCTGTGCTCTGAACTGTTTTCCTTTATGCTGTAAAGTTCCTATGCAGCTACCTTTGACTGGTAAGTTCTCCCCAGTATAACCAGTAACCTTAATTTCCACCGGGTGTATTTTGCTCTTCACCTTCAGTGTTTTGTAGTCATCCAGAAATAACAGGTTTACCTGTGCTCCAGTATCAAGCTTGAATGGTATTATAGTTTCACTCACAGTCAATGGCACAATCTATTCAGCATTTACTACATTGCACATTTCCACAGAATCAACAAAGGATTCTTCCATCTCCTTGACTATGTGAACCTTTTTCTTTGTAGCCTCAGCTTTGCAGCATTTTGAGAAATTATAATTTTTCCCACAGTTGTTACATGATTTGCTATATGCAGGGCATTTTTTGGCTTGTGGATAAATCCACATTTTCCACATGTAGTGTTTTGATTTCTCTCTTTTGCTTGTTTTTGTTTTGTAAGGCGTTGTGTGTATTGCACCTCTCTTTTTATTGCATACACAGACGTCTCATCCCTGCACAGCTCTTTAGCTTGTGCTCTGGTGGTTTCAGTTGCTCGACACATATTCACTGCTTTATCCAAAGTAAAATCTTGCTCACGCAGCTATCTCTCATTGAGTCCATTATCAAGTATGCCACAGACTATACTGTCTTTCACTAGTGAGTCTTTCAGATTTTCAAATTCACACGTTTTGCTCAGTGTGTTCAGCTCAGCCAAATACTGGTCAAAGCTGACTCCCTGTTTCTGATCATGAGAGAAAAACGTGTATCTCTCAAACGTGACGTTCTGGCTTGGTACAAAGTACTCCTCAAATTTAGCCATTAGCACAGTCAATGTCAAGTTTGCCTCGTCTTGCTGAAAGCTACTGTAAAATGTCCAATGCATCCTCTCCAATAACATGCAGACAAATGTAAGCTTTCACTTTGTCATCTTCCCCTGCACCACTGGCTGCTAGGTAAATATTGAATCTCTGCTTGAAACGTTTCCAATTGTCAGCTAAAATTCCTGTTAACTGCATAGAAGTAGAAGAACTAAGCCTATCCATGACGGAGAACAGGAACAGTGTTAATTTCTCTTACTTCAGTATGTTGCTCATCAACTTGCTCGTCAACAGATTCCAATGCAGCCTCGCTCTCGCTGCTGTCCCTCTCGCTGCCGTCACTCTCTCTACCGTCACTCTCGCTGCCGTCACTCTCGCTGCCGTCACTCTCGCTGCCGTCACTCTCGCTGCCGTCACTCTCACTGCCGTCACTCTCGCTGCTGCGGCTCGTTGTCCTCGCTCTTGCAAGCTAGCATCTTCGACTACTCACGTCACTTGACTTGTGGTAGAATGTTAAATTTTCGACCCGGAAAGAGTTACTCCTTTCTTTTCTCTGTCTCCTCATAGCAACTACCAATCTGACACAATGTTATGTTTGTTCCTTATATAATGACAAACCGGGGCGTAGGTTTAACTACTTTTAATGAGCATACACTTCAGATAGAAAACTCCATGTTTAGCCATGCAAGGCGTTCTTTAACCATCCGCCTAGCCTGCTGTGTAACATAGTATAAATGTTATTAACACGTAACAACACAGAGACAATGTTCAGATGGATGCTTCCACAAAGCCCTCCTCTTGTCTCACAAACACTCTCCATTGTCAGTTCACATTAAAAATGTTAACACTAGCGCAACCAGGCTACAGTATGCTTTAACTTGGTCTTTTGTTTGGACATATAGCTAGCTAGCTTAACTTCTTCGATATAGGGGGCGCTCTTTTAATTTTTGGATAAAAAAACTTTACCGTTTTAAACAAGATATTTTGAACTGATGCTACAGGCGAAACCAAGATTAAATTTCAAACAGGAAATGCCCCAGATTTTGAAGGCGCTGTGTTCCAATGTCTCCTTATATGGCTGTGAATGCGTCAGGAATAGGCTTACACTTTCTGTCATTTCCCCAAGGTGTCTGCAGAATTGTGACTTATTTGTAGGCATATCATTGGAAGATTGACCATTTTACACTACATCTACCAGGTGGTCGCTTGGTGTCCTCTGTCGCAATTATTGCGTAATCTCCAGCTGCATGTATTTTTCCATTTGCTTCCGAGGAGAAACCCAACTGCCACGAATGATTTATCATCGAATAGATATGTGAAAAACACCTTGAGGATTGATTCTAAACAACTTTTGCCATGTTTCTGTCGATATTATGGAGTTAATTTGGAAAAGTTCGGCGTTGTAATGACTGAATTTTCGGGGGGTTTTCTTAGCCAAACGTGATGAACAAAACGGAGCGATTTCTCCTACACAAATAATATTTTTTGTTTTTTGCTATCTAACTGAGAGTCTCCTCATTGAAAACATCCGAAGTTCTTCAAAGGTAAATGATTTTATTTGAATGCTTTCCTTGTTTTTGTGAAAATGTTGCCTGCTGAATGCTAGGCTTAATGCTATGCTAGCTATCAATACTCTTACACAAATGCTTGTGTAGCTATGGTTGAAAAGCATATTTTGAAAATCTGAGATGACAGTGTTGTTAACAAAAGGCTAAGCTTGTGAGTGAATATATTTCTTTCATTTCATTTGCGATTTTCATGAATAGTTGGTAATGATCTTGAGGCTATGATTACGCTCCCGGATACGGGATTGCTCGACGCAAGAAGTTAACAATGAACTATGATCCCAATCCATAGAGTACTAGCAATACAAACCGTTGTGATATTGTCATAGCTAGCTAACAGTAAGCTTTAAATTGCATTCTGCCATGACATGTACAATGTCTGAAACTGTACATCAGCTAGACTCTTACCCGTATACATGGATGAACGCTTCACGGCAGTCTGCAACCCCTTTCATTAAATAAGACGCCCTGTGTCATTTGTTTTGTTTGTACAGCTTGCTTGGCCCGTTGTGTCAAGTCACTCTGGTTGAGAGCAGTAGCAACACATTTACAGTTCTCCTTGGTTAAAAAACTGCAATAGAAAGGATTGTCTACACATAACGAGCAGCTCGTTTTATAGACAGAAGATACTACACGGTAGACCAATCCAAAACTCATCTCTTCGGCATGTCCAGCCCTTTCATTATCTCAACCAATCATGGCTGGTAGGAAGGTTCCTGTCTTTTTTTGTGGCTCAACCAACTAGGCTCGTAATTGAGCAACTTTATTCATATTTACAGATAGCATACACGTTTATTATTAAGGCACATGAAAGTCCAAATATTCCAGAAGGCATTTCTGTCATTTATGAATTTGAATATGAATATGATTTTTTATGAAATATAAACATAAACGTTCAAACGCCTCTCCTGTGAAGTTGTGACATACGCCTAGTTTCCTGAAACGAGTCACATATGCTTAGTCTAATACAGTGAAACAATATATTTCATCCAATCGACTTTGCTAAATATCATGTGGCTATCCATGGTACTGATTTTTGTCTCTGTGTGTGGGTGTGTGTGTTTCCAATCAAATCAAATGTTATTTGTCACATGTGCCCCATACACAACAGACCTTACAGTGAAATGCTTACTTACAAGCCCTTAGCCAACAAGGCAGTTTTAAGAAAAATACGTGTTAAAGTATTTACTAAAATAAACTGAAGTAAAAAATGAAACAATAAAAAAATAACACAATTTAAAGAGCAACAACAAAACAGTAACGAGGCTATATACAGGGGGTACCGGTACGGTGTCTTTGTGCTCGCACACAAGTAGTAAAAACATTTTAACTCACCCTACCCTACTTGTAGACTAGAAGAATGGCGCAGTGGTCTAAGGCACTGCATCGCAGTGCTAGCTGTGCCACTAGAGATTATGGGTTTGTGTCCAGGCTCATGGGGCGGGGCACAATAGGCCCAGCGTCCTCCGTGTTATTGTGTTATTGAAACGCTATTGAATTGAAAGACAAAATGTATTCATGTAATCACATTTCAACTCAGTCAGAGAAAATACCTCCCAAATGAATCAATTGTGTCAGTTCATGCTCTTTAAGCTGCATTCGTCGGTCATAAGGGAGTATTGTTTCCTCTCACGTTCAGTACGCTTCTCATGTTTGTTCATCTGTATCAGTTAATTATTAAATGTACCTTCTGCACCTGCTTCCTGACCCCTGGTGTATACCCTACCTATAAGCTCATTTTAAAAACAATGATGCTTGCTCAGAATCGCTCAAGCTGTTGAGAAATAATTTTAATTGTTAACTTCTACAGACAGATTAATATGCTCGTTTCAGCAGTAGACAATGTGGTATATCTTGTAGGATTTAAAAAAAAATTATCTGTTATTTTACCAGGTAAGTTGACTGAGAACACGTTCTCATTTGCAGCAACGACCTGGGGAATAGTTACAGGGGAGAGGAGGGGGATGAATGAGCCAATTGTAAACTGGGGATTGTTAGGTGACCGTGATGGTTTGAGAGCCAGATTGGGAATTTAGCCAGGACACTTGGGTTAACACCCTTACGATAAGTGCCATGGGATCTTTAATGACCTCAGAGAGTCAGGACACCTGTTTAACGTCCCATCCGAAAGAAGGCACACTACACAGGGCAGTGGGATATTGGGATATTTTGTTTAGACCAGAGAAAAGAGTGCCTCCTACTGGCCCTCCAACACCACTTCCAGCAGGATCTGGTCTCCCATCCAGGAACTGACCAGGACTAACCCGTCTTAGCTTCAGAAGTAAGCCAGTAGTCGTATGCAGGGTGGTATGCTGCTGGACAAAGGATCTTTGGGACATCTCTACCCTAACACTAACCTTAACCCTTACCCAGTGGTGTAAAAATACTTTAAAGTATGACTTAAGTATATTTTTTTGGTAGCTGTACATTACTTTTACATTTACTTCACTACATTCCTAAACAAATGAATGTACTTTGTACTCCTTACATTTTGCCTGACCCCCAAATGTACTAGTTACATTTTGAATGCTTAGCAGGACAGGAAAATTATCTAAATCACACTTATCAAGAAAACATCCCCGGTCATCCCTACTGCCTCTGATCTGTCAGACTTACTAAACGCAAATGCTTTGTTTGTAAATTATGTCTGAGTGATGAAGTGAGCCCCTGGTTAACTGTTAATTTAAAAAAATCGAGAAAATTGTGTCATCTGGTTTACTTAACATAAGGAATTTGAAATGACTTTTGATACTTAAGTACATTTTATCAATTACATTTACTTTTGCTACTTAAGTACATTTCAAACCAAATACTTTTAGACTTTTACTCGAGTAGTATTTTACTGACTTCCACCTTTACTTGAGTAGTATTTTACTGACTTCCACCTTTACTTGAGTAGTATTTTACTGACTTCCACCTTTACTTGAGTAGTATTTTACTGACTTCCACCTTTACTTGAGTAGTATTTTACTGACTTCCACCTTTACTTGAGTCAATTTCTTTTAAGGTATCTTTACTTTTACTGAAGTATGACAATGGCAATTGGGTACTTTTTCCACCACTGCCCTTGCCTTAACTGTTTTAAATTTCAACTTCAATGGGGTGACACCAGATTTGGGATGTCCGAAAGAACCTGTTTAGACTTTTCCATTTGCTTTCCAAACTGTACATTTTGTCATAATTGTATTTAGAAATTTGTCAAAAGGCAAACTGACAGCCTTAACCAACCATAGAAATATAATCCATAGATGGAGGTTCCCGTTCAAGTCAGGACTGGCAGCCATTGCTAGTGTCCCCATGAGTTGAACAGTCAAATTGCCAGGGTTAGTGGTTCCAAAACTATAGGCTATGACTGTAACCCTGGTTCTCTGATACTATGAGTGAGGTATTTCACAGTGCTACGCAAACTTGGAATGTTCTTATACGTTTCCACTGAGCTTTGAACGATGCCGAATCCAGGATTAAACCTAGGAAAGAGATTATCTGCGTGGTAATCAGAACAATCTTTACTGTCTTTATTCTGAAACCTAGAAGTGCCAGTTGTTCCAATAATAGCTGACTCTGTTCTAAGACCTCTTGTTTCGATTGCACGCAGAGACAATAGTCTATGTACGTCATCAGCTGGAATGCCCTTCTCTCGGAGTGGAGCTATCGTTGCCTCCGTACACTTCGTAAAAACACGAGGTGACAGAGAGAGGCCAAAAGGGAGCACCAGAAATTCATAGATTAGCGAATCTGAGAAATTTCCTGTGAGGGGAGGTATGTGAAAGTAAGCGTCCATTAGGTCAACGGATACGAACCAATCGCCTGGGGGCACAGAATGTAGCAGAGCAGTGTGTGTCAACATTTTGAACGAGTAATTTCTCATGTGTCTGTTCAAAGCACGTAGATCTAAGATCGGGCGTATGCCGCCACCTTTTTTGGCCGAAGCAAGCACAAGTTACACCTGAAGCATGAGGACATGCAGCGAGTTGTGAACTTAATCAACAACTACGCAGAGGATATTGCAATATGTTACCAGGACGCCACTCAGGACACAAGGTTTGGTGGAAAGCTGCTGCCATCTCATGTGACAAAAGCAGCGGTGTGGTGCTTCTACAAGGAATCGATGACAACACTTGGTATGCAAAGCATAAACAACAAGTTGTTGGTCTCATATTATTTCTGTATTTTCCAGAGGTACATGTAATCGGGCTGTCTTCCTTCAGGAATCTGTCGAGAAAATTGCTGCCCCACATCTCAAGCACTAAGCCCAGGACAGACCTGTCAATACCTGCAGTTGTCTCTGGGGGGGGGCACTACTGAACCAGCAAGCAAAGACATCAGGATACATTAAAAGCTTTGATTTTGCTCAACAAGTAAGCAACATCTCCTCCTTTATAGTGATTAAGGAAATAATCTCAGCAAAAAACAGAAACGTCCTCTCACTGTCAACTGCGTTCATTTTCAGCAAACTTAACATGTGTAAATATTTGTATGAACATAACAAGATTCAACAACTGAGACATAAACTGAACAAGTTCCACAGACATGTGACTAACAGAAATAGAATAATGTGTCCCTGAACAAAGGGGGGGTCAAAATCAAAAGTAACAGTCATTATCTGGTGTGGCCACCAGCTGCATTAAGTACTGCAGTGCATCTCCTCCTCATGGACTGCACCAGATTTGCCAGTTCTTGCTGTGAGATGTTACCTCACTCTTCCACCAAGAAACCTGCAAGTTCCCGGACATTTCTAGGGGGAATGGCCCTAGCCCTCACCCTCCGATCCAACAGGTCCCAGACGTGCTCAATGGCATTGAGATCCATGCTCTTCACTGGCCATTGCAGAACACTGACATTCCTGTCCTGCAGGAAATCACACACAGAATGAGTTGTATGGCTGGTGGCATTGTCATGCTGGAGGGTCATGTCAGGATGAGCCTGCAGGAAGGGTACCACATGAGGGAATGAATGCCTGCAATGACAATAAGCTCAGTCCGATGATGCTGTGACACACCGCCCCAGACCATGACGGACCCTCCACCTCCAAATTGATCCCGCTCCAGACTACAGGCCTCGGTGTAACGCTCATTCGTTCGACGATAAACGCAAATCCGAAAATCACCCATAGTGAGACAAAACCACGACTTGTCAGTGAAGAGCACTTTTTGCCAGTACTGTCTGGTCCAGCGACGGTGGGTTTGTGCCCATAGGCGACGTTGTTGCCAGTGATGTCTGGTGAGGACCTGCCTTACAACAGGCCTACAAGCCCTCAGTCCAGCCTCTCTCAGCACACACACACACACACACACACACACACACACACACACACACACACACACACACACACACACACACACACATAGAAAATCCCTGCATATATATATATGTAACACACACATACATATATAAACTTAGTAAAAAAATAAACATCCCTCAATCTTCACACAATACCCATAATTACGAAGCAAAAACAGGTTTTTAGACATTTTAACAAATGTATTAAATTAAAAACTGAAATGTATTTACCCATGCACAGCTACTGCAAACAGTTTGTGTTTTACATATCTGTAACATAATTGTATTATTAGATAAATAGAACTACCAAGTTAAAATAATGTCTTTATTCTGAAAACCCCACACATAACCATGTTCTACCCAAAAACAATGAAAACAAGGGAGACCCTAGCTGTGTGTCTTTCCAAGACGCGACACAACATCAGGAAAGGAATTCATTACTTTATTCAGCACATTCTTAAAGAGGGAAAAGATCTTTGGATATAGGTCATGGGTATGTGACACTATGAAGTCTGAGGTGGCCTTGGACTAGGAGCTTCCTTCGCTTTTCCTGCATCCACAAGGAATTCGACAAGGTTTCTGCGTGTACAGAGGCAATAGATACAGCAATCACTATATTCTGTGCCTCAACACAAATCATTGTACTCAAGTATTCCTTTTTTCTGATTCATCAATTTTCAGAGTCATAATAGAGGGACATCACCGATCTTTAGTGTATGATGAGACAGAGCATGACAGTCAAAGACCTCCAAGTGTAGTCTGGCCGGACCATTAGAGCACCAAAACAAAGAACACCACAAAGTGGTATCTGCCCCAAAAGTAAAGAAGATGAGGGAGAGAAGAAGAAAAAAAACATTTACAAAGCTGGAAAAACGCTATCTGATATTTTTTGTGCAGTTATACAGTACGTCTCAATTTCGTCAAAGTGTTGACCTTGGGATGAACTTCCCTGCACACAAAAAAAAGGTGCTAAATAATTCCCCTATGGTTCGTTCCCATAGGGGAACCGTTTTTGGTGCTGTTTGTTCTGAACAGAACCATCATTTGTTTTCGTTCCGTTCCACTGTTACAACCAGCAAAATAAAAATTCGGAACCGGTATGAACCCACAATTTTTTGTATTGTTCCTTTTTAAACCTCTGAAATCTATAATTTTTTTGTACATTTAGCTCGATATTAAATTACTTCACCAATGGATATATCAGCTTGACAGGAGCGGGCAAGCTATGTACATGCACTGAACAGGTAAGTGTAGTGCGACAGGGGACTTTACATTTTTGCAGGTAAGGAGAGCACTGGGAATCTTGTTGTTATGACATGCATTATCTAAATTAGGTCCACAGAATTACACCCATGAAAGAACTATGAATTTCTTTTAATTTCAGAGAGTTGTCTTAACTAACATTGGACCAGAGCTAGCCCTTGATCATGACACTCAGTTCCATTGCATTACACATAATGTCGACTAGAGCTTTTGAGAGCTAGACCGGAGCTAGCTAGGCAACAAGCGTGTGTGTGCAGAATGGCACCAGAATTAAAATAAAACAAGTCTTACCTTTTTGTAGTTAATAAATCCAATGTGAAACGTGATAACTATATTATCCTTAACTAGCATTAAAAAAGTGAATCCATTGTTCTGTAATTAAAAATCTATTTTCCTCATTTCTGAATCACATTACAGGTTATAGATGTTAAAGGTTCTATGTAGAACCCTTTGCTTTACAAAGAACCCTTGTCTTTCAAAAAGGGTTCTTCAGATCAAAATGATTATTGGTAGAACCCTATCCCTCCTCAAATAACCCATGTGGAACCTTTTTTCCTAAGAGTGTATAAATTGCAAATGAAAGTACTGTATACAGTACAATTTAAGTATTTTAATGAGTCACTGGAGAGTTTATCCCTATGGTAAATCTCCATTTGGAGTACAGCAATTACTGGAGGTGGGAATTGATCAACAAAAAGGGTGTGGAGACTATTTGAGAGTTACTAATTTATCCACCAAGGATGACAGCGTACATTACTCTGGGCTGTGATAGATATGTATTCCCTTTGGTTTTAATTGAGATCGTTCAGGCAGCCCTTTATTGACACATACAATTACATATTAGAACTGTAATTTCATAGGATGTCTGTGGGCCCTATATACAGTGCCTTCGGAAAGTGTTCAGACCCCTTGACTTTTACATTACAGCATTATTCTAAAATTGATAAAAAATAAATAGACATTTAAAATTATTTATTAAGTATTAAAAATAAAAAACTGATACCTTATTTACATAAGTACTCAGACCCTTTGCTATGAGACTGGAAATTGAGCTCAGGTGCATCCTGTTCCCATTGATTATCCTTGAGACGTTTCTACAACCTGTGGTAAATTCAATTGATTGGACATGATTTGGAAAGACACAGACCTGTCTAAATAAGGTCCCATAGTTGACAATGCATGTCAGAGCAAAAACGAAGCCATGAGTTTGAAGGATTTGTCTGTCGAGCTCCGAGACAGGATTGTGGGTCGGGGCACAGATCTGGGAAGGGTACCAAAACATTTCTGCAGCATTGAAGGTCCCCAAGAACACAGTGGCCTCCATCATTCCATAATGGAAAAAGTTTGGAACCACCAAGACTCTTCCTAGAGCTGGCCGCCCTTGTTAAACTGAGCAATCGGGGAAGAAGGGCTTTGGTAAGAACCTGATGGCGTCCCACCTGGCCAACATCCGGTGAAATGGCAGAGTGCCAAATTAAACTTTCATAAAATCACAAGTGCAATACATCAAAATAAAGCTTAACTTGTTATTAATCCAGCCAAGGTGTCAGATTTCAAAAAGGCTTTACGGCGAAAGCAAACCATGTGAATATCTGAGAACAGCGTCCAGCATGCCAATGCATAACAAATCATTTTCAATGAGGGAGTTGCGACACGAAAGTCAGAAATAGCGCTATAATATATGCCTTACCTTTGAAGATCTTCTTCTGTTGGCACTCCAAAAGGTCTCAGTTACATTCCAAATGGTCCTTTTGTTCGATAAATTTCTTCTTTATATCCATAAAAACTCAGTTTAGCTGGCGCGCTTCAGTCAATAATCCACTCGGTTTCCATCGGTCAAAATGCATAGAAAATGATTCCTAAACATTACCAATAAACTTATCCAAACAAGTCAATCAATGTTTATAATCAATCCTTAGGTACCCTAATACACAAATAAACAACAAAATTTAAGACAGAGAATCGTTATTGTCTTTACCGGAGATTTTTTTTAAAGGACGCGCTATCTCGGCCATGCGCATGGAAACACTACAGCCAAAATGGGAGCCCTTAGAAAAACTACTTAGTCTCCCTCATTTTTCCAAAAACCAGCCTGAAACTCTTTCTAAAGACTGACATCTAGTGGAAGCCCTAGGAACTGCAATCAGGCACGATTTCGCCCTGTTATAAAAGTGCCAGCCATTGAAATCAGTGGTAGGATGACATATTTTTTGGGGGGGGGGGGGGGGGGGGGGGGTTTGTCCTCGGTGTTTTGCCTGTCAGTTCTATTAAATTCACAGACATTATTGTAGAAACAAACTTTATATGTGTTTTCTATCAATTATATGCATATCCTAGCTTCTGGGCCTGAGTAGCCGGCAGTTTACTTTGGGCACGTTTTTCATCCGGACGTCAAAATACCGCCCCCTATCCCAAAGAAGTTTTAAAGTGGCCAGACAGAAGCCACTCCACAGTAAAAGGCACATGACAGCCCGCTTCGAGTTTGCCAAAAGTCATCTAAAGGCTCTCAGACCATTAGAAACAAGATTCTCTGGTCTGATAAAACAAAGATTGAACTCTTTGGCCTGAATGCCAAGCGTCACATCTGGAGGAAACCTGACACCATCCCTATGGGGAAGCATGGTGGTGGCAGCATCATGCTGTGGGGATGTTTTTCAGCGGAAGGGAATGGGAGACTAATCAGGATTGAGGCAAAGATGAACAGAGCAAAGTACAGAGACATCCTTGATGAAAGCTTGCTCAGAACCTCAGAATGGGACAAATCTTTCCCTTCCAACAGGACAACAACACTAAGCACAACGCCAAGACAACGTAGAAGTGTCACCGGAACAAGTCCTGAATGTCCTTGAGTAGCCCAGCCAGAGCCTGGACTTGAACCCAATCCAACATCTCTTGAGAGACCTGAAAATAGCTGTGCAGCAACGCTCCCCATCTAACCTGACAGAGCTTGAGAGGATCTGCTGAGAAGGGAGAAACTCCCCAAATATAGGTGTGCCAAACTTGTAGTGTCATACCCAAGAAGACTCAAGGCTGTAATCACTGCCAAAGGTGCTTCAAACAAAGTACTGAGTAAAGGGTCTGAATACTTATGTAAATGTGATATCAGTTTTTATTTTTAATAAATTAGCACAAATGCGTAAAAACTGTTTTTGCTTTGTCATTAAAGGGTATTGTGTGTAGATTGATGTGGGGAAAAAACAATGTAAGGTTGTAATGTTTTCAATTTTTGTTCATTATTAAAGCTGTAATGTAACAAAATGTGGAAAAAGTCAAGGGGTTCTGAATATTTTCTGAACACACTGTAAATATACACACGATCATTTTATAAATAGTATAATTGCATGATATGATTGCATTTAGCTTCCCCCGTCGCACCAGGGTGAAAGGTTTTGACAACTAAAGTCGTGCTTCACTACACACTTCACTGCTTTGATTGGTGCAGCTAAACCACAAGTGTCTACACTATAATGAACAGGCACCAGCAAAGTAACATTCAAGGAACTTGTTTAACTATTTTTTGTTGTGCAGTTGTTACATTTGTGCTGTGTTTCGTGTCCGATGCGCTCAGGGTGTTGTTACGTGTAATATCAAATCAAATTTCATTCGGCACATTCTTCGTAAACAACAGGTGTAGACTAAATGTAAAATACTTACTTACGGGGCCTTCTCAACAATGCAGATAGAAAGAAAATTGAGAAATAACAGAAAGGGTAAACACCTAATAATAAATTCACAATGAGTAACGATAACTTGGCTATATACACAGGGTACCAGTACCTCGTGTTTATACGGAGCAGTCTGTGATGGGATTTCACTTAAGTCTTCTGAAAGGTGTCATGAATAATGCTGAATCTTGTTAAACACGTACATTTTTGAGATTTGCCCCATCTAATATTCTTGTTGGCAAGAATAAGGTATTATTCAACCATTGTTTATGGCCCATGGATCTCTGAGAAAACGAAGACAAATGTGATTCTTATTCACTCTGACTTTTCTATGCTTTCCACCCAGACCCAAATAGTCTATTGTAAACAGAAATCTCAGCATCTTAACCGCTACATCTTTTGTCATTAGCCCAAGTCTCTGATTGCTGTAAACAAAGATGGCTCATTAGGAATGGAACAGTATTTTAATGTGTTGATAAGATTTGATTTAACAACATAGGCCTTTTCCTTCTGCATCATATACAATGCTCTACTGGGTGTAGTTTACATAGGAGACGAATGGGGCTTGGCGTAAGCTAAAGTGACATTAAGATCTGCCAGGCAGAAATTTGGTTACAGGCAGGATTTTATACAGGTTCATTTTCCAACGTTTGACCTCAAACTCACCTATTACTCACCTCAGTAACCTACTCATTGTAAAAACACAGCTAAAGCATCTAAAAATGTATGTTTTTAACACTTCATTGTCCTATTTAGGCTTTACCAGAGCTGTACACAATAAGTGGGGTCTTTAGATACTTGACATTTGCGAGTCTCCCTTTGATATCAGTGAATGATTCACTAAAACATCTGAGTTTTAAATACAGCCTATAGCCAATTTCCGGTCAGAAACTCTTTCTCCATCGAGGCTTCCAGAATGTTCTTTCATGGTATGGTTTTCTCCCATCTCTCCTACTGCAACACCAGCTGGTCACAAGCAGGAGGAGAGTGTCATGACTGTCCTGATCAGGTCAGGTTACAGGAGACCACAACCCTACAGATGTCATTTTTGTATTGTTATTAAAGGTTAACTTCTTGGATATAGGGGGCGCTCTTTTAATTTATGGATTAAAAAATGTTCCCGTTTTAAACAAGATATTTTGTCACGAAAAGATGCTCGACTATGCATATAATTGACAGATTTGGAAAGAAAACACTCTGACGTTTCCAAAACTGCAAAGATATTGTCTGTGAGTGCCACAGAACTAATGCTACAGGCGAAACCAAGATGAAATTTCATACAGGAAGTGCCCCAGATTTTGAATGCGCTGTGTTCCAATGTCTCCTTATATGGCTGTGTATGGATCACGAATGAGCTTAGACTTTCTGTCGTTTCCCCAAGGTGTCGACAGCATTGTGACGTATTTGTAGGCAAATCATTGAAAGATTGACCTTAAGAGACTACATCTACCAGGTGGCCGCTTGGTGTCCTCCGTTGCAATTATTGCGTAATCTCCAGCTGCGTGTATTTTTAGTTTGCTTCGAGGAGAAACACAGCTGCCATGAATGATTTGTCATCGAATAGATATGTGAAAAACACCTTGAGGATTGATTCTAAACAACGTTTGCCATGTTTCTGTCGATATTATGAGGTTAATTTGGTAAAAAGTTCGGCGTTGTAGAGACTGCATTTTCAGGTTTTTTTCTTAGCCAAACGTGATGAACAAAACGGAGCGATTTCTCCTACACAAATAATCTTTTTGGAAAAAATGAACATTTGCTATCTAACTGAGAGTCCTCTCATTGAAAACATCCGAAGTTCTTCAAAGGTAAATGATTTTATTTGAATGCTTTTCTTGTTTTTGTGAAAATGTTGCCTGCTGAATGCTAGGCTTAATGCTATGCTAGCTATCAATACTCTTACACAAATGCTTGTGTAGCTATGGTTGAAAAGCCTATTTTGAAAATCTGAGATGGCAGTGTTGTTAACAAAAGGCTAAGCTTGTGAGTGAATATATTTCTTTCATTTAATTTGCGATTTTCATGAATAGTTAAGGTTGCGTTATGGTAATGAGCTTGAGGCTATAATTACGCTCCCGGATACGGGATTGCTCGACACTAGAGGTTAATAGATGACGTTATTACGAAAACATTGTAACGTGAAGAGTTTTCCTAGTATATGTTTGATGTTTATACATGGTACGTTGTGTGGAAAATTTCCAAACCAAAGGGAATATTTTGGTAAAGATGAAATGTTAAGTTAGTTGTCTAAAATTGGGTTTGAGTAAAATCTAGACCTTGCCTCATTAACTTGGTACGTCCAAAGAACTGCCCTGAAGGCGGTTACGCCCACTTCTGACCCAAGGGTATAAAACCTCTGAGTATAGAATTTACAGACAAGACTACGTGACCCAAGCTGCAGCCAAGGTCTAAAAAGTAAACGAACCAAGAACGCAAAACAAGTTTGAAGACAAAGAAATCCTTTTCTACTCAAGCTACGGATGAGTAGCTGTGTCTAAGCGGGTGAATTCAAGCCGGACCCCCTTAGCATCCAATCCCAGCGAATCGTGGTATCTAAAAGGTTTCATTCCTATGCTGTGAGCTCTGAGCTACAGAGCTGTCTGTCCTCAGAAGACCCCTTCCATAGCAAGGGTGAGGGAACAGACTCCTAAGCCAAAAAGACACTGACATCAGGAGGACGATCAGAAAGGTGCGCCGGAGAGGTGCGTCATTGAGCAGCCTGAACATTCCCCTGAACGGTCCACGCAGAGAATCGTCGGAGATCAACCCCACATAATTACATCATTATATTCTGACCCATAAGAGTGGCAGTTTGGGGCAAGGCTAGGGTTAGAATAAGCATAGCTGACAAATTCACCCAAATTTATATTTCTCTCGTGTACTTTCTCTTTCTCTCTCTCTTTGAAATCCCCTATTTTGGGTAACACGCGCCATAGTGTGTTGTCCCGTTATACTAAGTTCTAATCAATAGCTGTTAAGGGAATTTTTATCAATGATGACTAATTATGTATACATTTCAATCAGGACTGACTAATCAGAATACTATTATGTTACTGTATATGTACTAATCAGAATACTTTTCTGTATATGTATGAGTTTTCTTTCTTGATCCCAGTACTGAATATAATGTGTGTGAATGTGGTCAAGAGTTAGAACAATGACTGTCTGTTCCTTGGTAGAAATGAATGAACGATATCTTCAGACTGGCTAGAATGCTTATCTACACGAGAAGACCTTGGCTCATAAATTATATTAAATTGGTAGGGAGACAGATATGGGAAGGCTTGAGATACAGCCTTTGTACTGGAACGGAGATTGCACGGGTTGGTGCTGAAACTAATGACGTCATTTTCAGTTTATAACCTGTGGTAAACTGTATCGTGTTCAGTACTCTCATGAATAAACTCTGCTGGTTGACTTTAAGACTGGGCTCTGTCCATTATTATAGAATAAGGGTCTTACAAATCCTTATGAATTGACAGAGTGTTTAATTTTAATTGGGTATTAAAACAGAGAGCAATTTAATTCCTTTAATAATAGCCTATAATGTGTTTTGTCTATATGTATCTTTTATCATCATTTTAGCTTTTTAGTAAATAAATATTCAACTAAGATTGGTGTGGTACGAACTCATTGGTGAGACCCGGGTCCGTGCAGATTCACGGGCTATACGACGTTCAGATCGAGATTGGTAGAGATAACTGGTTAATTAGCGGCTGTTGTGAAATCGATATTCTGATATTCTTTGAGTTAATTTGGGAAATAGAAACTCAATAAAAACTAGTTTTCCCATGGTGCCCCAGGTTAATGACTTAATAATTGCTTGATTCAGATAATCACGCAATTAGAAACTTGTAATCATTCGATGAACAACATTAACTAATACAACGTCACGACAAGAGGATCATCATCACTTGATTTGCTATTGCTAACAAAGTTGATAGTAAGTATTGTCATTGAATACTTCTGTAGTGGCTTCCTTTCGTCTTTACCATAGCCACTGCCCAAGCCTGAAGCGGGGTTGTTTGGTACGCATACAGTCCACACTCAAGGTTTCCAAACAGCCAAACATTCAATGACATCCAGGGATATGGTGCAACAAAAATGTTTATTCTTCTTATATCTAACAAATAAATTATTCTCCAATCAACTTAAAGCATAGAATACTTGATATGGAAAATACATATTATGACCTGTCTGTATGTCTGTATGGTCAAAAAACTATACATCTCCCTCCACCTTAGGCCCAACTTCCTGCCTTTATCCTAACACACTTACCACAATAGAATGAATAGGCAAGAGGGGAGGGGATGGGGCAAAAACTGAGTTACACTAACAAATGAATATATCTCAATCAGGTAAATATAAATCATAAAGGTACGTACCTAATATTTCATCATGTACATTGATATTTAATATATTTACACAAATATACATGGAGCTCCGTATGTTCAGTCTTTTATGCAAATATGTCCAAATCGGCTCTAACAACTTCTCTAACGTTACAATATCTAGTTAAACCTTTGAGATAGGGGGCAGCATTTTCACTTTTGGATGAATAGTGTGACCAGAGTGAACTGTCTCCTACTCTGTCCCAGATGATAATATATGCATATTATTATTTGTATTGGATAGAAAACACTCTGAAGTTTCTAAAACTGTTTGAATGATGTCTGAGTGTAACAGAACTCATATGGCAGGTGAAAACCTGAGAAAAATCCAACCAGAAAATGGGACATCTGAGGTTTGTAGTTTTTCAAAGCTTGGCCTACCGAATACACATTGAGATATGGATAAAGTTGCACTTCCTACGGCTTCCACTAGATGTCAACCGTCTTTAGAAACTTGAATGAGATTCTACTATAAAGGAGGGGCTCATGAGACCTCTGAGTCAGTGGTCTGGCAGAGAGCCTTGTTCTCGTGACGCGCGCTCCCGACAGAGTTACCTCTCGTTCCAGTGCTCGTTCCAAGACAAAGGAATTCTCCAGTTGGAACATTATTGATGTTTTATGTTAAAAACATCCTAAAGATTGATTCCATACATCGTTTGACATGTTTCTAAAGGACTGTAATGTAACTTTTAGAGTTTTTGTCTGGATGAAGTGCCTGAGCCTCATGAAGATGGATTACTGGGCTGAACATGCTAACAACAAGTGGCTGTTTGGACATAAATGATGGACTTTATGGACCAAATCAGTCATTTATTGTGAACCTGGTATTCCTGGGAGTACCTTCTGATGAAGAAGATTGTTAACTCCAAAATGGCGGATATTCCTCTGGCTGTTTTTGGTTCTGAGCGCCGTTCTCAGATTATGCTTTTTCCGTAAAGTTTTAAAGAAATCTGACACAGCGGTTGCATTAAGGAGAAGTCTATCTTTAATTATGTGAATAACACTTGTATCTTCTATCAATGTTTATGAGTATTTCTGCAAAATCACCGGATGTTTTGGAATCAAAACATTACTGCACGTAAGGCGCCAATGTAAACTGAGATTTTTGGATATAAATATGCACATGATCGAACAAAACATACATGTATTGTATAACATGATGTCCTATGAGTGTCATCTGATGAAGATCATCAAAGGGTAGTGATTAATTCTATCTATATTTCTGCTTTTTGTGACTCCTATCTTTGGCTGGAAAAATGGCTGTGTGTATTTTTGACTTGACTATGAACTAACATAATCATATGTGGTGCTTTCTCTGTAAAGCATTTTTGAAATTGGACACGATGGGTAGATTAACAAGATGTTTATCTTTCATTTGCTGTATTGGACTTGTTAATCTTAAAGAGGCTGTGAATTTTTTCAGCTTTTTGTTAAAAATTGCGCAAGATTTCAACGTCCTGCTACTCATGCCAGGAATATAGTATATGCATATGATTAGTATGTGTGGATAGAAAACACTCTGAAGTTTCTAAAACTGGTTACATCATGTCTGTGACTATAACAGAATGTGTGTAGCAGGCAAAATCCCAAAGACAACTGTTCACAAAAAAAAATAAAAAATATCCCTCCGCCAGTCTCTGTATTGTCTATGGCAAGGGAAAATAGATAGGGCCCTGTTTACAGTTCCTACAGGTTCCACACGATGTCGCCAGTCTTGGCAATTGGGGTGAAGTTAATCCTTGGTGAAATGAGAAATAGGCACTTCCTGTCATCGAGTACACCGGGGGAAGTTTATGAAAGAGAGAATATGGACCATGATTTCAAGACTTGCTGCTATTGAATACAGATCACCCCGTAATCAATTTGATCGATTATTAACGTTTACTAATACCTAAAGTTGGATTACAAAAGTAGTTTGAAGTGTTTTGTCAAAGTTTATAGGCAACTTTTTTAATTTCAAAAATGACGTTGCGTTTTGGAAAGCAGTTTTTTCCTGGATCAGATGGGCTTCATAAATGGACATTTTGGGTATACATGGACGGATTTAATAAAAAAAAAAGCCCAATTGTGATGTTTATGGGACATATAGGAGTGCCAACAAAGAAGCTAGTCAAAGGTAATGAATGTTTTATATTTTATTTCTGCATTTTGTGTAGCGCCGGCTACGCTAATTATTTTGTCCCCTTTAGGTATTTCGGGGGGTTGCATGCTATCAGATAATAGCTTCTCATGCTTTCGCCGAAAAGCATTTAAAAAATCTGACATGTTGGCTAGATTCACAACGAGTGTAGCTTTAATTGAGTACCCTGCATGTGTGTTTTAATGAAAGTTTGAGTTGTATCGAGTACTATTAGTGTCACTCTGAAATTTCCGCTGATGTTGATCCCTGTACAGGGACAGCATATGTATATTTCTAAAATAATATGTGGAACCCCTGCGCTAGAAAGTTTAATGTTAGAAATCGGATATTAAAAGTTATTGCGTGTAGTTTTATCAAAATATTTCGAACTGGAGTTACTGTTTGTAGCTAGCTAGGCTAAGAGTAGGTTATCGTTATCTTATTTTAACGTCGGTGTCAATACTGAAAGACTGTCAAATATAGCGTCACAGTATCCAACAACACACATACAAGTCAATAAGGGAATTGAATGGAATTATGATTGAAAGAAGAAAACAAACAGCATAGATTATCTAAAACGCAAACTCAAGTCTCTCTCCCTGTCCTCTAACCGCGGCACCTGCACCTGTATCAGCTCCTACCTCACCCAGTGCATTCAAAATAGGCCAGATATGGAGTAGGATACAGGTGGTTCCTATGGATGAGGACTTCAACTACTCCACCCTCAATTACAACCTCAGCCTGACTCTGCCATAGCTGGGCCCGGCACGTGAGATGCAAGCAAGTGGAAACTTCACTGTCTCACAACCAAGCACACATCCAGCAGGAGCTAGGCCTAAAGAGGAGCCTGTTTTGGGTGGGAAGAGCCGGAAGGGTGAAACAGCCCCCAACCCATTTGAGAGACAATGAGGTTTACCCCCACAGAAGAGATTATTCACACAACCACAGCAGCTATCTGTGGCAGCCTACCTGCCTCAACACTCTCCATCCAAACTCTCCTCCTCAGAGCCTATGTAGGCCCCAACACAATAAGGCCTGCCATTTCACCAGTCTCTGGAAGACACCTCACGGAGGAGGCACGCTGTGGGATCAGAGCGACGTTCTGTTAAATCTCTCAGATCCACAAAATAATCTAATTTAATGAGAACAGAGGGCCGCTCGTCATACTGGTCATCTCAGAGCCATGGGAGTGGATGGAGTCCTATTAGAGGCCCTGAGTGACTCACAAGCTGCTGCTGTCATGTAGCATATGAAGTTCCGTAAACTACAGGAGGTTAATCAAACACCAAATCATAGAGGACAGTCAAGCTGACGAGGAGTGTAGGTGCTTGGACACCCAAACCTATGGCCATGGTTTCACATGCTTCAAACGGCTTGAAAAACAGTGGTATCTATGGCAAACTGAAAGGGATCTGGAGGAGGCTCAGATGATAGCAGCCTTAGAAAATAACCAACCTGACCGAGAGCAACAACAAAGGGTTGAGCCTAACCCCTACCATAGAGATCATGGCCCTCTTCAACAGTGGGAGGAGGAGCTTACAGGAGCAGGCAGAGCACCACATGTTGTCATTCTCCTCTGCCAGTGAGTAGTCAGAGGGGGAGTCACAGGTTCAAGATCCAGGTCCGGATCAGGAGGAGTTGCCGGTTCAAGATGAGGAGTCAGAGAAGTCGGAGGTTCAACATCCGGATGCATCACAGAATCAGTCAACTTCACAACGAACACCCGGCCCAAAACCACCACCTCGTCCACAGAATAGTGAGGTTCAAACTCAACCCCCACATTCTCTTGCGCCACGCCTGGCTCCAAAACCTCCTCAGCCCTCGCAGACCATTGGAGTCCAAAGTCAAACCCCATGTCTGCCATCACTTCCCAGCAAGTTTCCGAACCAACCTGGCCCTGGCTCTCAACCACCAACACAGCTACCCCCCCGGCCTTCTACTCAGTAAATGACAGGGGTGGAGAACCCTAGTCCCCTTTTCTCACTATCTCCACAACCAGATAATGGTTCAAACATGATGGAGCTCCTTGTTGCCTCCACTTATGGTATACCCAGACCTAAGCTGCCTTTCCTCAAAAGTGGGAAAGTCCGTGCTTCCATCCTCTTGAAGATGGCCCTAGATGGCCTCCTAGTTAACCACAGTCACCTCTCATAGCAGTACAAGTTTCAAGTGCTCCTGGATCATCTGAAACTGCAAAGTGCAGAGAAACTGGCGAAGTCATACATGTGCGACACCAGTCCATTCACCTCAGCTCTCAATGCCCTGAATGAGAAGTATGGACAGACCCGTCAGCTTGTGTAGAGTGAAATTGGCAACATCCTCAATGCGGCACATATGAGGGTAGAATATGACACAGCCTTCCAATAATTCGTACTCTCCATCCAATCCTTGATAAGCATGCTGCGGACATTAGAAGGTGACCAGGGCGCTGAGCTCAAGTGTGGTTCACATATGGACATTTTGCTGGGTGAACTGGCAACTGCATACCGTGATAGGTTTATTGAGAACTGCTTGTCTCGTGGTATCTTAGGAGATGGACTAGGCCAAACCTATACCCACCAGAACCTGTCTGATTGGTTGCAGGTGAATGCAAGTGCCAAAAGACTCTCCGGGTAGACTCTGTTCTCTACCAGGACAAGAGGGAGGTTAACTGGAAATAACCACAGCACCTGGGTACCACCAACATGTTCCTGATCAGTGAACGGGACCACAAATAAGCAAGAAACAACTCTCCTCATGGTAAGCAGCAACAGCCAAACCAGAACAAGCCTAAGTTTCAATTTGATTGTCCTTACTGTGAAGGGGAAGAACACTTCCTAGGCTCATGGCCTGACTTCAAGCAGCTCTCAAGGGAGGTCAGGGATTGGATCTCAGTTAAAGGCTGCTGCTGGAGGTGTGGGGGAGAAAACACTCCCCAAAGGAATTTACCCTGAAAAAGTCATGCAACACCTGCAAGGAGTTATACATCACCGTGCTACATAAAGCCATACCACAGAAGCACAGGAGCGTCCTTTATGGTCATCACCGATAAAGCCGAGACGGGGGCCATCTAACTACACTGCTTACCAGAAGTGATGTTAAAAGTGGTTAGAATCATCCTACGTCATGGTGAGGAGGCGATGGAGACATACAGAGCATTCAGAAAGTTTTCAGAACCCTTGACTTTTTCCACATTTTGTTACATTACAGCATTCTTCAAAAATTGATTAAAATATTTTTTTCCCTCATTAATCTACACACAATACCCCATAATGACAAAGTGAAAACAGTTAAAAAAAAATGTTTTACACACTTATTAAAAACAAACAGAAATACCTTATTTACATAAGTATTCAAATCCTTCGACCCTTCGTACATCAGCTGATATCTCAAAGTGCTGTACAGAAACCCAGCCTAAAACCCCAAACAGCAAGCAATGCAGGTGTAGAAGCACGGTGGCTAGGAAAAACTCCCTAGAAAGGCCAAAACCTAGGAAGAAACCTAGAGAGGAACCAGGCTATGTGGGGTGGCCATTCCTCTTCTGGCTGTGCCGGGTGGAGATTATAACAGAACATGGCCAAGATCTTCAAATGTTCATAAATGACCAGCATGGTCCAATAATAATAAGGCAGAACAGTTGAAACTGGAGCAGCAGCACGGTCAGGTCGACTGGGGACAGCAAGGAGTCATCATGTCAGGTAGTCCTGAGGCATGGTCCTAGGGCTCAGGTCCTCAGAGAGAGAGAAAGAAAGAGAGAAAGAGAGAATTAGAGAGAGCACACTTAAATTCACACAGGACACCGAATAGGACAGGAGAAACAGGAAGGATATAACCCCACCCACTTTGCCAAAGCACAGCCCCCACACCACTAGAGGGATATCTTCAACCACCAACTTACCATCCTGAGACAAGGCCGAGTATAGCCCACAAAGATCTCCGCCACGGCACAACCCAAGGGGGCGGGGCGCCAACCCAAATCCTTTTCTACGAGACTCGAAATTGAGCTGGGGTGCATCCTGTTTCCATTGATCATCCTTGAGATGTTATGCAACTTGATTTGAGTCAACCTGTGGTAAATTCAATTGATTGGGCATGATTTGGAAGGCACACAGTTTACCAGATCCCACAGTTGACAAAGCTTGTCAGAGCAAAAGCCAAGCCATGAGGTCGAAGAGCTCTGAGACAGGATTGGAAGACACTGCTCAGTAAAAGACACATGACAGCCTGCTTGGAGTTTGTCGATAGGCACTTCAAGGACTCTCAGACCTTGAGAAACAAGATTCTATGGTCTGATGAAACCGAATTTGCCAATCTTGGTGTTCTCTGGCAAATGCCAAATGTCCTGCACAGTGTTAGGCTGTAAGCACAACCACCACATGTGGACGTCGGGCCCTCATACCACCCTCAAGGAGTCTGTTTCTGACCGTTTGAGCAGACACATGCACATTTGTGGCCTGCTGGAGGTCATTTTGCAGGGCTCCGGCAGTACTCCTCCTGCTCCTCCTTGCACAAAGGCGGAGGTAGCGGTCCTGCTGCTGGGTTGTTGCCCTCCTACGGCCTCCTCCACGTTTCCTGATGTACTGGCCTGTCTCCTGGTAGCGCCTCCATGCTCTGGACACTACGCTGACAGACACAGCAAACCTTCTTGCCACAGCTCGCATTGATGTGCCATCCTGGATGAGCTGCACTACCTGAGCCACTTGTGTGGGTTGTAGACTCCGTCTCATGCTACCACTAGAGTGAAAGCACCGCCAGCATTCAAAAGTGACCAAAACATCAGCCAGGAAGCATAGGAACTGAGAAGTGGTCTGGTCACCACCTGCAGAACCACTCCTTTATTGGGGGTCTTGCTAATTGCCTATAATTTCCACCTGTTGTCTATACCATTTGCACAACAGCATATGACATTTATTGTCAATCGGTGTTGCTTCCTAAGTGGGCAGTTTGATTTCACAGAAGTGTGATTGACTTGGAGTTACATTGTGTTGTTTAAGTGTTCCCTTTATTTTTTTTGAGCAGTGTATACATATATTTGTAACAATGACAATTACAACAATACTGAATGAACACTTATTTGAACTTAATGTAATACATAAATAATGACATATGTTAAATTTGGTTTAAATAATGCAAAACACATACTGTTGGAGAAGAAAGTAAAAGTGAAATATGTGGCATGTAAAAAAGCTCATGTTTAGGTTCCTTGCTCAGAACATGAGAACATATGAAAGCTGATGGTTCCTTTTAACATGAGTCTTCAATATTCACAATTATTAAGACATTTTAGGTTGTAGTTATTAAATGACTATTTCTCTCTATATCATTTGCATTTCATATACCTTTGACTATTGGATGTTCTTATAGGCACTATAGTATTGCCAGCCTAATCTCGGGAGTTGATAGGCTTGAAGTCATAAACAGCTCTGTGCAGGAAACTGCTTGAATGAATGCTTAAATGCCTGCTGTGCCTGTCACCGCTCAGTCAGACTGCTCTGTCAAATATTAAATCATAGAGTTAATTATAATAAAATAAACACAAATCCAGAAACTATCATTTCGAAAACAAAACGTTTATTCTTTCAGTGAAATACGGAACCGCTCTGTATTGTATGGAACGGGTGGCATCCATAAGTCTAAATATTGCTGTTACATTGCACAACCTTCAATGTTATGTCATAATTATGTAAAATTCAGCCAAATTAATTACGTCCTTTGTTAGGATGAAATGCTCTTCACACAGCAACGAACCAGGCTGCCCAAACTGCTGCATATACCCTGACTCTGCATGCACAGAACGCAAGGGAAGTGACACAATTTCCCAAGTTAATATTGCCTGCTAAAATTAATTTATTATAACTAAATATGCAGGTGTAACGGCGTTCTTCGTTTGTCGAAAGAGAGTCGGACCGAAATGCAGCTTGGTGGTTAATCATGATCTTTAATGAGGAAATGGTGACGATACATGAAATAACTAATAAATACAAAAACAACAAACGGAACGTGAAACCTAATTACAGCCTATCTGGTGAAACTACACAGAGACAGGAACAATCACCCACGAAAGACAAAGCGAAACTCAGGCTACCTAAATACGGTTCCCAATCAGAGGCAACGAGAATCACCTGACTGCTGATTGAGAACCGCCTCAGGCAGCCAAGCCTATACAACACCCCTAATCAGCCGCGATCCCAAATACTACAAACCCCAATACGAAATACAATAACATAAACCCCTGTCACACCCTGGCCTGACCAAATATATAACGAAAACACAAAATACAATGACCAAGGCGTGACAGAACCCCCCCCCCCCCCCAAGGTGCGGACTCCCGGACGCACCTCAAAACCATAGGGAGGGTCCGGGTGGGCGTCTGTCCATGGTGGCGGCTCCGGCTCGGGACGTGGACCCCACTCCATAAATGTCATAGTTCCTCCCCTTCGCGTCCTGGGATAATCCACCCTCGCCGCCGACCATGGCCTAATAGTCCTCACCCAGAACCCCACAGAACTGAGGAGCAGCTCGTGACTGAGGGGCATCTCGGGACTGAGGGACAGCTCGGGACTGAGGGGCAGCTCGGGACTGAGGGGCAGCTCGGGACTGAGGCAGCTCGGGACTGAGGGGCAGCTCGGGACTGAGGGGCAGCCCGGAACTGAGGGGCAGCCCGGAACTGAGAGGAAGCCCAGTACTGAGAGGAAGCCCAGTACTGAGAGGAAGCCCAGTACTGAGATGAAGCTCAGGTAGGTAGTAGGCTCCGGTAGATCCTGGCTGGCTGGCGGATCTGGAAGATTCAGGTTGACTAGCAGATCTGGAAGATTCTGGTTGACTAGCAGATCTGGAAGATTCTGGTTGACTAGCAGATCTGGAAGATTCTGGTTGACTGGCGGATCTAGCTCCTCTATGCAGACCGACAGCTCTGACTGCTCCATGCAGGCTGACAGCTCCTTGCAGACTGACCGCTCCTTGCAGACTGACCGCTCCTTGCAGACTGACAGCTCCCTGCAGACTGGCAGCTCCTTGCAGACTGACAGCTCTGACTGCTCCATGCAGGCTGACAGCTCCTTGCAGACTGGCAGCTCCTTGCAGACTGGCAGCTCTGGCTGCTCTATGCAGACTGACAGCTCTGGCTGCTCCATGTAGACTGGCTGCTTCATGCAGACTGGCTGCTCGGGCTGCTTCATGTAGACTGACAGCTCTGGCTGATCCATGCAGACTGACAGCTCTGGCTGCTCCATGCAGACTGACAGCCCTGGCTGCTCCATGCAGACTGACATCTCTGGCTGCTCCATGCAGACTGACATCTCTGGCTGCTCCATGCAGACTGACAGCTCTGGCTGCTCCATGCAGACTGACAGCTCAGGCTGCTCCATGCAGACTGACATCTCAGGCTGCTCCATGCAGACTGACAGCTCAGGCTGCTCCATGCAGGCTGGCAGCTCTGGCTTCTCCATGCAGGCTGGCAGCTCCAGCTGCTCCATGCAGACTGACAGCTCTAGCTGCTCCCTGCAGGCTGGCAGCTCTGTCTGCGCTAAACAGGCGGGAGACTCCGGCAGCGCTGTAGAGGAAAAAGGCTCTGGCTGCGCTAAACAGGCGGGAGACTCCAGCAGCGCAGGAGAGGAGAAAAGCGCTGGCTGCGCTGAACAGGCGGGAGACTCCGGCAGCGCAGGAGAGAAAAAAGGCTCTAGCTGCGCTAAACAGGCGGGAGACTCCGGCAGCGCAGGAGAGGAGAAAAGCGCTGGCTGCGCTGGACAGGCGAGAGACTCCGGCAGCGCAGGAGAGGCGAGGCGCACTGTAGGCCTGATGCGTGGTGCTGGAACTGGTGGTACTGGATCGAGGACACGCACAGGAAGCCTGGTGCGGGGAGCTGCTACCGGAGGACTGGAGTGTGGAGGTGGCACAGGATGGGCTAGACCGTGAAGGAGTACTGGAGATCTTGAGAGCAGTGTTGGCACAGGACGTGCAAGGCTAGGGATGTGCACAGGAGGCCTGGTGCGTGAGGCTGGCACCAACTTCACCAGCCGACTAACACGCACCTCAGGACGAGTATGGAGTGCTAACTCAGGTGCCATCAAATCCCCAACACGTTCCGTCGGGCGAATTCTATGCAAAAAGCACCAACACAGCAACTCCCTCATTTCTCTCTCCTCCAATTTCCCCATTAACTCCTTCACAGTCTCTGTTTCGCTCACCTCCAACACCGGCTCTGGTTCTGGTCTCCTCCTTGGCTCTTCACGATAAACAGGGAGAGTTGGCTCAGGTCTATCTCCTGACTCAGCCACTCTCCCTCTGAGCCCCCCCCCAATACATTTTTGGGGCTGCTTTTCGGGCTTCGCTCTGCGCCGCCGTGTCTTTCTTTTCTCCAACTCCATTCGCCTATAGCCTTCTTCGCACTGAACTAGCGAATCCCAGGTGGGCTCCTGCACTCTCTCTGGGTCGGCCGCCCACCTGTCGATTTCTTCCCACGTCGTATACTCCGTGCCATTGCTGTCCATAACGTCCTCCTTTCGCTGCTGCCTGTTAACACGCTGCTCGGTCCGAGTGTGGTGGGTGATTCTGTAACGGCGTTCTTCGTTTGTCGAAAGAGAGTCGGACCGAAATGCAGCTTGGTGGTTAATCATGATCTTTAATGAGGAAATGGTGACGATACATGAAATAACTAATAAATACAAAAACAACAAACGGAACGTGAAACCTAATTACAGCCTATCTGGTGAAACCACACAGAGACAGGAACAATCACCCACGAAAGACAAAGCGAAACTCAGGCTACCTAAATACGGTTCCCAATCAGAGGCAACGAGAATCACCTGACTGCTGATTGAGAACCGCCTCAGGCAGCCAAGCCTATACAACACCCCTAATCAGCCGTGATCCCAAATACTACAAACCCCAATACGAAATACAATAACATAAACCCCTGTCACACGCTGGCCTGACCAAATATATAACGAAAACACAAAATACAATGACCAAGGCGTGACAGCAGGTTTAAAAATATATACTTGTTTATTGATTTTAAGGCATTGATGTTTATGGTTAAGTACATTGGTGCAACGATAGTGCTTTTTTCACAAATGCGTTTCTTACATCATCACCCGTTTGGCGAAGTAGGCTGTGATTTGTTGATAAATTAACAGACACAGCGTTGATGATTTGCAACACAGGACAAGCTAGTTAAACTAGTAATATCATCAACCATGTGTAGTTAACTAGTGATTATATTAAGATTGATTGTTTTTTTATGAGATAAGTTTAATGCTAGCTAGCAACTTATCTTGGCTCCTTGCTGCACTCGCGTAACAGGTCATCAGCCAGCAATGTAATCGGCCATAATCGGCTTCCAAAAATGCTGATTACCAATTGTTATGCCATGCCGATTAATCGTTCGACCTCTAGTAGTGATGCTGGTTAAGTGTGCCTTGAATTCTAAATAAATCACAGACAGTGCCACCAGCAAAACACCCCCACATCATCACACCTCCTCCTCCATGCTTCAAGGTGGGAACCACACATGCAAAGATCATCCGTTCGCCTACTCTGCGTCTCCTCCATGCTTCAAGGTGGGAACCACACATGCAAAGATCATCCGTTCACCTACTCTGAGTCTCATAAAGACACAGCAGTTGGTACCAAAAATCTAAAGTTTGACTCATCAGACCAAAGGACAGATTTCTACCGGTCTAATGTCCATTGCTCGTGTTTCTTGGCACAAGCAAGTGTCTTTTCTTATTGGTGTCCTTTAGTACAGGCTTGATGCTTCATGCAGTCTCCTCTGAACAGTTGATGTTGAGATGTGTCTGTTACTTGAACTCTGTGAAGCATTTATTTGGTCTGCAATTTCTGAGGCGAGTTACTAATGAGCGTATCCTCTGCAGCAAAGGTAACTCTGGGTCTTCCTTTCCTGTGGCAGTCCTCATGAGAACCAGTTGTATCGTAGTATAATCATATTTTAAAGAAAAATACACAATGCAGAGTATGAGAGGACGAGAGTACTAAAAACTAAATATAGTACTAATGGTCAATATGGAATTATCAATGTAAATAGGAGTTGGCTTTCAGATCAACAGCTGTTTAGAATCTGTGGAATGTCAGTCCTGAACTCAGAGCTACGTGTGCTACATTTGCTATGTTCTATACTTTGAGTCTGGAGCAGGATACTTGTTATTTGGCCATTGGCTCAGTTGTACTGCAAGGACTTCTGATTGGTCAACTCCAGGCTAGGGCGGGAGGTTATAAATTACATCCTGTTGCTTTGTTTTGTGGAGAAAAGCTGAGGGAGAATGAACATCTACCATCTACCTCCCAGCATAACATCAATGATTAGTATTTCTCCTCCTGATTTGCTTTGGGGTTTGTGTTATTGAAGAATAACATAAACTGCTATCAATAGCGCTTGATGTTTTTTTTTTTTTTGCTGTTCTTGCCAAAATATGTACTTGGTCTTTTACCATACAGGGCTATCTTCTTTATACCACCCTGACCTTGTCGCACACCACTGATTGGCTCAAAGGCATTAAGAAGGAAAGAAATGTCACAAATTAACTTTTAACAAGGCATACCTGTTAATTGAAATGCATTCCAGGTGACTACCTCACAAAGCAGGTTGAGAGAATGCCAAGAGTGTGTAAAGCTGTCATCCAGGAAAAGGGCGGCTACTTTGAAGAATCTTAAATATAAAATATATTTTGATTTCCTTAACAAGTTTTTGGTTACTACATGATTCCATATGTGTTATTTCATAGTGTTGATGTCTTCACTATTATTCTACAATATAGAAAATCATAAAAATAAAGAAAAACCCTTGAATGAGTAGGTGTATCCAAACTTTTGACTGGTACTGTAATTCCAAAATCCCCGGAACATTGAATGGTCGAAATATTATTGGAACCATTTCCATTTTTTTAATTGCTAGGTATTATAGGTATTATGACTCATACCGTGGTACTCAATAGCATTTAAAAAATAAACTCTTAAATGTTCTTGTTGAAAAATGCAGAAACAACTTACTACATGTATAATTTAAACCAAAAAGTCCCTAACCAGCAGTGCCCGCAGTAGCTGGCTGCAGTCCGGTATCATGGCTGTAAAGGGACATGACAGAAAGACAGACGATGCATTGACTCCACAAAAGAGACATAAGGTGTGCAGGATTTTGGTTCAATCTTCCTCTAACATTTTTTCCAGCCCTATGATAACACAAGACGTGTTATGGGCTAGACAAAAGCCTGCACACCCAGTAGCTCTCCAGGAATGGAGTTGGCAAACCTTTAGTCTAGCTTTACCTTGCACGTGTACATGTGCATCACATTAAAGGGTGGTGTTGTAGCTCTCCAGGTGCAGTGTCTTACTGAAAATGTAGAGTATTAAAGTATTAAAAGGGACAGTTAACTAAAAAGTGTAAGAAAAATGAGAGCCTTTTTGTACACAAGCAGATGTCACTAATGTGCATTGTGTTAAAAGCTTCTAGTAATTAACTGTTTTTCGGCAAAATTTGGTGAAAGACCCAAATGTTTCAGAAAGCCTTGTTTTCCCATTACTAAACTGAAGATTGCAATATAATATTTATTATTGCTCCCATCTGTCACATGCACTTATGTTTTTGGTTGTTGCTATGACTGTGATATGTTGTTGTTTTTCTACCCTAGTTGAATGCAGTGACTGTAATTCGCTCTGAATGACCAAAATGTACATGTAAAAGCAAACACGTGCAACGCATGCTGGGTATTATTTTAATGAGCTCCGCCTCCAAACAAGTACACCTTTGGTCAGTGCAAACCGGACCAAATCTGAACCAATTAAAGACGTCTATGTTAGGGCCAAATAAAGGCTGGTGCGGACCAAATGAAATCAAGACCGGTCCGGACTGCATTAAAAAAAGGATGCTTAGTGGGAGGCAAATGCTTAGTGGGAGGCATCAGGAAGGACTGGAGTATCTGCAGTATCTACTCTACCCATGCATTCACCACCTCCTCTGGCTCCTCTGCCTCCTCTTCTCTTAGATTGGCCTGTCTATAAGCCACATCATATGTTCATATAACTGCACACTGTCAAACAATAGCTAGGCTATAGTGTAGCGGTTAAATGCTTTGTTTATGTAAGCCTCTTACTCAGCCCTGTCAAAACTGACAAGGATTGTCAGATCATTTTAATCACAATCAAATAGCTATTTTCACCACAAGTGCATAATGTAGGATCTTAGCACTGACAAATACCTCTACATTAACGGCCAATTACCACAAAATTGCCTTGCCCACATACTGTAATATGCAGTATATCACAAAAGTGAGTACACCCCTCACATTTTTGTAAATATTTGAGTATATCTTTTCATGTGACAACACTGAAGAAATTACACTTTGCTACAATGTAAAGTATTGAGTGTACAGCTTGTATAACAGTGTAAATTTGCTGTCCCCTCAAAATGACTCAACACACAGCAATTCATGTCTAAACCGCTGGCAACAAAAGTGAGTACACCCCTAGGTGAAAATGTCCAAATTGGGCCCAAAGTGTCAATATTTTGTGTGGCCACCATCATTTTCCAGCACTGCCTTAACCCTCTTGGGCATGGAGTTCACCAGAGCTTCACAGGTTGCCACTGGAGTCCTCTTCCACTACTCCATAACGACATCACGGAGCTGGTGGATGCTAGAGGCCTTGCACTCCTCCACCTTCCGTTTGCGGATGCCCCACAGATGCTCAATAGGGTTTAGGTCTGGAGACATGCTTGGCCAGTCCATCACCATGGCTCCCCATTCACACCTGAGACCTTGTAACACTAACAAGTCACATGACACCGAGGAGGGAAAATGGCTAATTAGGCCCAATTTGGACATTTTCACCTTGGGGTGTACTCACTTTTGTTGCCGGCGGTTTAGACATTAATGGCTGTGTGTTGAGTTATTTTGAGGGGACAGCAAAGCTTGTTCTACAAGCTCACAAAAATGTGAGGGGTGTACTCACTTTTGTGATATACTGTATCTCTTTCTTTGTTCTTTTCTCTCTACCCCTCTGCTCACTGTGTTACTGTATGTACAGCAGACCTGGGTTCAAATAATATTTGCACTATTGTTCCCATTGCAAACAAGCCCAGCTAAATTATTTGAAATTATGTCAAATAGTATTAGAAGGGAAAAGGCACTATCATGTCAACATCCAACACACGTCTACTAAAAGTTCACTCTTCGGTCACATTATCAGAGCAATAACTGAAAGCATGCTCACTTTCTTCTCCCAAACAGAAGAGAATAAGCAGGAAATATGGAGTCCTCCAACCAGGATTTCCTGGAAATCAGGGAATTTATCAACATTTCCCAGAATTTTGCAACCCTAAATATGCTGGATACAAGATATTTTAATGAATGGGCTCTTAAAATGTGTAAGGGGATTTGAAATCGTTCTATAACTAAATGAAAATCTGTTCCAGAAATTAATGCTTTTATTAAATCTTAGGGACAATATTTAGGTGGTGTTTGTTATATAATGTCCTTTATTGCAGGATTTATTGGGTTCTTTTCCCTCAGAGAATGTCTCTTACATAGCTTGGCTAATCAGAGTCCTATTAAACACAATGCTAGTGTCTCACTAATGTCTTCCAAAAACACAAAAACAAAAGAACCTTTTGAATTATCTTCATGAATAATTGAATAGAAACCACACTGTAAATTTTTTGGGGATTAAACGTACAGTACAATTGGACTGTGAGTTTGCTCAACAAAAATGTGGCTGAACAAACTCCCAATTCTATTGCAGCTGGTTTCCTTACAATTATACGTTGAATCAACATAATTTCTTTATTTTACAGTGCACTTCATTTGTATTATGCATCAAACAGTGCAAACATAAATACGTAAATACATTCAACTTCTGGAGCCTAGAAATGTATGCTCCTATTGAGTGAAAGGTTTACAACAAGTTTATATACATTGTATTATTTCTATAAAATGTCTTTTTTTTTCTTTCTATAAAATCTATTGGCTTAAAGGGCCAATCCGCACTTGAAACAATAAAAGTTGACACCCCACCTCTGTCTTGGTTAAAAAGCTAAGGAATGGGCCTGGAATTGTTTTACCACTCTCAAATTCATAGACAGAGCTATGGATGTAAGGACTGACCATATATGATATAACCATGTTTTGAGGCTATACAGTATTTGTTTACGTTTGCAATGGTCTCGACCCCGCCCTGTGCAACTGGGTACTGGACTTCCTGACGGGCCACCCCCAGGTGGTGAGGGTAGGTAACAACATCTCCACCCCGCTGATCCTCAACACTGGGGCCCCACAAGGTTACGTTATGAGCCCTCTCCTGTACTCCCTGTTCACCCACGACTGTGTGGCCATGCACGCCTCCAACTCAATCATCAAGTTTGCAGACGACACTACAGTGGTAGGCTTGATTACCAACAACAAGACGGCCTACAGGGAGGAGGTGAGGGCCCTCGGAGTGTGGTGTCAGGAAAATAACCTCACACTCAACGTCAACAAAACAAAGGAGATGATCGAGGACTTCAGGAAACAGCAGAGGGAGCACCCCCCTATCCACGTCAACGGGACAGTAGTGGAGAGGGTAGTAAGTTAAGTTCCTCGGCGTACACATCACAGACAAACTGAATTGGCCCACCCACACAGACAGCGTGGTGAAGAAGGCGCAGCAGCGCCTCTTCAACCTCAGGAGGCTGAAGAAATTCGGCTTGTCACCAAAAGCATTCACAAACTTTTACAGATGCACAATCGAGAGCATCCTGGCGGGCTGTATCACCGCCTGCTATGGCAACTACTCCGCCCACAACTGTAAGGCTCTCCAGAGGGTAGTGAGGTCTGCACAACGCATCACCGGGGGCAAACTACCTGAACTCCAGGACACCGACACTACCCGATGTCACAGGAAGGCCATAAAGATCATCAAGGACAACAACCACCCGAGCCACCCCGCTATCACCCAGAAGGGGAGGTGAGTACAGGTGCATCAAAGCTGGGACCGAGAAGCTGTTTTCCAGTCTCTATCTCAAGGCCATCAGACTGTTAAGCAGCCATCACTAACATTGAGTGGCTGCTGCCAACATACTTACTCAACTCCAGCCACTTTAATAATGGAAAAATTGATATAAAAATGTATCACTAGCCACTTTAATCAATGGCACTTAATATAATGTTTACATACCCTACATTACTCATCTCATATGTATATACTGTACTCTAGACCATCTACTGCATCATGCCTATGCCGTTCTGTACCATCACTCATTCATATATTTTTACGTACATATTCTTCATCTCTTTACACTTGTGTGTATAAGGTAGTTGTTGTGGAATTGTTAGGTTAGATTACTTGTTGGTTATTACTGCATTGTCGGAACTAGACGCACAAGCATTTCGCTACACTCGCATTAACATCTGCTAACCATGTGTACGTGACAAATAAAATAAAATTTGATTTGCTCACAAACATTGTTGTAAAACAAGTTCATTTATTGGGTTCTGACTGGGTGTGACAGTTGAATTAAGCTAATGAGGCATTTAAACAATTTATTATATTTGTCAAGAATCATTTGGCATATATCATTAAGTCCAGAAATTGATGTAGCAACTGTAGATTGCTACTTTGACAATCGTGCTTTACGAACTTGCTGAACATGGTAAATCTGAAAAGTCTATATACTCTTCTCCCTCACTTCTGAAAAAAGCATGATGTATAGAGACCGACATGTGCATAGATTGGCACTGCATATGCCAAAGAGAAATACAGTAGGGAGGGATAGAGCTAGGATATAGTGGGAATAGAGAGAGGGGTAGAGAGAGAGTGGAAGGACGTGATACTGTACCTCTCGCTCTCTGTCATCTGTCACCCTTTAGGATAGCCCCAGCTGTTTACGGTTCACATGGCTTTCCTTTCAGCAGACTGAGTGGCACAGATTAGCATGTTTTTTTCCTCCATTCCTAATCCCACTTGAGGGAAACACTTTATGTAAAGGCACAGATGGGCCATTCTGCCTCTGAGGCAAGACATCTAACTCAGAGTATCTCTTTCACTCATTCATTTTTCTCTTTTACTCTTGCACTTTGTAGATCTTTCCTCTGTGACGAAAGCCATCTGAGTCTTCTTTCTGGGTATATTTCTCTCCCTCTCCCTGGCTTGTTCTCTCCCCTTCTTCTCTCTCATGCACACATGCATTTCTCTCTTACACACATCCTTTTTCTTTGTACTCTGCACAACGCATCACCGGGGGCAAACTACCTGCCCTCCATGACACCTACAGGAAGGCCAAAAAGATAATCAAGGACAATAACCACCCGAACCACTGCCTGTTCAAACCACTATCATCCAGAAGGCGAGGTCAGCTAAAACCGAAAGATTGATAAACAGCTTCTTTCTCAAGGCCATCAGACTGCTAAAATCACTAACTCAGAGAGGCTGCTGCCTACACATTGAGCCCCAATCACTGGACACTTTAATTAATGGATCACTTGTCACTTTTAAACAATGCAACTTTAAATAATGCCACTTTAATAATGTTTACATATCTTACATTACTCATATCACATGTATATACTGTATTTTATACCATTTACTGCAAAAAAACCACTACTCTGTACAAACACATTTATGTTCTGGGTCAATTTGACCTGCAATTTGACCCTTTTCCTTCACTCTGTGGTCCAACTCATCCAAAACCATCTCAATTGGTTTAAGGTCGGGTGATTGTGGAGGCAAGGTCATCTCATGCAGCACTCCATCACTCTCCTTCTTGGTCAAATAGCCCTTACACAGCTTGGAGGTGTGTTTTGGGTCATTGTCCTGTTGAAAAACAAATGATAGTCCCACTAAGTGCAAACCAAATGGGATGGCATATCGCTGCAGAATGCTGTGGTAGCCGTGCTGGTTAAGTTGGTTAAGTGTGCCTTTAATTCTCAATAAATCCCCGGTAGTTCAAGATGGAGCTGACAGAGAGTGCTGCCTCGGTTCTAGTCCTTAGGAAACTTTGCCGTATTCTGTTTTTTTTATGCATTATTTCTTACATTGTTAGCCAAGAAAATGTTAAGTGTTATTAAACACAGCCGGGAAGAACTATTGGATATCAGAGCGACGTCAACTTACCAGCACTACAATCAGGAATGTGACATTCCCGAAGCAGATCCTTTGTCCGCACCACCCAGGGCATTTGAACTGATTCCAGAGGATGACCAAAAACAACGCCGCCGGAGAATAGGGAGATGAAGTGGTCTTCTGGTCAGACTTCGGAGGCACGCTTCGGATTATATTATTCGCTAAAGTCCGGTCCTTAGATAATAAGGAAGACAAAAATCAGGGCAAGGGTTGCTTTCCAGAGACACACCAGGGATTGTAACATACTTTGTTTCAAGAAAAGATGGATCTCTCGGGATTTTCTGTTGGAGTCGGTAAAGCCACCTGGATCCTCAGTGCAGACAGGAATAAACAACATGTTGTACCCACTGTGACTATTAAAACTTACCCTAACCAGAAACTGTAGATAGATGGCGGAATTTGCGCAAAACTGAAAGCGCGAACCACCATATTTAATCATGAAAAGGTGACTGGGAATATGGCTGAATACAAACAGTGTAGTTATTCCCTCTGCAAGGCAATCAAATAAGCAAAATGTCAGTATAGAGACAAAGTGGAGTCACAATTCAATGGCTCAGACACAAGTCGTATGTGGCATGCAATCACGCACTACAAAAGGAAAACCAGCCAAGCAACGGACACTGACGTCTTGCTTCCAGACAAACTTAACACCTTCTTTGCCCGCATTGAGTATAATACTGTGCCACAGACGCGGCCCGCTACCAAGGACTATGGGCCCTCCTTCTCTTTGGCCGATGTGAGTAAGACATTTAAACGTGTTAACCCTCGCAAGGCTGCCGGTCCAGATGGCATACCTAGCCACGTCCTCAGAGCATGAACAGACCAGCTGGCTGGTGTGTTTACGGACATATTCAATCTCTCCCTATTCCAGTCTGCTGTCCCCACATGCTTCAAGATGGCCACCATTGTTCCTGTACCCAAGAATGCAAAGGTAATTGAACTAAATGACTATCGTCACGTAGCACTCACTTCTTTCATCATGAAGTGCTTTGAGAGACTATCACCTATCATATCACCTCCACCTTACCTGTCAGCCTAGACCCACTCCAATTTTCTTATCGCCCCAATAGGTGCACAGACGATGGAATCGCCATCACACTGCACACTGCCCTATCCCATCTGGACAAGAGGAATACCTACAGTATGTAAGAATGCTGTTCATTGACTATAGCTCAGCATTCAACACCATAGTACCCTCCAAGCTCATCATTAAGCTTGAGGCCCTGGGTCTCAACCCCGCCGTGTGCAATTGGGTCCTGGACTTCCTGACGGGCCGCCCCCAGGTGGGGAAGGTAGGAAACAACATCTCCACTTTGACTGTGACTGTGTGGCTGTGGCCCATGACTGTGTGGCTGTGCACGCCTGCAATTCAAACATCAAGTTTGCAGACAACACAACAGTAGTAGGCTTGATTACCAACAACGACAAGACAGGTGAGGGCTCTCAGAGTGTGGTGTCAGGAAAATAACATCAACAAAACAAAGGAGATGATTGTGGACTTCAAGAAACAGCAGAGGTAGCAGCCCCTTTTCCACATTGATGGGACAGCAGTGGAGAAGGTGGAAAGCTTCAAGTTCCTCAGCGTACACATCACTGACAAACTGAAATGGTCCACCCACACAGATTGTGTGGTGAGGAAGGCGCAACAGCCATCAGATTGCTAAACAGCCATCACAAGCACAGAGAGGCTGCTGCCTACATACAGACTTGAACTCATTGGCCACTTTAATAATGGAACACTGGTCAATTGAATAATGCCACTTTAATAATGTTTACACGTATTGCATTACTCATCTCATATCTATTGCATCTCCACTCTGTCATTACTCATCCATATATTTATATTTATATATTCTTCTTCCCTTCCTTAACATAGTTTGTGTATTAGGTATTTGTTGTGGAATTGTTAGATATTACTTGATAGATATTGCTGCACTGTCGGAACTAGAAGCAGAAGTATTTCGCTACACTCACAACAACATCTGCTAACCATGTGTATGTGATATATAAAATGTATTTGATTTGATTTTGACAGTGTCACCAGCAAAGCACACCCACACCATCACACCTCCTCCTCCATGCTTCATGGTGGGAACCACACATGCAGAGATCATTCGTTCGCCTACTCTGCGTCTCACAACGACATGGCGGTTGGAAGTCAAATTTGGACTCATCAGACCAAAGGACAAATTTACACTTGGTCTTATGTCCATGGCTCATGTTTCTTGGCCCAAGCAAGCTAACCGGATTAAAACCAAATTATGATAAGTGTATTAGTACAGTGGGGCAAGTTCTCCCACTTAAAAAGATGAGAGAGGCCTGTAATTTTCATCATAGGTACACTTCAACTATGACAGACAAAATGAAAAACAAAAATCCAGAAAATCACATTGTAGGATTTTTTTATGAATTAATTTGCAAATTATGGTGGAAAATAAGTATTTGGTCAATAACAAAAATGTATCTGAATACTCTGTTATATACCCTTTGTTGGCAATGACAGAGGTCAAACGTTTTCTGTAAGTCTTCACAAGGTTTTCACACACTGTTGCTGGTATTTTGGCCCATTCCTCCATGCAGATCTCCTCTACAGCAGTGATGTTTTGGGGCTGTTGCTGGGCAACACGGACTTTCAACTCCCTCCAAAGATTTTCTATGGGGTTGAGATCTGGAGACTGGCTAGGCCACTCCAGGACCTTGAAATGCTTCTTACGAAGCCACTCCTTCGTTGCCCGGGCGGTGTGTTTGGGATCATGGTCATGCTGAAAGACCCAGCCACGTTTCATCTTCAATGCCCTTGCTGATGGAAGGAGGTTTTCACTCAAAATCTCACGATACATGGCCCCATTCATTCTTTCCTTTACACAGATCAGTTGTCCCGGTCCCTTTGCTGAAAAACAGCCCCAACGCATGATGTTTCCACCCCCATGCTTCACAGTAGGTATGGTGTTCTTTGGATGCAACTCAGCATTCTTTGTCCTCCAAACACGACGAGTTGAGTTTTTACCAAAAAGTTATATTTTGGTTTCATTTGACCATATGACATTCTCCCAATCTTCTTCTGGATCATCCAAATGCTCTCTAGCAAACTTCAGACGGGCCTGGACATGTACTGGCTTAAGCAGGGGGACATGTCTGGCACTGCAGGATTTGAGTCCCTGGCGGCGTAGTGTGTTACTGATGGTAGGCTTTGTTACTTTTGTCCCAGCTCTCTGCAGGTCATTCCCCCCGTGTGGTTCTGGGATTTTTGCTCACCGTTCTTGTGATCATTTTGACCCCACGGGGTGAGATCTTGCGTGGAGCCCCAGATCGAGGGAGATTATCAGTGGTCTTGGATGTCTTCCATTTCCTAATAATTGCTCCCACAGTTGATTTATTCAAACCAAGCTGCTTACCTATTGCAGATTCAGTCTTCCCAGCCTGGTGCAGGTCTACAATTTTGTTTCTGGTGTCCTTTGACAGCTCTTTGGTCTTGGCCATGGTGAAGTTTGGAGTGTGACTGTTTGAGGTTGTGGACAGGTGTCTTTTATACTGATAACAAGTTCAAACAGGTGCCATTAATACAGATAATGAGTGGAGGACAGAGGAGCCTCTTAAAGAAGAAATAGAGGTCTGTGAGAGCCAGAAATCTTGCTTGTTTGTAGGTGACCAAATACTTATTTTCCACCATAATTTGCAAATAAATTCATAAAAAATCCTACAATGTGATTTTCTGGATTTTGTTTTCTCATTTTGTCTGTCATAGTTGACGTGTACCTATGATGAAAATTACAGGCCTCTCTCATTTTTTTAAGTGGGAGAACTTGCACAATTGGTGGCTGACTAAATACTTTTTTGCCCCACTGTATATCTATATAGGTATGTGTATGTACAGTGGGGAGAACAAGTATTTGATAACCTGCAAAATCGGCAGTGTTTCCTACTTACAAAGCATGTAGAGATCTGTTAGTTTTATCATAGGTACACTTCAACTGTGAGAGATGGAATCTAAAACAAAAAATCCAGAAAATCACATTGTATAATTTTTAAGTAATGAATTAGCATTTTATTGCATGACATGAGTATTTGATCACCTACCAACCAGCGAGAATTCCGGCTCTCACAGACCTGTTAGTTTTTCTTTAAGAAACCCTCCTGTTCTCCACTCATTACCTGTATTAACTGCACCTGTTTGAACTCGTTACCTGTATAAAATACACCTGTCCACACACTCAATTAAACAGACAACAACCTCTCCACAATGGCCAAGACTAGAGAGCTGTGTAAGGACATCAGGGATAAAATTGTAGACAAGGCTGGGATGGGCTACAGAACAATAGGCAAGCAGCTTGGTGAGAAGGCAACAACCGTTGGTGCAATTATCAGAAAATGGAAGAAGTTCAAGATGACGGTCAATCACCCTTGGTCTGGGGCTCCATGCAAGATCTCACCTCGTGGGGCATCAATGATCATGAGGAAGGTGAGGGATCAGCCCAGAACTACACGGCAGGACCTGGTCAATGCCCTGAAGAGAGCTGGGACCACAGTCTCAAGAAAACACACTACACCATCATGGATTAAAATCCTGCAGCGCACGCAAGGTCCCCCTGCTCAAGCCAGCGCATGTCCAGGCCCATCTGAAGTTTTCCAATGACCATCTGGATGATCCAGAGGAGGAATGGGAGAAGGTCATGTGGTCTGATGAGACAAAAATTTAGCTTTTTGGTCTAAACTCCACTCGTTGTGTTTGGAGTAAGAAGAATGATGAGTACAACCCCAAGAACACCATCTTAACCGTGAAGCATGTAGGTGGAAACATCATTCTTTGGGGATGCTTTTCTGCAAAGGGGACAGGACGACTGCACCGTATTGAGGGGAGGATGGATGGGGCCATGTATCGCGAGATCTTGGCCAACAACCTCCTTCACTCAGTAAGAGCATTGAAGATGGGTCATGGCTGGGTCTTCCAGCATGACAACAACCCGAAACACACAGCCAGGCTAACTAAGGAGTGTCGGGCCTCCCGGGTGGCGCAGTGGTTAAGGGCGCCGTACTGCAGCGCCAGCTGTGCCACCAGAGACTCTGGGTTCGCGCCCAGGCTCTGTTGTAACCGGCGGCAACCGGGAGGTCCGTGGGGCAACACACAATTGGCATAGCGTCATCCGGGTTAGGGAGGGCTTGGCCGGTAGGGATATCCTTGTCTCATCGCGCACCAGCAACTCCTGTGGCAGGCCGGGCTAGGGGGCGCTAACCAAGGTTGCCAGGTGCACGGTGTTTCCTCCGACACATTGGTGTGGCTGGCTTCCGGGTTGGATGCGCGCTGTGTTAAGAAGCAGTGCGGCTTGATTGGGTTGTGTATCGGAGGACGCATGACTTTCAACCTTCGTCTCTCCCGAGCCCATACGGGAGTTGTAGCGATGAGACAAGATAGTAGCTACTAACAATTGGATAGCACGAAATTGGGGAGAAAAAGGGGATAATTATTTATTTTTTAAACAAAAAAAACAACTAAGGAGTGGCTCCGTAAGAAGCATCTCAAGGTCCTGGAGTGGCCAAGCCAGTCTCCAGACCTGAACCCAATAGAAAATCTTTGGAGGAAGCTGAAAGTACGTATTGCCCAGCGACAGCCCCGAAACCTGAAGGATCTGGAGAAGGTCTGTATGGAGGAGTGGGCCAAAATCCCTGCTGCAGTGTGTGCAAACCTGGTCAAGAACTACAGGAAACGTATGATCTCTGTAATTGCAAACAAAGGTTTCTGTACCAAATATTAAGTTCTGCTTTTCTGATGTATCAAATACTTATGGCATGCAATAAAATGCAAATTAATTACTTAAAAATCATACAGTGATTTTCTGGATTTTTGTTTTAGATTCCATCTCTCACAGTTGAAGTGTACCTATGATAAAAATTACAGACCTCTACATGCTTTGTAAGTAGGACAACCTGCAAAATCGGCAGTGTATCAAATACTTGTTCTCCCCACTGTATGTGTACATGTGTACATGTATGCATATATATATGTATGGGTATGTATGCATATGTATGGGTATGTATGTATATGGATAAAAAAGTATTTTCTTCTTATTGGTGTCCGTTAGTAGTGGTTTCTTTGCAGCAATTCAACTGTTCAGAGCAGTCTCCTCTGAACAGTTCATGTTGAGATGTGTCTGTTACTTGAACTCTGTGAAGCATTTTTTTGGGCTGCAATCTGAGCTGCAGTTAATTGCTGATTTCTGAGTCTGGTAACTCTAATGAACTTATACTCCACAGCAGAGGTAACTCTGGGTCTTCATTTCCTGTGGCGTCCTCATGAGAGCCAGCTTCATCATAGCTCTTAATGGTTTTTGCAACTGCAGTTGAAGAAACTTTAAAAGTTCTTGAAATGTTCCATATTGACTGACCATGTCTTAAAGTAATGATGGACTGTTGTTACTATTTGCTTATTCTAGCTGTTCTTGCCATAATATGGACTTGGTCTTTTACCAAATAAGGCTATCTTCTGTATACCACTCATAACTTATCACAACACAACTCATTGGCTCAAACGCATTAAGAAGGAAAGGAATTCCAAAAATTGAACTTTTAACAAGGCACACATGTTAATTGAAATGCATTCCAGGTGACTACCTCATGAAGGTGGTTGAGAGAATACCAAGAGTGTGCAAAGCTGTCATGGCAAAGGCTGGCTACTTTGAAGAATCTCTCAAATAAAATATATTTTATATTACAGGGGCTGAGTCACTGGCTTGCTGGGGCTCTCTCATGCCGTCCCTGGAGGGGGTGCGTCACCTGAGTGGGTTGATTCACTGTTGTGGTCATCCTGTCTGGGTTGGCGCCCCCCCCTTGGGTTGTGCCGTGGCGGAGATCTTTGTGGGCTATACTCAGCCTTGTCTCAGGATGGTAAGTTGGTGGTTGAAGATATCCCTCTAGTGGTGTGGGGGCTGTGCTTTGGCAAAGTGGGTGGGGTTATATCCTTCCTGTTTGGCCCTGTCCGGGGGTGTCCTCGGATGGGGCCACAGTGTCTCCTGACCCCTCCTGTCTCAGCCTCCAGTATTTATGCTGCAGTAGTTTATGTGTCGGGGGGCTGGGGTCAGTTTGTTACATCTGGAGTACTTCTCCTGTCCTATTCGGTGTCCTGTGTGAATCTAAGTGTGTGTTCTCTAATTCTCTCCTTCTCTCTTTCTTTCTCTCTCTCGGAGGACCTGAGCCCTAGGACCATGCCCCAGGACTACCTGACATGATGACTCCTTGCTGTCCCCAGTCCACCTGGCCATGCTGCTGTTCCAGTTTCAACTGACCTGAGCCCTAGGACCATGCCCCAGGACTACCTGACATGATGACTCCTTGCTGTCCCCAGTCCACCTGGCCATGCTGCTGCTCCAGTTTCAACTTCCACCTGACTGTGCTGCTGCTCCAGTTTCAACTGTTCTGCCTTATTATTATTCGACCATGCTGGTCATTTATGAACATTTGAACATCTTGGCCATGTTCTGTTATAATCTCCACCCGGCACAGCCAGAAGAGGACTGGCCACCCCACATAGCCTGGTTCCTCTCTAGGTTTCTTCCTAGGTATTGGCCTTTCTAGGGAGTTTTTCCTAGCCACCGTGCTTCTACACCTGCATTGCTTGCTGTTTGGGGTTTTAGGCTGGGTTTCTGTACAGCACTTTGAGATATCAGCTGATGTACGAAGGGCTATATAAATAAATTTGATTTGATTTGATTTGATATTTTGATTTGTTTAACACTTTTTTTGGTCACTACATGGTTCCATAAGTGTTATTTCAGTTTTGATGTCTTCACTATTATTTTACAATATAGAAAATGGTAAAAAATAAACAAAAATCCTTGAATGAGTAGTTGTGTCCAAATCTTGACTTGTACTGTGGGTGTGGAGATAAAAATGTGTCAAGCTATGGAAAAGCAGCATACATATTGTACATGTAAAATTCTTTACCAGACCAAACAGTAAATATTTAAGTTACAAACCTCAAATTCAAATCGTTCCTGTCTCACCTCTGTATGCATCTGTCATTCCTCTCCACTCCTCTTTACCATCTCTGTTCTCCCATGGTGCATCCCTACATGATCACTGTGAATCTCAGTTCATGCTGCCTGGCTCTCTGCACTTTTTGTATTTTTCTGTCTCTCTCGCTCGGTTGCTCGCTGAATAAGACAATGGAAATAGAAACCTGTGTAAAGCTTTAATGCATGACGCACAAAATTCCAACAGCCTTGTTGCTGTTTCCTAAAGGCTTGAACCCACAGGCTAAGTTCGTAAACTGACTGAAATTTTATTTCAATCTTGCTTCTGGGCTTGTGTTTTTCCAAGATCTAGTTTGAGCACTTTGGACCAGTTTGGCTGCACACTGTGTGCACAGTATTTGTGAGGAAGCTAGTACAGAGAGCGTGGGTGGCAGTAACCACTGATAGATCACAGACTGTGGTTGAGTGGGGACAGGGTGATTATTTCTGAGCCAAGAGCATCCCTGGCATATTCCTCCCTCTGTCTTCCCTCCACTCAGTGAGAACAACAGTAGCTCCACACACCAAAATGCCTTGGCTGGCTGTGCGTAGGCTTGTATTGAGGCTTTCTGTGCTTAATGGTGCATGGGAGACCCTCACTGCAGTATATCCCTAACAAACCTCTCTACAAACCATGGCTGGGCCTGCAAGTCATTAGGTCTGTTTCTCGGGTGACAGGGGTAGAAACAGAGGCTGAAACTCACAGACTGGAAGATAGTAGGGAGCACAATGACAGGATATTAAGCAGACTGGACAGCTTGAGTGCTTGGCTAAGAAGAAGGGCATTCCAGAAATAGATAAACTCTAATTGTGAGGTGGTGGTGATTGATTGCGTTAAAGGCATGGTGTGAGAAGTACAGGGATGGGGGATCAGCTCAACATCTCCTCATGCATACCCATTGTGACTTGCATCAGCACGTGGATCGTGGATTCCATCCACACTTCTATTTTAATTCTGTCTTCAGGGGTCTGAATGATAATGGGGTTTTCAAAGCCCCCTTGGCTTGAGCTCTGCATACTCTTTGCTGTTGACGAGAGTCTTCTGGAGTCGATTCGCCCCATAGATTGTCCATTTATTCTGCAGCCTGTGTCTGTGTGTGTTTTCTGGGGATTCATGCCAATTACATTGCAGTAGTTTAAGTTTTAAGGAGATTGTCTCTTGATCTTCATTTCTGATTGTGTGTACAAAAATAAAACTAATAAAAAGTCTATGTTAATGAAATATCCAAGTTGACTGGACTTCAAATTGGGAAATTGTTGAGCTGACATGAAATACTCCACTAACCCAATGATCTTTGCTCAATGTGAGTTGAATTTGAAAAACAATGTTTTGTGATCTGAAAATTGAAGTTTGCCTTTGTAACGCATATAGCTGAGCTGTTCACAGAAGAGAGTTCAGTTTGCTGAGACCCGCAATGTAAAATACTGTGTCGGCCAAACCCACCACGGTTGTGCGTGGCCAAAGAGCTCTATTTTCATGCAATCTAACCATAAAACTAGTTCCAATCCAAATGCCAGTGCCGTTTAGGAAACTCTAGGTGTTTACATTTGTTGGATGTCATGAAAGTAGAGCTGTTAAGCCACACAGCAATGGTGGGTTCGTGTCAAAAGAAAGATGCATATTCAGAGAAGCACCTCATACCTACTGTAAATATGGTGGTGGATCTTTGATGTTATGGTGCTGTTTTGCTTCCACTGGTCCTGTGGGGCCCTTATTAAGGTCAACGGCATCATGGACTTGTCTTTACCCAGTACCAGGATATTTGAATTATTTAGAGTCTATTTGAAAAAAAGTAATAATAAAGCCCATAGAAATGCATTGGATAACACATTCATAAATCTGACCGACCGGCTCAAATAGGTCTTTTGTAGCAACATTTTAAATTGTGTTTTTTTACATTGGATTAAAGTAGCGACTCAGAAAATGGTATATCATACACTACAGTTGAGGAACAATGGGAAAGTAATTATTCTTTGAAAGTTGATGAACTTGTAAACTCACTTTTGAGGAAATGGCCTTTGTTTTGGTACTACAACTGGACAGCCCTTTTTTTCTTCACTCATTCAGCATCGTTCACACTGTCTTAACTTTAGTCCCACCCAACTCTTTAAGGGCTGAGCGTTCTGTACTAACAACAGCACTCAAGCCCTCAAGTTAACTCCCGAGCTACTTCCAGACACAAATGAGAGAACAGCTCACTGAACATTACTCGCCCTAGAAGAGCTGGTTAGGCTGTTGTTATCCAGAGCGTTAGTGACTGCAACTGTGCAGTCAGATTGTCCGTTAGTAAATTCAGAGCATTTCGCTCTCTGGGGTTTCAGAGTGCACAGTGGACGCTCTGGCCGTTGAGTAGGGTTGAGCCGAACGTTCTGACCTCACAACAGCAGTCAAGCACCCAAGCTAACTGGCTAACATTGGCTAGCTTGCTAGCTACTTCCAGTCACAAATGAGAGACCACTCTGACCATTTTACTCACCCTAGCAAAGCTGGTTAGGCTCTTTTCATGTTATCCAGAGCCTTGGTAACGAACTGTGCTGCTGGCAACTTTTTTGCTGACACTGACCATATTCAACGGGTGTTGAGCGTTCGTAAATTTATCAGTTATTCTGCGCTCTGGCATACTTAGACGAGGGTGCTCTGAAAACGGAGTAGATGGCCAGACTGAATTAACGAACGCATCTGAAATGGTTACTTGCATGTAGCTTGCTAGGAAAAGATTAACCATAATCCCAACTCATGACGTTACTACCCTGCATAAATCTGCAGGTAGCCAACCAACCAGGTTCAATGTACAAGTAACATTAGATAGCGAACCATCCAGCTAACGTTAGCTAGCTAACAGTAAACTTTAACTTGAAATGAGAAGACTGTCAAAATTAGAAACATGTAATATCTGAAAATGTACACTACCGTTCAAAGGTTTGGGGTCACTTAGAAATGTCCTTGATTTTGAAAGAAAAACACTTTTTGTCCATTACAATAACATCAAATTGATCAGAAATACAGTGTAGACATTGTTAATGTTATAAATGTCTATTGTAGCTGGAAACGGCAGATGTTTTATGGAATATCTACATAGGCGTACAGAGACCCATTATCAGCAACCATCACTCCTGTGTTCCAATGGCACATTGTGTAAGCTAATCCAAGTTCATAATTTTAAAAAGGATAGGGGGTAGATGTTAGTTAGTACAGCTGAAAACTGTTGTTCTGATTAAAAAAGCAATAAAACTGGCCTTCTTAAGACTAGTTGAGTATCTGGAGCATCAGCATTTCTGGGTTTGAATACAGGCTCAAAATAGCCAGAAACAAAGTAATTTCTTCTGAAACTCGTCGGTCTATTCTTGTTCTCAGAAATGAAGGCTATTCCATGCAAGAAATTGCCAAGAAACTGAAGATCTGGTACAACGCTGTGTACTACTCCCTTCACATTACAGCTAAAACTGTCTCTAAACAGAATACAAAGAGGAGTGGGAGGCCCCTGTGCACAACTGAGCAAGAGGACAAGTACATTAGAGTGTCTAGTTTGAGAAACAGACACCTCACAAGTCCTCAACTGGCAGCTTCATTAAATAGTACCCGCAAAACACCAGTCTCAACGTCAACAGTGAAGAGGCGACTCAGAGTTGCTGGCCTATCATTTGTTTTTTTAACAGGACAATGACCCAAAACACAGCTCCAGGCTGTGTAAGGACTATTTGACCAAGAAGGAGAGTGATGGAGTGCTGCATTTCCCAGAGCTGTTTTCTTTGCTAGTTAGAGACAAATGTTAGCTAGCTAACATTGAACCTGCTTGGTTAGCTCCCAGCAGATTCATGCAGGGTTGTAACGCCAAATCAAATGTTATTGGTCACATACACAAGGTTAGCAGATGTTAATGTGGGTGTAGCAAAAATGCTTGTGCTTCTAATTCCGACAGTGCAGTCATATCTAACAAATAATCGAACAATTCCACAACAACTACCTAATACACACAAATCTAAGTAAAGGGATGGAATAAGAATTTGCACATATAAATGTATGGATGAGCGATGACCGAGCAGCATATGCAAGATGCAATAGCTGGTATAGAATACAGGATATACATCTGAGATTAGTAACGCAAGATATGTAAACATTATTAAAGTGGCATTATTAAAGTGACTAAGGATTTCGAGTCTGTATGTAGGCAGCAGCCTCTCTGTGTTAATGATGGCTGTTTAACAGTTTGATGGACTTGAGATAGAAGTTGTTTCACAGTCTCTCGGTCCCAGCTTTGATGCACCTGTACTGACCTTGCCTTCTGGATGGTAACGGGATGAACAAGCAGTGGCTCGGATGGTTGTTTTCCTTGATTATATTTTTGGCCTTCCTGTGACATTGGGTGCTGTAGGTGTCCTGGAGGGCAAGTAGTTTGATGCGTTGTGCAGACTGCACCACCCTCTGGAGAACCTTGCGGTTGTGGGTGGTGCAGTTGCCATACCAGGCGGTGATACAGCCCAACAGGATGCCCATAATTGTGCATCTGGCACTATGTTCATTGTTGTTTAACTAGCTAACGTTAGCATGCTAGCTCGTTAGCTAACATTACGTGATGTGTGTGATCTTACACGTTGTTTGCTAGCTAGCTAGGTTCAATGTTTACCTAGCTAGCTAGCTACATGTCTTAAGCTAAATTGTACAACACCCGTTGAATATGGCCGGTGTCAGTAAATGTCGGCATAAAAGTGTAATGAAACTTCCTGACTGATGTCTTGAGATTTTGCTTCATTATATACACATGAATTTCCTACCTCATGACGCCATCTATTTTGTGAAGTGCACCAGTCCCTCCTGCAGGAAAGCACCCCCACAACACGATGCTGCCACCCCTGTGCTTCACGGTTGGGATGGTGTTCTTCGGCTTGCAAGCCTCCCCCTTTTTCCTCCCAACATAACGATGGTCATTATGGCCAATCAGTTCTATTTTTGTTTCATCGGACCAGAGGACATTTCTCCAACAAGTACAATCCATAGTCTGGCTTTTTTTTAAATGGGAGTTTTGGAGCAGTGGCTTCCTCCTTGCTGAGCAGCCTTTCAGGTTATGTCAATATAGGACTTGTTTTACTGTTGTCACGAACCGGCTCAAAGTTCGTAACAAAAGGGAGACAACGTGGAGACAAGGAATGACAAAATATATTAATTAAATAAACTAAATTAAATACAATTAACAATGGTGTGTGTAATCAGTAGAGTGAGTGTTTAAATGTGATAATGTGGGGTGTTGAAAGGTGCCAAAGCAAATAAACAAAAGGCCACAACCAAAATCTAGCAGTGTCTGCATGGACAGTCTCCTCAATAAATGGGGAAGAGGTGCATTTATTTTTGACGACCCTCCCGGCTCTGCCCACCGACATCCTATTAAGGAAAACAAGAGCAATGATAAAGAATTCGGGAGAGTGGGAGGGTCGTCACACTGTGGATATAGATACTTTCGTACCCGTTTCCTCCAGCGTCTACACAAGGTCCTTTGTTCTGTGATTGATTTGCACTTTCCGCAACAAAGTACTTTCATCTCTACGAGACAGAACACGTCTCCTTCCTGAGTGGTATGATGGCTGCATGATCCCATGGTGTTTATACTTGCGTATTATTGTTTGTACAGATGAGCGTGGTACCTTCAGGTGTTTGGAAATTGCTCCCAAGGATGAATCAGACTTGTGGAGGTCTACAAGTTTTTTCTGAGGTCTTGGCTGATTTCTTTCGATTTTCCCATGATGTCAAGCAAAGAGGAACTGAGTTTGAAGGTAGGCCTTGAAATGCATCCGCAGGTACACCTCCAATTGACTCAAATGATGTCAATTAGCCCATCAGAAGCTTCTAAAGCCATGACATAATTTTCTGGAATTTTCCAAGCTGTTTAAAGGCACAGTCAACTTACAGGCTGACCACACCGCTCGCATCACAAAATAAATTTAGAAATCTGTTATTCAATTATTGCACCCACAATGCTCGCAAGCGTCTGCGTTGCCAAGGGCTAAAATAGAAGTCATTCCTACTTCTGATGCAGATCCGCTGCAAGTCCTGCCTCTCCCATCTCCTCATTGGTTTATAGAAGCAGGTACCCACGTGCCATCTCCTCATTGGTTATAACCACTTGGGTGACTGAAAGATGAACTGCAAGGTACACACTCCAGGCCAGTTGGTGGCGAAATGCACCTTAAACTGATTGCTAATATCAAGTCTGGAAGTTCCGGCTCCCATTCAATTAATTGGATCTCACAACAAACATTCTTCCCCTACTTCTTGTAAACAAAAGCCAACGTGGGTGCTTGAAAGATGGGAGATTTATCGTTGAAGTAGAAGTACTCACTTTTATATGACCCGTCTTCAAAATTCTACAAGGATCCAACTAAAAAAAGATGCATTATGGAGTGAGATTGCAAAGACCATGCACATTTCAGGTAAAGTATAACAACTCAATTCATCCTCGGTATAGAACGAACTAGCTAGCGTTAGCTGAATGTAAATGCCATGTGTGCTTAAGCCAGTCATGTGAGATTTTTGTGTTGTTGAAAATGACTAGTATGTGTCACGTTCTGACCTTTATTTCCTGTGTTTTGTATTTAGTTAGTATGGTCAGGGCGTGAGTTGGGTGGGCAGTCTATGTTTGTTTTTCTATAATTTGGGTATTTCTATGTTTCGGCCCAGTATGGTTCTCAATCAGAGGCAGGTGTCATTAGTTGTCTCTGATTGAGAATCATACTTAGGTAGCCTGGGTTTCACTGTGTGTTTGTGGGTGATTGTTCCTGTCTTTGTGTTTTGCACCAGATGGGACTGTTTTAGGTTTTCTCACATTTGTTGTTTTTGTTAGTTATCTCATGTGTAGTTTCTTTATAAATGAAAGAATATGAATAACCACCACGCTGCGCTTTGGTCCGCCTCTCCTTCAGATGAAGAAAACCATTACAGTATGTTTATTATTTGTTCTTTGTTGAAATAATGGTGGAATTGTACAATAGTTGTAAAGTGTAGAATTAATACACAAAACAAATTAAATGTAAAAGTTGAACTTAAACTACACACACACACAGTGCATCTAAGTAGGCCTAGCTACAACCATTCTGTCCTGGAAGTCAATTCTGCCTTCCACAGAGGTGAAATACTTAGTAAACTTTTCCCTGACAGAAACTGCCTCCTGACCGGCTCTGTTGGCCTGGATGCCTATGCCTCTCATGCCTTACCTCATCCCTGCCCCACCCTGCTGTAGTCATATCTCCATATCACAAGGCTTTGTAAGGAAGTTGTGGAGGATGCACATTGCAATCACTAGGGTATCAACCTTGCTTGGCTGTAGGTTTATTTTTTGGTAGAGGATCCTCCATCTGGCCTTAAGGATCCCGAAAGCCTTCTCCACTGTCATTATAGCTCGACAGAGACGATAGTTGAAGATTTCTTTCTCGTAGCTGATGTTATGCCCGGGATATGGCCTCATCAGGTAGGGCTTTCATGGGAAGGCAGCGTCCCACCTGCAGGTGTCACGTTCGTTATAAGAATCAGACCAAGGTGCAGCGTGGTATGCATACATCCTTATTTATTAAAAGAAAGAACACTGAACAAAATAATGAAACGTGAAGCTATACAAACGATTGCTGACAGGCAACTACACATTGACAAGATCCCACAAACACCAAAGGGAAATGGCTACCTAAATATGATCCCCATATCAGGCCAACATAGAAATACAAAAACCTCTAGACCTACAACAACCCTAGACATACAAAAACCCAAGACAATACAAAAACTAGCGTACCCACCCTAGTCACACCCTGACCTAACCAAAATATAAAGACAACAGATATCTAAGGTCAGGGTGTAACAACAGGGTTTTTGATGCCATTGCCCTTCCAAGTGGGGAGTTGGGATAGACTCCTCCGTCACTGTTTCTCCCAAAATCCCCCACTTGAATAGCTGTGAAGCGGTAATTGTTCTCCACAAGGGTGAGTAACACCACAGAGAAGTCTCCTTTATAATAAAAAAAACGTCTCCCTGAGTTTGGTTTTTTGGTGATCATAATATGTTTTCCATTGACCAATCCCAAACAATTGGGAAAGTCCATTTTTTTTCATGAAACCTTTGAGAAGTTTGTCTCCAGGTCTCAGTGGGTCGCCAGCATCTTCCTCTATGGCCTCACAGATCTCCATAATGCACTGCGACACTGTCTCAAATCCAAGACGATAAGGTGAAGGCCAGGCTGCAAATAGAGTTGCAAAATACCTGTAATGACAAAATAAATGCTTTGTTATTGGTTAACAATCAATTATATTTTACTCTTCACAGAAGATGAATTGTGCAAAACCAGATGGAAGTCCCTCCGTGACACTTTTGTAAGGCCAACAAAAGACAGAAGAGTCTCCATCTCTTCTGCACTCATCTGGAAGTATCGGTGATGTCGGGCAGGGTCCAAAAGCAACTCCTGGACAACTTGGTAGTATTGCCCATGCTCCCTTCTCAGCACATTTATGGGATGCACCCATAACCTCCTCCTCCTTCCCTGTCTGAGCCTCAATAATACAAGGGCGACCAACTTCTGTTTTTAGCAGGTGGTGTCTGTTAATCCATGCTGTTTAGAAAAGCATAGTTTAGTTTTAGTTGTATAATAATACAGGTTCTTATTTCATGGGCTTTTATTCTTTTATTCAGCATTGTTTATTTCTCATCCCAGAGTGGTTTGGTTGTAAGGTGAAAGAGACTGGCTAATTATAGTAATCAGCCTGCCATCATGTATATTATTGGCATAATGGAGTCTTTGAGAGGAAAGTGCCTAAATGTGTAAAACAATTTGCATTTATTAAATGTATTAACTCCTGTCCTGGCATCACTATTGTACAATATGCAATCATGTCCTTACCCATGTTATCACTCCTCAATCCCGGTGAAATCAGAAGAATCAGAATACATTTGAACAGGGTCACTGAAAAATGCAGCCAAGAAAAAGGCGCTAAAAACATGGTTCTGCCCCCAACATAATATAATTGGTTCAGAGTTTTTTTGATATTTTAACCTGCGTGTTGTGATCGCGTGTGGTGTGGGGGGACATTATCAATTTGCACATGATGGCGCATGCGCCCGGCCAGTTTGGGTTCGGTGTTAGTGTATATAAATTCTGATACAGTGAATTATAAGTGAAATAATCTGTCTAAACAATTGTTGAAAAATGTACTTGTCATGCACAAAGTAGATGTCCTAACCGACTTGCCAAAACTATAGTTTGTTAACAAGAAATTTGTGGAGTGGTTGAAATTACGAGTTTTAATGACTCCAACCTAAGTGTATGTACATTTCAGATTCAAATTTCATCTGTAGTGCTACAGATTCCATGTTTCAAATGTCCATGAATGATAGAACCTTGTAGAATGATTTTTGTTGGTTTAGAATATATTTCACCTCCGAAAACGAAACACTGTCCTCTGTTTGTCATGGTTACCTTTCCAGCCAAGTCAGGTCGCACTACACACACACACACAGCCCAGTTCTCTCTCTCAATAACGGCACATTCCAGTCAATCCAGCATAGACTCTGTTGACTTTGTCTTTTCCTTTCCTTTTTCCTTCATTCTGTCTTTCTCTCCTAACAGTGCCTAAATATCCATGCCATGTCAATATTGACAAATGACCGTTGTAGGGCTGACCCCATTTAGTCAACTGGTGGATTGTTTGGGCTACAGGCTGTTGGTTGACCGAGATTTTTTTAGTCGAGCAGTGGCAAATACATGTATGGCACACGGAGACACCTTTCTGATTCATGCTTATTTGAGTGGACTAATCCATTGCATAGGCCACAAGGATGGCACACCAGTATCACCAGTAGTAGGCTACATTCAACATTAATTACCATCATTTCTAATCTACAATGTTTGTTTGGTTATGGTCATTTCTGTTAATGCATTCAATATATCATTATCACATCACAGTCTTAGCGTTGTCATTGTAGGAGTGGACACGTTGTTTGTAGAGCGCACAACCAAGGCAACACTTGTGAAAAAAACATTGTTGTTTATTTCATTCCATTTATGTGTTGTCAGTCCGTTCATTGTCTTTTGTTATGAGCACTCCTGTAAACCTTGAGTAAGAACATGCAACTAATTATGCATAGAAGTAGGCCTATGCTACTTGGTCTGCACACAAATGTAGGCTTTTAAATGTCCCCATCTGACACTATATGTTGTCTTAACTCACCATCACTGTGCAGCTTCCCAAAGAAAAATGTTCTTCACCTTAAACAGCATGTTAACAAAGTCTGTTTTTGCATCCATTGAGAATGACAATAGTTCCTCAATGTAGCTTATTTGAAAAATCTTTGCAGCCCGCTCCCTTTTGATAACCACTCAGCATGAAAGGAGAATGTTGGTGTTTACATACTGGAGAGGAAATGCAAAACAACGACGCTGGACAGAGTGGAATCAGGTGTATCAAAAAGAAAGTTTATTGAGTCAAAGATATCTTGTCCTGCCGTTTATCGTGCACGGACCTAAGCAATATGACTCTGTGAGGAGTCCGAAAAATTAGGCCCCCTCGCCAGAGTTTACAACAGAATGTATACACAGAATAATGTAGGTGGGGTCTCGTCGTGTTGGTCTTCTGACTGGTCCTGAAGAGTTGGAGGCGGGCCCTGCTCTAGCCAGAGTGTGAGTGTACAGTGCTCATGAAATGTATGTGTGTCAAGGAAGCGTGGATATTGGTAATGTCTGCTTTAGGCTCAGGTGTTTCCTGTTTATGCAGGAGTGCATGTAGGGTTAGCTTGGCACTCTAAGCTCGTTAGTGTTGCAGGCTGTTCTTTGTAGTTACAGGGGAGTATATTTGCGTGATGGCAGCTGTGTGTCCTTCGGATAATCATGTTATTGCACGTAGGCTCTAAACTTGACTGAGGACACTGGGCCCAGAGTTATCTGAGGGCATCCGGTTTAACCAGAGTTTTGGTCTGCTAGTAATGCTTTATATTAGATTATTTATATAACAAGAAACAATGTCATGCTTGTGGAAACGTCATAATGAAAGGCCTCCCTGATTCAGTGGTGTAAAGTACTTAAAGTACCACTAAAGTAGTTTTTTGGTATCTGTACCTTACTATTTATATTTTGGACAACTTTTACACCATGCCCAAACCGGATGAGCGTGTGCGCCATTGTGCTCAAACTGATTTTGTCCCCCCACACCAAACGCGATCACCGCACGCAGGTTGAAATATCAAAACAAACTCTGAAACAATGATATTAATTTGGGGACCGGTCAAAAAGCATTAAACATTTTTGGCAATTTTGCTAGCTAGCTTGCAGTTGCTAGCTAATTTGTCCTATTTAGCTAGCTAGCAGTTGCTAGCTAATCTGACCTATTTAGCTAGCTTGCAGTTGCTAGCTAATTTGTCATATTTAGCTTGCTTGCTGTTGCTAGCTAATTTGTCCTGGGATATAAACACTTAATTGTTATTTTACCTGAAATGGTCCTCTAATCCAACAATTAATCCACACATAAAACAGTCAACCCGAATCTCTTCTAGCCATCGCTCCTCCTTCCGGGCTTTTTCTTCTTTGGACTTTATATGGCAACTGGCATCTAACTTTCATAATAAGGTGTATTACCACAACTGACCGACCGAGATCAGTTCATCTTTCAATCACCCACGTGGGTATAGCCAATGAGGAGATGGCACGTGGGTATATGCTTCTATAAACTAATGAGGGGATGGGAGAGGCAGGACTTGCACCGCGTTCAGCGTCACAAATAGAACTGACTTTTATTTTAGGGCTTGGCAACGCAGACGTTCGTTGGCACACGTGAGCAGTTTGGGTGAAATGATTGAATAACCTGTGTGTACACATTTATTTTTTTATGCTGACCACACCGCACGCAATGCTCATTTTACTTTTACTTCGGTCATGACTCTCCTGTGTGAGTATCAAAGCACTCACATCAGCTGGGTAAATAGCTAACAAATACCAGACCCTGGGGAAGTGGGGGTGGGCCGGTTTTGACAAGAGGGGAATCTCTCCCTTTTAACCTCAGTAACTATCCCTTTGTTACGGAAGGTTTTGCCACCCAAAAACCTCAACATCCAACATTGAACACTGGGACAATATATTTCAACATCCAAATGGGGGAGGGGGGGAAGGATGAGAGATGGAATATGGAAAATGTATGTCTATTTTGTGATTTTGTGTATAAAGACATTATAACGAAAAACATTGTAACTTGAGGAGCTTTTACACTGTGTATATCAGGTTTACATCCTTTACGTTGTGTAGAAAATATCAAGGATGAAGAGAATATTTTTATGACCATAGGAATGTGATTTAGTTCTCTAACGAGATCATATGATGATGATACTTTGCCTCGTAACTAGCCACGCCCCAGAGAACGTGTCAGCCTGATGAAAACGGCCCTTTTTACCCAAGGGTATAAAAGATTGATTTAAGAATTAACATACCAGACTGAAACGACCACAAGCTGCAGCTAGGTCTACATTAGTCACGACCCTGAAAATCAACACGAGGTTGAAGAAGATGAAGTAGCCTCTAACAGTCAATGTTACATTTGAGTAGCTGTTGTAAGTACTGTATCTACGAAAGTGTATCTAAGACCATCCGGTTACTCTTTTCAAATCATCACCGACTCCACTGCTTTCATCGCCGCTCTGGGGATAATTGACACTGCTGATTAGCCGTCCAAGGAAGACCACTCCTCCAGAACGAGTGCAAGTAAATAGTCAACTTAAGAAGAAGGACATTGTGACCTCTTGTGTACAATCAGAGCCTTACACCTGAGAATAAAGAAGAAGGCCCAATCGAACACTTTTTACAAAGCGGAATCCTTTTCACGAAGGCCTGGATATACACAACGAAGACCTTCAACACGTAAATACATGCATTACTTCTTACCCAAAAAGGCGGCAGTTCGGGGCAAGGTATTAGGATTACTGTGAGCGTAGTTCCTAAATGTATCCAAGTGTTGCTTCTCTTTCTCTCTCGTTTTTTTGTCTCTCTCTATTTAACTCTCCATCTTTTGTAACACGTGTCATTTTGTGTTAGTCTGCTAGGGAACTGTTGTCATTGTGTTAAGTTTCTAATCAATTACCGATATGTGTGTGTGTGTCACATCTGCTCCTGCTACACCCCTAGTGGACATCCGGTGTCTCCTTGACCTGCAGCTATTCCCCAAGTTCTCCCCCTCTCCCTCTCTCTCTGTGTGTGTGTGATTGTGAGGTTGGAGACAGGTGTCCTGGAGTCAGAGCAGTTCCCCACCAGCTGCAACCCGTTCCATAATCAAGACCTCTACAAATACTCAGTCCTGCCACTTCCACTCTGCCAGATCGTAATCTCCATTCAGTCAGTCATGCTTCTATCTATTTGTTATTTAAGATCCTGTGTCCTGCTGTGCCTATTTCCTTGCCTGATGCTGTTTATCCTCTCACTGAAGTTTTGCCATTCTGACTCTGGTTCCTGTCTCCTGTTCCACATCTCACCACCCTACTACCCTGTTCTGGATTCAACTCATCATCACTCCCTTGGATTCCCCTCCAGACCTGTTGACCCTGTCCCAACCCAACTGATCCAAGCTTCCCTGGAACTGCACTTCATCTCTCCCTGTGTGACAATAAGTACCTCATTCATCCCTGTTTCCTGGTCTGAGTCTGCTCTTGGGTTCCCCTGTGCAGCTCCACTTAACAGTGTGTGTGTGTGTGTATCCTGTGATATCATTTAGTTTGTTACAAAAAAAAAAATCAAATCAATGTGTGGTACAGAATGATCAGTAAGACTCGGGTTTGTGCAGATTCAAGAAGTCTGCGATGTTCAGAATGAAACTGATATGAGGTAATGATTATTAAGTTACTTATCAATATATATTCTTGAGAGTAATTTGGGAGATGGTAACTTGGGAAAAAAGTTTAGCGTGGTGCCCTAAGTTCCTAATGACTTAATTGTTACATGATTAATTTAATCTAGTAACAATTATACATAGTAGGTAATTATTAAATAAATAACAGTCATCACATTAATGAGAGTCATGTCACAACGTTTCACTACATTTCTAAACACCCAAAAGTATTCATTACATTTTGAATGTTTAGCAGGACAGAACATTGGTCCAATTATCGCACTTATCAAGAGAACAACGCTGGTCTTCTCTACTGCCTCTGATCTGTCAGACTTACTGAACACGCATGCTTTATTTGTAAATTATGTCTGAGTGTTGAAGTGTGCCCCTGGCTAAAAACAAGAAAATGGTGCAGCCTGGTTTGCTTTATGTAATGAATTTGAAATTATTAATGCTTTTACTGAAGTATTTTTTCAAGTAATATTTTACTGGGTGACTTTCACTTTTACTTGAGTCATTTTCTTATAAAGGTATCATTACTTTTAATCAAGAATGACAATTGGTTACTTTTTCCACCACTGGCCTGATTACTTCTTATCCCTTGTGCAAAAAGCCTACAGCTGTGTCTGTCTGTCCGGAGCTCACTGGCGTGGGAAACTGAGGGCCCAGAATATTTTATGCAATGTTGCAAGTTTGCTAGCAAAAGCTTATGGGTGGACCAAGTTGATAGCCAATGTGATTTATAGGATATCTATTTTTATCAGGGTATTTTTTACCTGCGGAATGCAATGTTTTTATTTGTTGGCTTTATGTAGGCTATTTTTACATATTGGCAATGTCAGTAGATGTTACTTTTAGATTTGTATCATTTTCATTTAGATATGATTTTGATTACCACACCACATTGCTTTTGAAATATGAAAACTCTATTATAAATGATGAATTGAAACTGTTCCACGAAAATTTGCAAATGCAGATCAGTAGAAATTTTACTATTTGTGCAACACTCTCTACCAAGTCTCCAAATGGAAAAAGTTGCCGACCTCTGGTGTAGCCAATTACTGGCAACTTCAAGAGTGTAACTGCAGAATCTGTGAAGGCCAGCAGGAGCAGGCAGCGGGAGGAGAAGGGTCGGAAACAGGTTTCTTTCTTCTGGTTGGGCTATATTGAACTTTGCCTCCATTTTTAGAAAATGGTGTATCTTCATTTTTAATCGCAGTGCTTAAAGCATCGAACAAGCTCAGTAGCCTACCTATAGTTGATTTTATTCAAATATAGGGTGTCTATACTGTCTATGAGAAAATACCCATTAAAACATTTTGACCAATCGATTGGTCAAAAGAACAGACGACTCTCAGTCGATCAAGATTTTTTTGGGGTCGGGGACAGCCCTAGTTCGGTGTGCCGTTATAAATGGCTAAGTAAACAAAGTAAGTCTGTAAAGTTTGCCTGGTTGTTTCTCTGAGTTGGTGTGACTACTCAGAAATGTGACCTTTCTGCTCTCTTTGTGTGTGCAAGACGTACACATACACTATATATACAAGAGTATGTGGACACCCCTTCAAATGAGTGGATTTGGCTACTTTAGCCACACCCATTGCTGACAGGTGTATAAAATCGAGCACACAACCATGCAATCTCCATAGACAAATATTGGCAGTAGAATGGCCTTACTGAAGAGCTCAGGGACTTTCAACGTGGCACCGTCATAGGATGCCAACTTTCCAATTAGTTAGTTCTTCAAATTTCGGCCCTGCTAGAGCTGCCCTGTCAACTGTAAGTGCTGTTATTGTGAAGTGGAAATGCCTAGGAGCAACAACATGGCTTAGTCGCGAAGTGGTAGGCCACACAAGCTCACAGAACGGGACCGAGTGATGAAGCACGTAGCATGTCAAAATCATCTGTCCTCAGTTGCAACACTCTCTACCAAGTTCCAAACTGCCTCTGGAAGCAACGTCAGCACAAGAACTGTTCATTGGGACCTTCATGAAATGGGTTTGCATAGCCGAGCAACCACACACAAGCCTAAGATCACCATGAACAATGCCAAGAGTCGGCTGGAGTGGGGTAAAGCTCACCTCCAAATTGACTCTGGAGCAGTGGAAACACGTTCTCTGGAGTGATGATTCACGCTTCTACATCTGGCAGTCTGGCGGACTAATCTGAGTTTGGCGGATGCCAGGGGAATGCTATCTGCCCGAATGCATAGTGCCAACTGTAAAGTTTGTTGGATGAACATCATCTGCATGGATTTAGATTTCACCACCATGACAGATATGTGGAAGGCAATTTACAGTGCATTCGGAAAGTATTCAGACCCATTCAATTTTTTCCACAATTTGTTACGCACAGCCTTATTGTGAAATGTATTAAATGAAATGTTTTCTCATCAATCTACACACAATACCCCATAATGACAAAGCAAAAACATATGTATATATATTTTTTCACATATTTATAAAGAAAACACGTTACATACGTTTCCAGACCCTTTGCTATAAGACTCAAAATTGAGCTCAGGTGCATCCTGTTTCCATGAATCGTCCTTGAAATATTTCTACAACTTGATTGGAGTCCACCTGTGGTACATTCAAATTGAGGCAGGTAGTCTAATGATTAGAGCGGTGGACTCCGAAAGGTTGCAAGATCGAATCCCCGAGCTGACAAGGTAAAAATCTGTCATTCTGCCCCTGAACAAGGCAGTTAACCCACTGTTCCTAGGTCGTCATTGAAAATAAGGATATGTTCTTAACTGACTTGCCTTGTTAAATAAAGGTAAAAAAAATACATTTGGAAAGGCACACACCTGGAAAGGCACACATAATGTCCCACAGTTGTTAGAGCAAAAACCAAGCCATGAGGTCGATGGAATTGTCTGTAGAGCTCCGGGACAGAATTGTGTTGAGGCACAGATCTGGGTAAAGGTACCAAAAAATGTCTGCAGCATTGAAGGTCCCCAAGAACACAGTGGCCTCCATCATTCCTAAATGGAAGAGGTTTGGAACCACCAAGACTCTTCCTAGAGCTGGCCTCCTGGCCAAACTGAGCAATCGGGGGAGAAAGGGAGGTGACCAAGAATCCAATGGTCACTCTGACAGAGCTCCAGAGTTCCTCTGTGGAGATGGTTGTCCTTCTGGAAGGTTCTACCATCTCTGCAGCACTCTACCAATCAGACCTTTATGGTAGAGTGGCCAGATGGAAGCCACTCCTCAGTAAAAGGCACATGACACATCACAAGGCACATGACAGCAAAACGTTTGCCAAAAGGCATCTAAAGGACTGAAACCAAGATTGAATTCTTTGGCCTGAAAGCCAAGCGTCACACCTGGCACCTTCCCTATGGTGAAGCATGATGGTAGCAGCATCATGCTGTGGGGATGTTTCTCAAAGGCAGGGACTGGGAGACTAGTCAGGATCGAGGGAAAGATGAACGGAGTACAGAGTACAGAGAGATCCTTGATGAAAGCCTGCTCCAGAGCGCTCAGGACCTCAGACTGGGGCAAAGGTTCACCTTCCAACAGGACAACGACCCTAAGCACACAGCAAAGACAACACAGGAGAGGCTTCAAAACAAGTCTCAATGTCCTTAAGTGGCCAAGCCAGAGCCCAGACTTGAACCCAATCAAACATCTCGGGAGAGACCTGAAAATAGCTGTCCAACCTGACAGAGCTTGAGAGGATCTGCAGAGAATAATAGGAGAAATTCCCCAAATACAGGTGTGCCAAGCTTGTAGCATAACAACCAAGAAGACTTGATGCTGTAATCGCTGCCAAAGGGTCTGAATACATATGTTAATGTGATATTTCAGATATTTTTTTTATACATTTGATAAAACTTCTAAAAACCTGTTTTTGCTTTGTCAGTATGAGGTATTGTGTGTAGATTGATAAGGGGACAAAACGATTGAATCAATTTTAGATCAAGGCTGTAACGTAACGAAGTGTGGAAAAAGTCAAGGGGTCTGAATACTTTCCGAATGCACTGTATATGTACTCTGAAGAGTAAATGTCACAAAACATGTCCCTGGGGAACCACTATTGTACAGTTGATTATTTCAAAGTGTATTCAGTCAGATAAATGTGAAAGGTCAAAAGTCAGCCCAGTGTCATGGTTATTACAATTAGACACCACACACAGTAGATTAATTTTACAGAGAGGCATGACATTGCTGAAGTCAATACCACACTGCCTAATGTTGCATTATTACAACAGTCAGTGAGTCTTACCTTTCCTCTCAATCTGTCTCGTCTTGCCGTTTGAGCCGACTGTGTGTCTATCTGGGTGATGTATTGTTAATTCCCCTGGCGACTCAAGACATCCATTAATCATCAGAGGGAAGAACAATGCCATGACTGTTTATGGTGAAAACGTATTTGGTATTAGAAATGTAATTGGGTGTAAAAGTAGGCCGCTCTTTGCGCTTTTGAAGCATCAGTTTGGGTTGTTTTGAAACCAAAAAGTTGAGGCTCTTCATCATGAACTGTACGTAAGCTTCCCAGCAAGCGACTAGCTCAGAGTTGCCTCTGTAGCTTTGATTAGGTCATGTTCTGAAGCTATATAATTGTGTTTAGCACTGGTAATTGCGTGGACTGAACATCACGCCAGCTATCTACACAAATGGGCTCCCAATTAGAGAGATGCTGTTTAGCCTTTACTTTTAGCAACAGAAACATTATTAAAGGCTCACTAAAGAGCTGGACATATTCCATCATCATCATATAACATTCGCAAAGACTTAACAATTGGGATGGACAGAGAGAAATGGTGCAGTGTCACGTAGTCTAAACTTCAACTCGCTGGTCCACTGGTGGCGGCTGATTGGACGAATAGATGGGTCGTGGGGTGGTCAACAAAGCAGCATGACAGATATATGATGCCAAGTTTTCAAAATACTGGTAGGTTCTTCGAGAAGGTGTAAAGTGATCTGTGCATTTGAACAACACCAGAAATATACCTGTTTCACTTTTGCTTGTCAAAAAACAAATTAGTGGCACATGCTGCCACTGTTTTGAACAGATTAGATTATACTATTTAGAACAAGCAAGCAGCTATAGCTAGCTAGCTGCTTATCAAAGTTAGATAACTGGTTAATTTTCTTTTTTGACAAAAGAACTGACCAAGCTCTTTCTCAATGTTTCTCAAAATTACCATAACTGGCTAATTAATTGAATAATGCTTGGTGATACACCCGGTTTAATGCTGTTTTAGTCCACACATCATGGAGCCCTGTCACCTGCAGTAAAACCTGATGAACACCATAGGGAGGAAATAATAAAAATGGCGAGCCACAATCATGCTTTTTTGTATGACCAGATCCACGATGAGGTTATAGCTAGTGTATCCCTCTGTCCTTCTATTCTTTTTGGATGTAGATTTGTATCAGGTCCGAAGCTCCCATTAGTGTTAGGATTATTTATTTACAAGTTAATTAGAATTTGCTTTAGTGAAGATCTAGTCTAACGTGCGGAAGTAAGTCTTCTGGCACAAAAGACTGATCTGGAGGGAAACTAGAGCAGACACAGAAGTTCTGACTGAACGCACATTTGAGCACCCCAGGACGGTCCATTTACTTTGTGATATAATAATTTATGCGATGAAAGCCTGCGATTTCATTGGGGCAGATCCCCGCATAGCAAATAGCTAGCAAAACAATCAAATCAAATCAAATCAAATTTATTTATATAGCCCTTCGTACATCAGCTGATATCTCAAAGTGCTGTACAGAAACCCAGCCTAAAACCCCAAACAGCAAGCAATGCAGGTGTAGAAGCACGGTGGCTAGGAAAAACTCCCTAGAAAGGCCAATACCTAGGAAGAAACCTAGAGAGGAACCAGGCTATGTTGGGTGGCCAGTCCTCTTCTGGCTGTGCCGGGTGGAGATTATAACAGAACATGGCCAAGATGTTCAAATGTTCATAAATGACCGGCATGGTCGAATAATAATAAGGCAGAACAGTTGAAACTGGAGCAGCAGCACAGTCAGGTGGAAGTTGAAACTGGAGCAGCAGCATGGCCAGGTGGACTGGGGACAGCAAGGAGTCATCATGTCAGGTAGTCCTGGGGCATGGTCCTAGGGCTCAGGTCAGTTGAAACTGGAACAGCAGCATGGCCAGGTGGACTGGGGACAGCAAGGAGTCATCATGTCAGGTAGTCCTGGGGCATGGTCCTAGGGCTCAGGTCCTCAGAGAGAGAGAAAGAAAGAGAGAAGGAGAGAATTAGAGAACGCACACTTAGATTCACACAGGACACCGAATAGGACAGGAGAAGTACTCCAGATATAACAAACTGACCCCAGCCCCCCGACACATAAACTACTGCAGCATAAATACTGGAGGCTGAGACAGGAGGGGTCAGGAGACACTGTGGCCCCATCCGAGGACACCCCCGGACAGGGCCAAACAGGAAGGATATAACCCCACCCACTTTGCCAAAGCACAGCCCCCACACCACTAGAGGGATATCTTCAACCACCAACTTACCATCCTGAGACAAGGCTGAGTATAGCCCACAAAGATCTCCGCCACGGCACAACCCAAGGGGGGGGCGCCAACCCAGACAGGATGACCACAACAGTGAATCAACCCACTCAGGTGACGCACCCCCTCCAGGGACGGCATGAGAGAGCCCCAGCAAGCCAGTGACTCAGCCCCTGTAATAGGGTTAGAGGCAGAGAATCCCAGTGGAAAGAGGGAAACAGGCCAGGCAGAGACAGCAAGGGCGGTTCGTTGCTCCAGAGCCTTTCCGTTCACCTTCCCACTCCTGGGCCAGACTACACTCAATCATATGACCCACTGAAGAGATGAGTCTTCAGTAAAGACTTAAAGGTTGAGACCGAGTTTGCGTCTCTGACATGGGTAGGCAGACCGTTCCATAAAAATGGAGCTCTATAGGAGAAAGCCCTGCCTCCAGCTGTTTGCTTAGAAATTCTAGGGACAAATAGGAGGCCTGCGTCTTGTGACCGTAGCGTACGTGTAGGTATGTACGGCAGGACCAAATCAGAGAGATAGGTAGGAGCAAGCCCATGTAATGGTTTGTAGGTTAGCAGTAAAACCTTGAAATCAGCCCTTGCTTTGACAGGAAGCCAGTGTAGAGAGGCTAGCACTGGAGTAATATGATCAAATTTTTGGGTTCTAGTCAGGATTCTAGCAGCCGTATTTAGCACTAACTGAAGTTTATTTAGTGCTTTATCCGGGTAGCCGGAAAATAGAGCATTGCAGTAGTCTAACCTAGAAGTGACAAAAGCATGGATAAATTTTTCTGCATCATTTTTGGACAGAAAGTTTCTGATTTTTGCAATGTTACGTAGATGGAAAAAAGCTGTCCTCGAAATGGTCTTGATATGTTCTTCAAAAGAGAGATCAGGGTCCAGAGTAACGCCGAGGTCCTTCACAGTTTTATTTGAGACGACTGTACAACCATTAAGATTAATTGTCAGATTCAACAGAAGATCTCTTTGTTTCTTGGGACCTAGAACAAGCATCTCTGTTTTGTCCGAGTTTAATAGTAGAAAGTTTGCAGCCATCCACTTCCTTATGTCTGAAACACATGCTTCTAGCGAGGGCAATTTTGGGGCTTCACCATGTTTCATTGAAATGTACAGCTGTGTGTCATCCGCATAGCAGTGAAAGTTTACATTATGTTTTCGAATAACATCCCCAAGAGGTAAAATATATAGTGAAAACAATAGTGGTCCTAAAACGGAACCTTGAGGAACACCGAAATTTACAGTTGATTTGTCAGAGGACAAACCATTCACAGAGACAAACTGATATCTTTCCGACAGATAAGATCTAAACCAGGCCAGAACATGTCCGTGTAGACCAATTTGGGTTTCCAATCTCTCCAAAAGAATGTGGTGATCGATGGTATCAAAAGCAGCACTAAGGTCTAGGAGCACGAGGACAGATGCAGAGCCTCGGTCCGAAGCCATTAAAATGTCATTTACCACCTTCACAAGTGCCGTCTCAGTGCTATGATGGGGTCTAAAACCAGACTGAAGCATTTCGTATACATTGTTTGTCTTCAGGAAGGCAGTGAGTTGCTGCGCAACAGCCTTCTCTAAAATTTTTGAGAGGAATGGAAGATTCGATATAGGCCGATAGTTTTTTATATTTTCTGGGTCAAGGTTTGGCTTTTTCAAGATCCAAGCAATGTTCAATCCAAGCAATGTTCGCAAAGCTGTCATCAAGGCAAAGGGTGACTATTTGAAGAATATCAAATACATTTTGATTTGTTTAACACTTTTTTGGTTAATACATGATTCCATATGTGTTATTTCATAGTTGATGTCTTCACTATTATTCTACAATGTAGAAAATACTAAAAATAAAGAAACACCCTATATATATATATATATATACATCATACAAACACACTGCTCAAAAAAATAAAGGGAACACTTAAACAACACAATGTAACTCCAAGTCAATCACACTTCTGTGAAATCAAACTGTCCACTTAGGAAGCAACACAGATTGACAATACATTTCACATGCTGTTGTGCAAATGGAATAGACAACAGCTGGAAAATATAGGCTAATTAGACACCCCCAATAAAGGAGTGGTTCTGCAGGTGGTGACCACAGACCACTTCTCAGTTCCTATGCTTCCTGGCTGATGTTTTGGTCACTTTTGAATGCTGGCGGTGCTTTCACGCTAGTGGTAGCATGAGACGGAGTATACAACCCACACAAGTGGCTCAGGTAGTGCAGCTCATCCAGGATGGAACATCAACGCGAGCTGTGGCAAGAAGGTTTGCTGTGTCTGTCAACGTAGTGTCCAGAGCATGGAGGCGCTACCAGGAGACAGGCCAGTACATCGGGAGACGTGGAGGAGGCCGTAGGAGGGCAACAACCCAGCAGCAGGACCGCTACCTCCACCTCTGTGCAAGGAGGAGCACTGCCAGAGCCCTGCAAAATGTGCATGTGTCTGCTCAAATGGTCAGAAACAGACTCCATGAGGGTGGTATGAGGGCCCGACGTCCACAGGTGGGGGTTGTGCTTACAGCAGATTGGCAAATTCGCCACTGGCGTGTGTTTATTTTATTTATTATTATTATCACAGATGAAAGCAGGTTCACACTGAGCACGTGACAGACGTGACAGTCTGGAGACGCCGTGGAGAACGTTCTGCTGCCTGCAACATCCTCCAGCATGACCGGTTTGGCGGTGGGTCAGTCATGGTGTGGGGTGGCATTTCTTTGGGGGGCCGCACAGCCCTCCATGTGCTCGCCAGAGGTAGCCTGACTGCCATTAGGTACCGAGATGAGATCCTCAGACGCCTTGTGAGACCATCTGCTGGTGCGGTTGGCCCTGGGTTCCTCCTAATGCAAGACAATGCTAGACCTCATGTGGCTGGAGTGTGTCAGCAGTTCCTGCAATAGGAAGGCATTGATGCTATGGACTGGCCCGCCCGTTCCACAGACCTGAATCCAATTGAGCACATCTGGGACATCATGTCTCGCTCCATCCACCACAGACTGTCCAAGGGTTGGCAGATGCTGTAGTCCAGGTCTGGGAGGAGATCCCTCAGGAGACCATCCGCCACCTCATCAGGAAAATGCCCAGGCGTTGTAGGGAGGTCATACAGGCACGTGGAGGCCACACACACTACTGAACCTCATTTTGACTTGTTTTAAGGACATTACATCAAAGTTGGATTAGCCTGTAGTGTGGTTTTCCACTTTAATTTTGAGTGTGACTCCAAATCCAGACCTCCATGGGTTGATACATTTGATTTCCATTGATCATTGTTGTGTGATTTTGTTGTCAGCACATTCAACTATGTAAAGAAAAAAGTATTTAATAAGAATATTTCATTCATTCAGATCTAGGATGTGTTATTTTAGTGTTCCCTTTATTTTTTTGAACAGTGTATATATACCTAATTTTCCTACCTCATGATGCCATCTATTTTGTGAAGTGCACCTGTCCCTCCTGCAGCAAAGCACCCCCACAACAGGATGCTGCCACCCCCGTGCTTCAACTATGTAAAGAAAAAAGTATTTAATAAGAATATTTCATTCATTCAGATCTAGGATGTGTTATTTTAGTGTTCTCTTTTTCTTTGAGCAGTATATATATATAAATATATATATATATATATATATATATATAACATTAAATAAATCTGAATTTTTGGGGGGACCAATCACAAGTGGTCCCCCCAAAACACCATAATGGGCAGGCCTCTATTTCTCTGTCCCTTCCTAAAGGATCAGTTTTCTTGTACCAGCTGTAATAGGGGACCAGAAACACTTCACTGCCCATCATCAATCTTCCCACACCTTGTCCCTCTTAGAGAGGACAACATTTAATTGATCACCAGATCTCTGCATGTGAAAGGAGATTATTCACAAACAGTCAGCATCTTCAGATACAAACCATCACTCAAACTGAAAACCAGGGAGGGGAGGATTTAACTTGCTTTAGTCGATATCCTTTAAAAGGATGAAGGAGCAAGTTTACGCTTGGTAGAAGAGCAGAAAAACAGCTGCTGTGTCCTGAGGCAAAGTTAGTTCTCAGAGATTACACAGTGCAGATATCGTGCTTGACAGGGCTTTGTAGTCCCTCACATTACTCTGCTATCTGGCAGACCTGCTCATCAGACATGGAGTACACCCCTGTCACCTTATCTGTTCGGATGATTCTGGAACCCAAATGACAGCAACTCAGAGAAGAGAGTGGTGGAAACTGTGTCTGGGGCAGAGATACAGGAAAGTTGCTGTGCAAGATGCAGTGCAGAGAGAGTAACATGCTGACCAGACGGACTTGCGCATGTGCTATCGAGCCCATGCTGATTTATTCCACCCACACCAGACGCGATTAGGACATGCAGGTTGAAATATCAAAACAAACTCTGAACCAACTATATGTATTTGGGGACAGGTCGAAAAGCATTAAACATTTATGGCAATTTAGCTAGCTAGCTTGCTGTTGCATGCTAGATTGTCTTGGGATATAAACATTGGGTTGTTATTTTACCTGAAATGCACAAGGTCCTCTACTCCGACAATTAATTCACAGATAAAAAGGTAAAAGTGTGTTTCTAGTTTCTCTCCTCCAGGCTTTTTCTTCTTCTTTGGACTTTATATGGTGGTTGGCAACCAACTGCACTGTGGACCTCAGTTAATCTTTCAATCACCCACAATGAGGAGATGGCAAGTGGGTATATGCTCCTAAAAACCAATGAGAAGATGAGAGAGGTGGGACTTGCAGTGCTTCAAGCGTTACAAATAGAACCAAGTTCCAGTTTAGCCCCTGGCTACGCATACGCTCTTTGACGTGTGAGTGCAATGATTGAATAACATTGCACCCACGTGAGCAGTGTGGTCAGTCAGCATGTTAGAGTTGACGAGATTCAGATGAATGTGCATTTTTGGTGTTGTGCAGTGTGTGGCAACTGTACGGCTACACTCACATCGACTCAGATGATTACTGTATATTTGCCTAATATTCACGCAGATGTACTATACATATTACCCAAGAGGGCTGTATACATGTACAATTGTTTATACTGTATGTATGAGTGCATGGTGAATACAGTACAATATGAGTATAAGTTGCTGTTTCTCTGCTGAGGTGGAGGAGGCACCTTATTCAGACTAGTCTCAGACTAGATGTAACATGGTAAACATAAATCCAGGACACTCAAATTAGTATGGTTACATAAGCTAAAAAAAAAGTTGGTTTCATCAGGGTGGACGGGTTGGCGTATAACGTGAATGTCTAGCAACCAGAAGGTTGTGTGTTCAAATCTCATCACGGAAAACTTTAGCATTTGAGCTAATTAGTGACTTTTTTTAAAGTTACTTTGTGACTAAACTCAGCAAAAAAAGAAACGTCCTCTCACTGTGAACTGCGTTTATTTTCAGCAAACTTACATCCCAACCCACATCCCTCCTGCAATCTTCTCAGAATGTGAGATAACTAGTGACCCTGTTTACTGAGAATAAGGTGTTTTTTTGCGGAATGCTTGACCTTGTGTGTAAATTTGTGTTTGATGATTTTCACAGCTTAGTGACGTGTAAAGGAACAGGTCATATTCAGGGTATAAGAAACTAAACTCTCCTTCCAGACTCACATTAAGCATCTCCAATCCAAAAATGAAATCTAGAATTGGCTTCCTATATATCAACAAAGCATCCTTCACTCATGCTGCCAAACATACCATCCTACCGATCCTCAACTTCGGTAATGTCATCTATAAAATAGCCTCCAACACTCTACTCAATAAACTGGATGCAGTCTATCACAGTGCCATCCGTTTTGTCACCAAAGCCCCATACACTACCCACCATTGCGACCTGTACACTCTCGTTGGTTGTCCCTCGCTTCATACTCTTCGCCAAACCCACTGGCTACAGGTTATCTACAAGTCTTTGCTAGGTAATGCCCTGCCTTATCTCAGCTCACTGGTCACCATAGCAGCACCCACTCGTAGCACGCGCTCCAGCAGGATTATCTCACTGGTCACCCAGAAGCCTCCTTTGGTCATCTTTCCTTCCAGTTCTCTGCTGCCAATGACTGGAACGAACTGCAAAAATCTCTGGAGCTGGAGAGTCACATCTCCCTCACTCGCTTTAAGCACCAGCTCACAGATCACTGCACCTGTACATAGCCCATCTGTAAACAGCCCATCTATCTACCTACCTCATCCCCATACAGCATTTATTTATTTATCCTGCTCCTTTGCACCCCCGTATCTCTACTTGCACATTCATCTTCTGCACATCTACCATTCCGGTTTTTAATTGCTATATTGTAATTACTTCGCCACCATGGCCTATTAATTGCCTTAACTCCCTTATCTTACCTCATTAGCACTCACTGTATATATACTTTTTGTTTTCTTTTGTTCTACTGTATTATTGACTATGTGTAACGCTCGTCGTTGCATGAAGAAGGAGTGGACCAAAGCGTAGCGTGGTACGTGTTCATGATAATGTATTTAAACTGACCACTGAGACAAAATAACAAAAAGAAACAGTTCTGTCTGGTGCAGACACAAAACATAAAACAACTACCCACAAACCACACGTGGGAAAAAGCAGCCTAAGTATGATTCTCAATCAGAGACAACGAATGGACAGCTGCCTCTGATTGAGAACCACACCCGGCCAAACACAAAGAAATAGAAAACATAGAAATAAAGAAACTAGAATGCTGACCCTAGTCACACACTGGCCTAAACAAAATAGAGAATAAAATGCTCTCTATGAATAAATGTGTTATTCCATTTATAACTCTGTGTTGTTGTATGTGTCAAATTGCTATGCTTTATCTTGGCCAGGTCGCAGTTGCAAATGAGAACTTGTTCTCAACTAGCATACCTGGTTAAATAAAGGTGAAATAAAATTAAAATAAAAGATTGGAGATGGCACTGTAAAAGTTGAAGATGCCATTTGTGACCCACAATCTCTTTTCAGTCTTATGTTGATTTTTACATTGGATAAAAGTACAGACTCAGAGCTTCAAAATGGCATATCATACACTGTGGTTAGAGGAAACATGGTGAAGTAATGCTGCTTTCAAAGTTGGGTGTCACGACTCCCACTGAAGGTGGCTCCTCTTCCTGTTCGGGTGGCGCTCGGCGTCACCGGTCTACTAGCTGCCACCGATCCCTTTTCTGTTGGTTTTGTTTTATTGGTTACACCGTTTCTTTTTTAGGTTTTTAGTTGGGCTATTTAAGCCGGTAAGGCCCACCTGCTCTTTGTGAGGGCTTAATTTTCCTCTGTGTATGTTTGTGGTGGTGCGTTTCCCCCGGTATTGGCATGACGGAATAAAATTACCTTCTGCTTCCTGCGCCTGACTATGCCTGTTACATTGATACATTTATAATCCTACAGTGTTTAGAAGAAAAAGGTATTCAAACATTTTGCTGGGATTTTCACACTTAATCCACATTAATCCTTGAGAGACATACATTTAGAAAAGGAATACTTTCACCAACTTACCCCAACAGGAAAACAATTGAGTATTACATTGCTTATTGTTGTATAATAAAGATAACCTTTCACATTGAATGACTACAGTGCTGTTCTTTGTTTACGCCCATTTATCATAATTCAGAACCTCTAAAGCCTTAGACCCACCCATCTCTTAAAGAATTCACATTGGAACACATACGTCTGTGGCGAAGTGCTAAAGCAGTGATGTAGTTCTTAAAAAACTAAAAGATTTTAACAATAAAATACTTTTAACTTCAAGCGCTAAAGGTAGTAGCCTACAATTAGGAACAACTTAAAACACACAATCAAAAAGGCTTAGGTAAAAAGAAAATCTAGACCAATGCCTATATCATAAGATTATTTCAGTAACTTAGCTCAGGTTATGTTAGGATCAAAGGAATCTAGCCTGAGCTAATGTTCAAGCCCTTTTCATTGCAAAAACCTGATCTTCTCAAAAATATATATTGGCCGGGTTGTGATGCTTTCACGTCTTTGGGAGGAAGGAAGTCAACGTAGTACAGCAGCTGAAACCAGGTTCCATCTGTGTGGAAGCTCTTTGGCCACAACAACACCGGGCTCCAGACAATTAAAGCTGTAAAGGAGGAAAGCAGACAAAAAATAGACAAGATATTGAATCCTGCATACCAGCAATAACACTCATTGACCCCCAAATTCAAGTATTAAGCTCAAAGTAAAAGAAAAAAATACTTTAAGTGTTGCTTGTTCACCCTTGATCATCTCCTTGTTCTGGTGTCAGAGAGCAGGTTAATGCTGAAAGACTAAATCCAGAAAGAAAAAATTCTTAAAACATTCATTAATGTCCTATAGCTTTCCTGTTGACTGCTACAGCTGTACTAAAATGCCATGTACACACTTAAATTGCTTCCAGCTGAACAATGGCAATGCAGACACAAGATAACTATCTAGATTTAGCAAACATTTAACCTCACAATAACCAGTTGGTTAGATGTCAATTGTATTAATCTCGCTAGCCAGCTAGTTGAACATGCAAAAAAACAACCTCAAAATCTATAATCCAATAGATAGCTAGATATTTATCATTTCATTGTGGCTAGCTAGCCAACTTAGCATGTATCCCTATAATGCAAAATGGGGTTTGATTAGCTTGCTAATTGTTTGCCATTCACACCACAGAGGCTATTTTCAATAGCTAGCTAGTTAAACATGACAATCTGGCAAACATTAAAAAGAGGATTGTCATGCATGCCTTAGCATATCAGCAATCAACATTAACAGTAGAATGCAACTAGCCAGCTCAGCTAATTGGCTTAATGTTGCTTCATCCCGCAAAGAGCCATCTGTAAACAACAGATTTTTGTGGCAAGAAGCAAGCTATAATGGTACCTGTATGCAACTGTCTAGCTAGCTAGCTATATAGCTAACAATAGCTAGCAATGAAAACAACTTTTGATACAGTTGAGACAATAACGTATGTACATCAAATCAAATTTTATTGGTCACATACACATGGTTAGCAGATGTTATTGCGAGTGTAGCGAAATTCTTGTGCTTCTAATTCTGACAGTGCACCAATATCTAACAATTAATATCTAACAATTTCACAACAAACACCTAATACATACAAATATACTGTAAGTAAGGACTGGAATAAGAAAATATAAAACACATATATGAATGAGCAATGTCAGAGTGGCTTAGGCTAAGATGCAATGGACAGTATAGAATACATACAGTTGAAGTTGAAGTTTATATATACACCTCAGCCAAATACATTTAAACTCAGTTTTTCACATTTCCTGACATTTAATCTAAGTAAAAATTACCTGTATTAGGTCAGTTAGGATCACCACTTTATTTTAAGAATGTGAAATGTCAGAATAATAGTAGAGAGAATGATTTATTTCAGCTTTTATTTCCTTCATTCCCAGTGGGTCAGAAGTTCACATATACTCAATTAGTATGTGGTAGCATTTCCTTACATTTTTTTGACTTCGGTCAAACATTTTGGGTAGCCTTCCACAAGCTTCCCACAATAAGTTGGGTGATTTTGGCCCATTCCTCCTGACAGAGCTGGTGTAACTGAGTCAGGTTTGTAGGCCTCCTTACTCGCACATGCTTTTTCAGTTCTGCCCACAAATATTCTATAGGATTGAGGTCAGGGCTTTGTGATGGACACTCTAATACCTTGACTTTGTTGTCCTTAAGCCATTTTGCCACAACTTTGGAAGTATGCTTGGGGTCATTGCACATTTGGAAGACCCATTTGCGGCCGTGCTTTAACTTCCTGACTGATGTCTTGAGATGCTGCTTCAATATATATAAACCTAATTTTCCTACCTCATGATGCCATCTATTTTGTGAAGTGCACCTGTCCCTCCTGCTGCAAAGCACCCCCACAACAGGATGCTGCCACCCCCGTGGTGTCCCTTTTTTCATGTCCCGTAAAAGGGTTAATTATCACTTACTTGAGTGTGATACGCTCAAGATTTGAAAGGTGCTATAGATAGTCCCCAAAGACTGAATGATTTTCAACTGTAATGTTTTTTCATAGAGTGTTGAACATGGTCTACTGACCATGACACTTGTGGGGGTCATAGAGCAAAACGGAGGAAAAAACATTGTGTTTGTGAGTGTCTCCCCTTTCCACATATTAGTTTGTAGCCCAAATAGTTCAGACGCTACAGACAGAAGTTGGCATATTAGCATTACCGACTTCAGATGAGACCCAATTAAATGTGTGGAAATAAACAACAAAAACAACTATTTTGTGATCAATTATGGCCCTACTGGGTCCATTAAGTCCATCGTAAATGCTTTGTTCTATGTTTGAATTGTTTGTCATCTTTAGGGATATGAAGTGGCCACTGTTCTTTCAAGTCTTCAAATCAAGCATTCTGAGAGACACTATTTGCACTCATGTTGGAATGCATCTGCAAAGAATTACCTTTGTTATCCTGTATAAAGCAAACAGTTTGTGACACATCTCCTCTCAAATGTGGCCTACGTGCATGTAGTTTTGTAAGCAACATTATTATACCACATTTAAGACTTTATTATACAATGGTCCAATGGAAAAGGTTGGTTTGTTTGGTACACATTTCTTCAAGTTGGTCTGTAGGGCAGTCCTGTTTCTGGTGAAAACTGAATTTAGCACACTCCTGTGAGGTGCGAAACATTTTTTTAATAGCACACTGCTGTGAGGTGTTAGAGACGGTTTTGTAGTGTGGCTCATCCTTGTTAAAAGGAGTGTTTGTCAGTTTTCCCAGAAGTGTGTCTTTCCCAATTTATGGGGGAATAAGCACCATAAATGAGGCATGCCAGTTTGAATGTTCTTGAGCCTCTTTGGCCATGCCTTGTGATGCCAGGGTGTGTGTTTGCTGATGTGTGAGGGGAAAAAAGTAGAATCTGCACTTACTGTAGCTAAAGTCTAAGCCTTGTTTTTATTAGAAACATGGGCGGTGTAAAAATGTTGAAAGAGAGGAAGCCACAAACACAAAGAGACAGGACGAACAAGAAAGGGAAACAGCATGGGCAAAACATAAAGAGGAGAAAATTGTAAAGTAGGAAGAAAAAAGGGAACTAGTGGTGTGGGAACCAATTATATACTGTGTGCTCACAGCTCCTCAAAATTAATGATGTTCAGATTTGGCTATTCAGGCAATGCAGCCGTCTTTGAGAAAGAAAGAATAGCTTTTCTCCCGCCCAACAGTTCTTATAGTAAAAAAAAAGAAATGTTTTGGGTAAAACCGCATGAAATGTCTAGGGGCTTGTTGAAGGTCTAGATGTGCAATTGAACAAGCAAGTGGTATAATGACTCACTGCAGTAGGCTCACAGTGTGAAGAAAGACACTGATACTAGCAAATTAGAGTAGAGCCTTATAAAGATCATAAAATCTCCCAGTACATTTTACTCATCAGATTTGATGGGTGCCAATAAAGGGTCAGATGCATAGATGCAGATTAAGCCTGCACTTGGACCAAGTGGCACTCTATATCAAGCTGATGATTTTGTTTCTGGACATCGCTTATTTTAGTCCTGAATTGTTTCAATGCTTCGTGAAATCCTTTTCTTTAGTGGATTGATAGCATTCAAATACTTTTCTCCTTCCCCCCCTTCTGACACCCAGGAGGTGACATGCATCTCTGCGTGCCGGGCAGATAGAGTATCTCAGCTTGGATGTCGCCCCACCACCTCAACCTCAACAAGAAGGAGCTGCTCTTCCTCCCGGGGAAGGCCTGCCTGCTCCAAGACCTCTCCATCACGGTCAACAACTCCACCTTGTCCCCCTCCCAGTACTAAGTATCTTTACATGACCCTGGACAACACTCTGTCGTTCTCTGCAAACATCAAATCAGTGACTTGCTACTGCAGGTTCATGCTCTACAATATCCATAGAGTACAACCCTACCTCACACAGGAAGCAGCACTGGTCCTGATCCAGGCACTTGTTATCTCCCATCTGGACTACTGCTACTCCCTGTTGGATTGGCTCGCAACATGTACCATCAAACCCCTGCAACTTATCCAGAATGCCGCAGCCTGCTTGGTATCCAACCTTCTCAAGTTCGCCTATGTCACCCCGCTCCTCCGCACAGTCCACTGGCTTCCAGTCGATGCTCGCATCCACTACAAGACCATGGTGCTTGCTTACAGAGCAGGAAGAGGAACTGCTCCTCCCTACCTTCAGGCTATGCTCAAACCCTACAACCCAAACCCAAATGCATGTCTACATTTTCCCACGGTTAATTTGCACGTCACTGCTCAGCCCATTGCTTGGGTACAATTAACACAAAAACTCTCATTTGAACACACTGGAAAAGGAATGACTATAAACCTCAAGGTGGAAGGACTATAATGTTTTCAGTCTCATCTCTAATCCACACAGCTGCTTTTGAGAAGAAGAAAAAAATCTCCAAACGATTTACCCCAGATACCAAAGTCCCCTTTGGCAAAATCTGCCTAATGAGTGTTTATAGCAGCACTCATACAGGGGACATGATAATCCAACGGTGATATCATGAGGTTTGCAGTGATGCTGGAATAAGTATAGAAGTAGCCCACAACCTAACAATGCTACTATGTTCAACGCAACGTTTTTATGTTTGCCACACTTTAATAATGTCATACTGTCATACTACCATTTTTCTCCAAGGCACCCATAAACTGGAAACATGGACGCATCATCTATAGTGACATGTTTATTGTTGCAAATTTGGCTTAGACAAATGAGATGTTGCATTTTGGCCCAATCGAATAATACAGGCAACATAACTACTGTAAACAATGTTAATATGTTTACTCCAGTATACAACACAGCAGTCTCTTGGTGATTAATTCCGTGCAATTAAAGTTTAATTTTATGTTGTTTACCAATCACTAGACAATCTGGACCATCTCTTTCTAAAATTATCTACCAAAATTGTTGCAACCCCTATTACTAGCCTATTCAAACTCTGTTTCGTATCATTTCGCACAGTACCTTCTTCACTATGCAATCTGGTTTCCGAGCTGGTCATGGGTGCACCTCAGCCACGCTCAAGGTCCTAAACGATAACATAACCACCATCGATAAAAGACAGTACTGTGCAGCCGTCTTAATCAACCTGGCCAAGGCTTTCGACTCTGTCAATCACCCCATTCTTATCGGCAGACTCAATAGCCTTGGCTTCTCAAATGACTGCCTCGCCTGGTTCACCAACTACTTCTCAGATAGAGTTCAGTGTGTCAAATCGGAGGGCCTGTTGTCCGGACTTCTGGCAGTCTATGGGGGTGCCACAGGGTTCAATTCTCGGGCTGACTCTTTTCTTTGTATACATGAATGATGTCGCTCTTGCTGTTGGTGATTCTCTGATCCACCTCTACGCAGACAACACGATTCTGTATACATTCGGCCCTTCTTTGGACACTGTGCTAACAAACCTCCAAACGAGATTCAACGCCATACAACACTCCTTCCGTGGCCTTCAACTGCTTTTAATTGCAAGTAAAAGTAAGTGCATGCTCTTTAACTGATTGCTGCCCGCATCCACCCGCCCGAGTAGCATCACTACTCTGGATGGTTCTGACCTAGAATATGTGGACAACTACAAATACCTAGGTGTCTGGTTAGACTATAAACTCTCCTTCCAGACTCACATCAAGCATCTCCAATCCAAAATTAAATCTAGAATCGGCTTCCAATTTCTCAACCTCCTTCACTCATGCCGCCAAACATGCCCTTGTAAAACTGATTAGCCTACCGATCCTTGACTTCGGCGTTGTCATTTACAAAATAGCCCCCAACACTCTACTCAGCAAACTGGATGTAGTCTATCACAGTGCCGTCCGTTTTATCACCAAAGCCCCATATACTACCCACCACTGCGACCTGTATGCTCTTGTTGGCTGGCCCTTACTCCATATCCATCGCCAAACCCACTGGCTTCAGGTCATCTATAAGTCTTCGCTAGGTAAAGCCCCGCCTTATCTCACCTCACTGGTCCCCTTAGCAACACCCACACATAGCACACACTCCAGCAGGTATATTGCACTGGTCATCCCCAAAGCCAACACTTCCTTTGTCCGCCTTTCCTTCTAGTTCTCTGCTGCCAATTACCAGAACGAATTGCAAAAATCTCTGGGGCTGGAGTCTTATATCTCCCTCTCTAACTTTAAGCATCAGCTGTATTTACAGCCAGTCTGTAAATTGCACACCTACCTCATCCATATATTATTACTTACCCTCTTACTCTTTTGCACCCCAGTATCTCTACTTGCACATCATCATCGTCACATCTATTCTATTTTTCTTTTCTTTTGTGTGATTGACTGTACGTTTGTTTATGTGTTACACTGCTTTGCTTTATCTTGGACAGGTCGCAGTTGTAAATGAGAACTTGTTCTCAACTGGCCTACCTGGTTAAATAAAGGTGAAATAAAAACACATTAAAAAAAAAACAATAGCCAGTGTGTGTGCCTACTTGACAATATCTTCTGTATTGATAGCTGACTAAATAAGGAAAAGTGTGGTCTTGAAAAAAATCAATATTCAACTGCCATTACCTCAGGATAGGCTATTGAGATAGTTGAATGGCATTACTATCCATTGTGACACAGATGCCTTAGCACTATTGGAGCTAAACTACCGGTCAAACGTTTTAGAACACCTACTCATTCAAGAGTTCTTTATTTTTACTAATACTAAAACTACATTGTAGAATAATAGTGAAGACATCTAAACTGTGAAATAACACATTTGGAAAGTCTTCAAGGTAGCCACCCATTGCCTAGATGCCAGCTTTTCACACTCTTAGCAATCAGCTTCACCTGGAAAGCTTTTCCAACAGTCTTGAAGGAGTTCCCACATATGCTGAGCACTTGTTGGCTGCTTTTCCTTCACTCTGCAGTCCGACTCATCCCAAAACCATCTCAATTTGGTTGAGGTCGGGGCATTGTGGATGCCAGGTCATCTGATGCAGCACTCCAACACTCTCCTTGGTAAAATAGACCTTAAACAGCCTGGAGGTGTGTTGCATCATTGTCCTGGTAGTCCCACTAAGCCCAAACTAGATGGGGTGGCGTATCGCTGCAGAATGCTGTGTTTGGCATGCTGGTTAAGTGTTATTTGAATTCTTAATAAATCACTGACAGTATCACCAGCAAAGCACTACCACACCATAACACCAAATCCTCCATGCTTTACGGTGGGAAATACACATGCAGAGATCATCCGTTCACCCACACTGTGTCTCACAAAGATGCGGCAGTTGGAACCAACAATTTGGATTCCGGACCAAAGGACAAATTTCCACCAGTCTAATGTCTATTGCTTGTGTTTCTTGGCCCACAGCAAGTCTCTTCTTCTTATTGGTGTCCTTTAGTAGTGGTTTCTTTACAGCAATTCGACCATGAAGGCCTGATTCACGCAGTCTCCTCTGAACAGTTTTTTATGTAACCTTTATTTAACTAAGCAAGTCAGTTAAAAACAAATTCTTATATGCAATGATGGCCTACAGGGGAATAGTGGGTTAATTGCCTTGTTCAGGGGCAAAATGACAGATTTTTACTGATTTTTACTCGGTCAGCTCAGGGATTTGATCCAGCAACTGTTCGGTTACCGTCCCAACACTCTAACTACTAGACTACTTTCAAGTGCGACAGACCTTCATGTCTTAAAGTAATGATGGACTGTAATTTCTCTTTGCTTAGTTCAGCTGTTGTTGCCATAATATGGACTTGGCCATTTACTAAATATGTATATCTTCTGTATACCACCCCTACCTTGTCACAACACAACTGATTGGCTCAAACGCAAAAAGAAGGAAAGAAATTCCACTAATTACCTTTTAACAAGGCACACCTGTTAATTGAAATGCATTCCAGGTGACTACCTTATGAAGCTGGTTGAGAGAATGCCAAGAGTGTGCAAAGCTCAAGCAGACCACCATAGTCCCTGTGCCCAAGAATACAAAGGCAACCTGCCTAAATTATTACAGACCCGTAGCACTCACGTCCGTAGCCATGAAGTGCTTTGAAAGGTTGGTAATGGTCACATCAACACCATTATCCCAGAGACCCTAGACCCACTTCAATTTGCATACAGCCCAAACAGATCCACAAATGATGCAATCTCTATTGGGGCTCATACCAAATATTTTCAGCCTCCTGAGGGGGAAGAGGTGTTCTTCACAAATGTGTTGTGTTTGGACCATGATATACAGTTGAAGTCAGAAGTTTATCTATCAATCAATCAAATGTATTTATAACACCCTTCTTACATCAGCTGATTTAAAAAATATATATATATATTTCACCTTTATTTAACCAGGTAAGCTAGTTGAGAACAAGTTCTCATTTACAACTGCGACCTGGCCAAGATAAAGCTAATATTGTAACACAAACAACAACAGAGTTACACATAATATAATAAAGAATAAAGAAGCATACAGTCAATAACACAATAGAAAAAAAATAAAGTCCATATACAGTGTGCGCAAATGGCGTGAGGAGGTAAGGCAATAAATAGGCCTTGGTAGCAAAGTAATTACAATTTAGCAAATTAACTCTGGGGTGATAGATGAGCTGATGGTGATGTGCAAGTAGAAATACTGGTGTGCAAAAGAGCAGAAAAGTAAATAAAAAATATTGGGATGAGGTAGGTAGATTGGGTGGGCTATTTACAGATTGGCTATGTACAATCGTGGCCAAATGTTTTGAGACTGACAAAGTCTGCTGCCTCAGTTTGTATGATGACAATTTGCAAATACTCCAGAATGTTATGAAGAGTGATCAGATGAATTGGAACTAATTGCAAAGTCCCTCCTTGCCATGCAAATGAACTAAATTCCCCAAAAACATTTCCACTGCATTTCAGCCCTGCCACAAAAGGACCAGCTGACATCATGTCAGTGATTCTCTCGTTAACACAGGTGTGAGTGTTGACGAGGACAAGGCTGGAGATCACTCTGTCATGCTGCTTGAGTTCGAATAACAGACTGGAAGCTTCAAAAGGAGGGTGGTGCTTGGAATCATTGTTCTTTGTTAGATACATTTCGTTCTTATGTGTTCATTAACCAATTCAATTAAAATACTCAGTCTGTAGCCAGAGTTTGTAAGGTTCTGGGGAAAGTGAAATAGACAGATACCAGTTAAAAATAGTCAGTGACGTTTATTCTCGAGAGCTCTGCCCATCATTTCATGTACATGGGTTTATATACCTCTCATTTCATCATAAATGTCCCTCTTCCTCTCAGACAATGACAAAGCTGCTTTTCAATTCCATTCCAACACACACATATTGCTTATCATATGCTACCACATGTTACACAATCTACTGCAAGCCCAACGGTTTCTTCCCTCCCTGGATGGGGACCAGCCATCTTTCCTGTTGTTAGATCACTGTGGTCACAATTTGTCTGTTAACACTTCCTCTTTGCCTATGTACAAACATATTCTTCATCAGTCAGCATAGAATTCTGTTAGTTATAATTCTACGTTAAATGTACACATCATTTAGTCATTATTGATAAAAATCTTTCAACATCATCCTCTGTCAAACATGGTTACCTGCAAGGAAACACCCGCAGTCATCATTGTTTTGCACAAACAGGGCTTCACAGGCAAGGATATTGCTGCCAGTAAGATTGCACCTAAATCAACCATTTATCAGATCATCAAGAACTTCATGGAGAGCTGTTCAATTGTTGTGAAGAAGGCTTCAGGGTGCCCAAGAAAGTCCAGCAAGCGCCAGGACCGTCTCCTAAAGTTGATTCAGCTGCGGGATCGGGGCACCACCTGTAAAGTAGTTGCTCAGGAATGGCAACAGGTGTGAGTGCATCTGCATGCACAGTGAGGCAAAGACTTTTGGAGAATAGCCTGGTGTCAAGAAGGGCAGCAAAAAAGCCTCTTCTCTCCAGGAAAAACATCAAGGAAAGACTGATATTCTGCAAAAGGTCAGGGATTGGACTGCTGAGGACTGGGGTAAAGTCATTTTCTCTGATGAACCCCCTTTCCGATTGTTTGGGGCATCTGGAAAAAAGCTTGTCCGGAGAAGACAAGGTGAGCACTACCATCAGTCCTGTGTCATGCTAACAGTAAAGCATCCTGAGACCATTAATTTGTGGGGTTGCTTCTCAGCCAAGGGAGTGGGCTCACTCACAATTTTGCCCAAGAACATAGCCATGAATAAAGAATGGTACCAACACATCCGCAGAGTGAAACTTCTCCCAACCATCCAGTAACAGTTTGGTGACGAACAATGCCTTTTCCAGCATGATGGAGAACCTTGCCATAAGGCAAAAGGGATAACCAAGTGGCTTGGGGAAAAAAACATTGATATTTTGTGTCCATGGCCAGGAAACTCCCCAGACATGAATCCCATTGAGAACTTGGTCAATCCTCAAGAGGCGGGTGGACAAACAAAACCCACAAATTCGGACAAACTCCAAGCATTGTGTTACGGATACAGGTATCCTGTGTGTGTATTTTCTTTCCTTCTGCCCTAGTCACAGGTGTCACTCATCAGTCGCCAATCAGAAAACACACCTGCTCCTTTTCCCTTTCCCAATCACATCCTCTTTCCCTTGGTATAAAAGAATCCCAATCAGGTGTCTCCAGAGTGATCTCTTTTATTTTTGCACCTACATGTCCATTATTATGTGAGTATGTAATTCATAGATTAGGGCCCAATTTATTCATTTAATTTGACTGATTTCCTTACATGAACTGTAACTCACTAAAATTGTTTTAATTGTTGCATGTTGCGTTCATATTTTTGTTCAAGATAGGTGAAGAATCGAAATGAGTAAAATTCTGCCATTTAAACCGTACTCAATTTTTGAATATTCACATTCTATGAAACATATTTTTGCATACTGAGAATGCATCATGTGCGATTGCGTTGTTTCCCACAATTCGTTGAATTCGGTAGCACATCCCCATAACTTATTGATCGGCTGTTTTCAAAGCCAAAATGAGTATGACATCTGGGCATTTCAAATATACTAGATTTTAGAAATATCGCACACTATTAAACTTTCTTTTTCCGCATGCTCAAACAGCCTACTATTTAGGATGCAAGTAAAGGGGTATTCGGACACGGCCAATGTCTTTATAAGCACATCAGTATCTAGGTTTCCAACCAATTGTCTACATATTTTCGGGCAAATATTTAAAAAATCAACATAATTAAAATATGCACAGTCTCCCACCAGAGATGTGTTTTCATCAAATTGACTTGTTGCATATAAAAGGCTGTGCATAATGACGTAGTGATCATACAAATAAATGACAGAATTCAAAAAATACTAGTTAAATAACACAGGATGAGACCCAGATGCAGACACAGGAGGCAGATGTTTAGAGTCTGATATTTATTCAAATACAAGGGGCAGACAAGAGGCAGGTCGAGGACAGGCAGAAGTTCATAAACCAGGTCAGAGTCAGGTACAGAGTGAGGTACAGGACAGCAGGCAGGTTCGAGGTCAGGGCAGGCTGAATGGTATGGTATGGCAGGCGAGTGAGTGAGAGGGCTCAGTGTCAGGGCAGGCAGAAAAGGTCGGAACCGTGAGGACTAGAAAAACAGGGACTACCAAAAACAGGAGTATGGAACAACACGCTAGTAAGCTTGACAAGACAAACTGGCAACAGGCAGACAGAAAACACCCGTATAAATACACAGGGGATAATGGGAACAAATGGGAGACACCTGGTGGGGGGTGGAGACAAGCACAAGACAGGTGAAACAGACCAGTGCATGACATAAATGGGTTTCCATTGCATTTTCAACTCTACTGATGGTTTTGTCACAAAATATGTTACGTTATATAGCGAATGTGCCCTCTCTGATATTGGCATGTGCACTCAAGCCAACAACTCGCAGATACAGTGTGGGCATAGCCTACATGAGACTATAATTGACAAAAGAGCAAGATTATTTTTATTTGTCAAACAGCAGCCAAGCACCGATTATCATGTCACAAGAATAAGACCCTATATATGTATCGAAAGGAACATCAAGCTCCTTTCATAAATCACTGTGCACTTTCACTACCCTGTGATGTTAACCATAACTTATTTCATCTGCAGCCTAATAAACTGCATGCTTTCCCGAGTCGTAGTGGGAGGACTACACAACATAACATGGGATTCCAAGTTTACTTTGATATGATGGTTATTATATGTGTGCATAAAATTGTTTCCACCGTCATTTTCTAGCATAATTAATTTTACATACAGAAAAAGATCCCACCTTGTCAAGCATATGTTGTTTGTCAAAGTTTCCCCAAAAATTTGCTATCGTGACATTTTTTTACCCGACATATACTTTACACGCATAAAAAGGTTTGATGGAAACCTGGTCAGTACGATATTTACAACACAAAATGTTTTGACTTTGTAACACGAACGATCTCAGTGTTTAATGGTTAAAAAATGTGTTTACACTAAAGCTGGGCAATGTTTGTGCAATGTCCACATGTGGCCTACACCTTTTGTAGGGATATTAGTAGTTCCTGGATTGGTCCCCCAGGCAAGATCTAACAGCAGACATAAGGAGAGACGAGATGAGACAAAACTAGCCAGTTGTAGAATATTGTGTTGTGGAACAGCTGAGCCGATCAAGACCAGACATTCAACTCGCAGTTGATACAGTACCTTTTCCACGGTAACTTCTATGTACAGTGCATTCGGAAAGTATTCAGACCCCATTACTTTTTCCACATTTTTTTACGTTACAGCCTTATTCTAAAATGTTTTTTTTCTCATCTACACACAATACCCCATAATGACGGAGCAAAAACTTTATTTTTAATTTTAGCAAATTTATACAAAAATAATCCATACTTTCTTGATGCAACCGTCATGACTGGCCTGTTCGGGTCAGGTTATCATGGACCATAATCCTACAAAGACATCTCCAACACCCACCAGCGGGGGAGTGATCGAGAGGTATGGAGGTAGGCAGTTTTATGACACCTCCAGCCCATTGTAAATCTTAAGGCACGGACAAAATCCCTTTTGACCTCTTAGTATGGAGGAATGGAATGTATGATGGGCCTATGGAGAATCTACCTCTGAACACTAACATGCAATAAATGGACTTGGGACAATATGTTTCGTCAGCCAAAATGGTAGTCGTGATGATAGATGGAATATGAAAATGAATGTAATTTTTGTTATGCTATTAAAAGTTAAATGACGACGTTATAACGAAAACATTGTAACTTGAAGAGTTTTCACACTATGTACTTGATGTTTGCATACTGTACGTTGTGTGGAAAATGTCCAGATGAAAGAGAATGTTTTTGTTAATGTGAAGTAAAATCCAGACCTTGCCTCGTAACTAGTTACGCCCAGAGAACTTGCTCTAATGGCAAAAATAAGTGTTAAGAAATAAGTGGTCACCAACCTTTGAGTCAAGATCACTTTGAGTCAAAATGCATGCCGAGATCTACCGCTCTGATTTTTTATTAGCATGACTTAAAAAAATGTAAGCCTATGCAACATTAACCAATGAAAAACAGTACTGTGGCAATGAGGTTTGTGCAGTAAGCTATAGGCCTAATACATTATACTGGCTTTGCTGTTCGGAATAAAAATAAAAAATAAAGATTTCCAAATTTGAGGTAGGGTAGGCTATATGATCACCCCAGTAATAGATCCATTGTTATATTACTTGTGAGGCACAGATGAGCATAAGTTTAAATAATTTGTTTTTTATTTTACTGGGCTGATGGTGCCTGCATCTGATGGTCAGTCTCTCCTTTTCCTTCACTGGCAAAAAGGGACACCGTCTTCCAGCTGATGGCAAAACTCGAGTCGCACCACATTATTTCTGCCTCATGCACAAATTCATGTGGTTACTCCTATGCACAGAGAAAGTGAAATATTCCTCAATATTAAAAAAGACCCAAGCCGCCAATGTCACGTCCTGACCTTTTTTATGTCTCTATTTTAGTTTGGTCAGGGTGTGAGTTGAGGTGGGCATTCTGTTTGTTCTGTGTGTTATAGTTCTGTGTTTGGCCTGGTATGGTTCCCAATTAATAGGCAGCTGTCAATCGGTATCTCTGATTGAGAACCATACTTAGGTAGCCTGTTCCCACCTGGTGTTTGTGGGTAGTTGTTTTCTGTTTCAGTGTTTGCATTTCATTTCTTTCCTTCACTTTGTTATTTTGTATTTGTGTTATGATATAATAAATTATCATGGACACTTACATTGCTGCATTTTGGTCCGATCCTTCCTACTATAATTTTTCAGCGCCGATACCAATTAAAGGACCAAAAAAGCCGATACCGATTAAATCGGCCGATTTGAAAAATATTTTTTTATGTATTTCTAATAATGACAATTACAACAATACTGAATGAACACTTATTTTAACTTAATATAATACATCAATAAAATCTATTTAGCCTCAAGTAAATAATGAAACATGTTCAAGTTGGTTAAAATAATGCAAAAACAAAGTGTTGGAGAAGAAAGTAAAAGTGCAATATGTGCTATGTAAGAAAGCTACCGTTTCAGTTCCTTGCTCAGAACATGAGAACATATGAAAGCTGGTGGTTCCTTTTAACATGAGTCTTCAATATACAGGTAAGAAGTTTTAGGTCGTAGTTATTATAGGAATTATAGGACTATTTCCCTCTATACCATTTGTATTTAATTAACCGTTGACTATTGGATGTTCTTATAGGCACTTTAGTATTGCCAGTAAGAGTATAGCTTCCGTCCCTCTCCTCACTCCTCCCTGGGCTCGAACCAGCAACACAACGACAACAGCCACCACATCGAAGCGGCGTTACCCATGCAAAGCAAGGGAAACAGCCACCCCAAGACTCAGCGCACGCTCCTCGCTCTAACTAGCCAGCCATTTCACTTCGGTTAGGCTTGAAGTCATAAACAGTGCAATGCTTGAAGCACAACGAAGAGCTGCTGGCAAAACGCATGAGAGTGCTGTTTGAATGAATGTTTACACGCCTGCTTCTTCCTACCAACGCTCAGTCAGATACTTATATGCTTGTATGCTCAGTCAGATTATATGCAACGCAGGACAAGCTAGAATATCTAGTAATATCATCAACCATGTGTAGTTAACTAGTGATTATGATTGATTGTTTTTATAAGATAAGTTAAATGCTAGCTAGCAATTTACCTTGGCTTACTGCATTTGCGTAACAGGCAGTCTCCTTGTGGAGTGCAACGAGAGAGGCAGGTCGTTATTGCGTTGGACTAATTAACTGTAAGGTTGCATGATTGGATCCCCCGAGCTGACAAGGTGAAACTGTCGTTCTGCCCCTGAACGAGGCCGTTAACCCACCGTTTCTAGGCCGTCATTAAAAATAAGAATGTGTTCTTAACTGACTTGCCAAGTTAAATAAAGGTGTGAAAAAAAAGACAAAAAAGACATTAAAAAAATAAAAAATAAAAATAAAATAAAAATAGTCTAATCTGCGCCCAAAATACCGATTTCCGATTGTTATGGAAACTAATTAAATCGGCCATTCCGATTAATCGGTTGACCTTTACTTCCTACTCCACATCCGAGGAGGACAACGATCTTTACAGCCAATAATAACACAAGCCTATAGATACACTTTCCTACTAATTCATTACTGCTGCACTGTTTGTTGTAGCGCTGAGTAGAAATGGGAAAAACACACATTTTATGGCTTATAAAAGTGTTGAATAAAAAGTGTTGACAGAGCCGAGTAAGAACTTAAACATGAACTCACTCATAAAAACAGCAGTTCTTTGCTGTATTCTTTGACAGTCTCTCAAGTCATGGTATTAAATGTTTTGAAATCACACAGTATCAATTTTGCAGTAGACATCTTTTATGCCTGCTAAATTACTGCAGACTTGGTCATCTCAGCAATCTGATTAGCCAGGGTAGGGCTATAGTGCACTTGATTTCCTCTCCAGGCCCACTGGGAAGGCAGAGTTTGTACCTTCAGACACACGAAATGGCAACAGTTTGCCTACCTGGCGCGCAGGGTAACTGAATTGGCTGCACCTACCACCAACACCGCCTGAGACAATTTTTTTTAAAGGAACACAAGGCTTTATCGTTGTTGTTTTTTACAGAAATGTTTGGCGATCGACTAGAAATGACTTGCAGATCGACAAGTCGATCGCCCTGTTGGTGACCACTGAATTAACATATCAGACTAGGTGACCCTGCACTGCAGCCAAGGTCTGAGTAGTCAGCAGCCCAAAAACAAGGTTGAAGACAAAGGAACCTTTTAACAATCTATGTTACGGATAAGTAGCTGTGTCTAAGAGGCTGAATTCAAGCAGGACCACCCGGTTACCACTCTCCAAGGAATCGTGTGTCTACACTGTTTTCATTCACACGTTGGAACCATCTCCACGGCTGATTAGCCATCCTCAGATGACCCCTTTTTCAGAACAAGGGCGAGGAAAGGACACTGACATTGTGAGGACAGAGGTACACCCAGTAAACGAAGACGTGCCATCATCAGAAGTCGTCATCAGAAGTCGGAGCCCGGTCCATGAAGAGACACCCCATTGGAGACCTCCGACACGTAATTACATCATTATATTCTGACCCATAAGAGCAGCATTTCGGGGCAAGGTTAGGTTTAAAATAAGCATAGTTTACAAATGTACCCAAGTCTGCGTCAACACTGTCATATTGTGTTGGCCCGCTAGGGACCCGTTTCATTGTACTGAGTTCTAATCAATAGCCTAGTGTATCATTTTAGCTTGTATAAATAAATAAACTCAATTGGTGTGGTACGGACTTATTTAGTGAGACTAGGGGTTTGTGCAGATTCCTTGATTTATGCAACTTTCAGAATGAGACTACAGGAAATTAATTAGCGACTGTTGTAAAATCGATATTCTGAGAGTTAATTTGGGAAATCGAAACTCAATAAAGCTAAAACTTTTCCATGGTGCCCCAGGTGAATAATTACCTGATTCATTTAATCACGTAATTGATGAACAGCAGTCGTCACATTAATCAATACAATGTTATGACTTGGCGCCCTGTGTGAGGCTTCTAAGATAAAACGAGGTCATACTTTTGGGTTATACCAATTGTGTAGTAAGATACATAAATACCAATAATAGCTATAAGCAAGATTGTTGAGGGGCATGTGTGGTTTTCCTTTTCACCCAGATACTGGTAGGGAGAGAACCACCCCTGTGTTGTATAGCTGATGAATGTCAGTGTGGGTGGGTGGGGGGAGGAGGGTTTACTGAATTCTATGAGCTAGGGCATATGTACCAGCCGATGCAGGCATTCTGAGAATAATACTAGTAGTGTTATTTCTGTCGCTTTCAGGAGCGATTAGACTCAGGCATAAGCAATTTCTAGAGCAGAGGACATATGAGCAGTTATAATGACTTTGCTTTGGTCAAACGCATATCTCTCTACCTCTCGCGTTTTGGTAATGGGAAGAGCTTAAAGGTTGAACGTGAGACGTCATTTAGTTGCTATAAGAGCACAAGGCGAGACCCAGATGCAGACACAGGAGGCAGATGGTTAGAGTCCAAGTTGTTTATTAACAATCCAAAAGGGGTAGGCAAGAGAATGGTCATGGACAGGCAAAAGGTCAAAACCAGTTCAGAGGTACAGAATGTCAGGCAGGCTCGAGGTCAGGCAGGCGGAAATGGAGTCCAGAAAACAGTCAAAGGTCACAACCGGGAGGATTAGTAAAAGAGAATAGAAAAGCAGGAGCACAGGAAAACCATGCTGGTTGACTTGAACATACAAGACAAATTGGCACAGAGAGACAGGGATAAATACACCAGGGAAAATAAGAGAAACAATCACAAGGGCAGGTGAAACAGATCAGGGCGTGACAGTTACACTATATAGTGTCCAACCAATCTCAACGGATTGGATACAATTGTCTCATTCAATTTAATATATAAGTTAAATTGCCATACTACCTTTTCAGGCCGTTTATTGGGATAATGCACAGACGGATTTGTTCCAACCAATGAGACATTGTTAAACATTTCCACTAACTTAGACAAAGCTTTGCTTTCAGGTTGACTAAAGTTCATTCATTTTAGCCTATACAGGTTTGATTAATCATTCAAATGTATTAATTGATTAAATAGTTTTTTACCAGCTCAATGGTGTCTAGGGAGACATTAACAGCATTGTGAAATTCCACCTTTGCTGTGGCGCCGGAAGAATGGCGCTGGAAGAAATAGCACCGGAAGAAATGGCAGCAGTTTTACGGGCGCCCAACCAATTGAGCTATAATGTGGGTTTTTTTGCGATATTTGTAACTTATTTTGTACATAATGTTTCTTCAACCAAGAGCTTCTGGATATCAGGACAGCGATCACTCACCTCGGATTAGACGAAGATTGTTTCTACAACAAAGACGATGCACAAGACATTCTCTAAACACCCCACAGGACCGACATCCCCGTTATTTGCAAGAGGAAGAGACGCAGGTATAGAGGACAATGAGCCGGATGCCTGGTCGGGACCCGGCGAAGGCGACTGGGAAAGCTGTCGTTACCGTCAATATTACTCGCCAACGTGCAATCATTGGACAATAAATTAGACGAGGTACGATCACGAATATCCTACCAACGGGACATCAAAAACTGTAATATCCTATGTTTCACGGAATCGTGGCTGAATGATGACATGGATATTCAGCTAGTGGCATATATGCTGCACCGGCAAGATATGCTGGCACTAAGACCGCACTCAGTCAGCTGTATAAGGAAATAAGCAAACAGGAAACCACTCACCCAGAGGCGGCGCTCCTAGTGGCCGGAGACTTTAATTCAGGGAAACTTAAATCAGTTCTACCAAATCTCTATCGACATGTTAAATGTGCAACCAGTGGGGAAAAAATTCTAGATCACCTGTACTCCACACACAAAACTCTCCCTCGCCCTCCATTTGGTAAATCCGACCACAACTCTATCCTCCTGATTCCTACTTACAAGCAAAAATTAAAGCAGGAAGCACCAGTGACTTGGTCTATAAAAAAGTGGTCAGATGAAGCAGATGCTAAACTACAGGACTGTTTTGCTAGCACAGACTGGAACATGTTCTGGGATTCTTCCGATGGCATTGAGGAGTACACCACATCTGTCACTGGCTTTATCAATAAGTGCACCAAGGATGTCTTCCCCACAGTGACTGTACGTACATACCCCAACCAGAAGCCATGGATTACAGGCAAGATTCGCACTGAGCTAAAGGGTAGAGCTGCCGCTTTCAAGGTGCGGGACTCTAACCCGGAAGCTTACAAGAAATCCTGCTATGCCCTGCGACGAACCATCAAACAGGCAAAGCGTCAATACAGGGCTAAGATTGAATCATACTACACCGGCTCCAATGCTTGTCTTATGTGTCAGGGCTTGCAAACTATTACAGACTACAAAGGGAAGCGTAGCTGCGAGCTGCCCAGTGACACAAGCCTACCAGACGAACTAAATCAATTCTATGCTGGCTTCGAGGCAAGCAACACTGAGGCATGCATGAGAGCATCAGCTGTTCCGAACGACTGTGTGATCACGCTCTCCGTAGCAGTCGTGAGTAAGACCTTTAAACAGGCCAACATACACAATGCTGCGGGGCCAGATGGATTACCAGGACGTGTGCTCCGGGCATGTGCTGACCAACTGGCAGGTGTCTTCACTGACATTTTCAACATGTCCCTGATTGAGTCTGTAATACCAACATGTTTCAAGCAGACCACCATAGTCCCTGTGCAATGACTACAAACCTGTAGCACTCACGTCAGTTGCCATGAAGTGCTTTGAAAGGTTGGTAATGGCTCACATCAACACCATTATCCCAGAAACCCTAGACCCACCCCATTTGCATACCTGCCAAACAGATCCACAGATGATGCAATCTCTATTGCACTCCACACTGCCCTTTCCCACCCGGATAAAAGGAACACTTATGTGAGAATGCTATTCATTGACTACAGCTCAGCGTTCAACACCATAGTACCCTCAAAGCTCATCACTAAGCTAAGGATCCTGGGACTAAACACCTCCCTCTGCAACTGGATCCTGGACTTCCCGACGGGCCTCCCCCAGGTGGTGAGGGTGGGTAGCAACACACCTGCCACACAAATCCTCAACACTGGAGCTCCACAGGGGTGCATGCTCAGTCCCCTCCTGTACTCCCTGTTCACCCATGACTGCATGGCCAGGCACGACTCCAACACCATAACAACCAATGATTCTCCCACCATCGACATGCCGCCACCCCCGATGAAGACCTGTACAATGTCGCTGAACCATATCCTGGTTTCCATGCACAGTTAGTACAAATACTGCCGGAGGCTGATGCACTTGTCAATGACACTGAAAGGCATCAATTGAGAGAATTGTTTAACAATCACAGTGAGATCTGGATTGCAGTGTTACGGGCATTCATGTGGTGCATATTTCTACGCCACCCGGAGCAGCTCCTACGTTTGTGAGACAATACAAAATTCCATTTGCAGCATACGCAGTGGTACAAGAGACTGACTCCCTATTAGCTAAACGGATAATACGGGAATTTAATAGTGCATACTATGCTCCCGTGGGGCCTGTTCTGAAACCACCGGGTAAATTGTGTCTTACCATTGACTTCACAACTCAACAAGCTGGTTCCATTGTCTTGTTGGCCAATGGCACAGCTCGATCAAGAGTTGCCAAAGGTGGAAAACGCCAAGTACTACTCCACCATCGACGTGGCGAATGGTTTCTGGGCCATGACAGTCGACCCTGAAGTTGTCTTTCTCTTTCTCGAACAAGCGTTTTACATTCATTCATTGCCCGTTCAGGTATACGAACTCCCCCTCAGAGTTCAACATATTCCTGCACAGGGCAATGCCAGACGCGACCTCCAGGGGGACGTGTTTGCCTAACTCAGGATGGCAGGGGCTAAGTTGGCCATCATGAAAGGACAATGTTGCAGACCAAAGTAAACTACGTTGGGCTTCTGGTGGGTGATGAGGGCAACCTGCCGCAGTCCGCAACATCAAAACACCTACAAACCTTCATGAGGTGCACAATTTCTTGGGAGTATGTAATTACTCTTGTCAATTCCTAGAAAACTTCATCAACTTGTCAAAGCCTTTGACCCATTGTTACGTACGCCTCTTGGAGGAGGGAACGCAACACCCTGCTACACTCAACTCCCCGTGGAGTGAAATAGGTATGTGATGTTAGGTGCGGGTAAAGATGACAGAGGCAGAGAATATCACCATTTACAGAGAATTGTGCCGGTAATTGTACCGAAAAGGGGCCGGACAGAATCAAAACAAAGAAAGTAAAGGTTAAAGAGTCCCCTCTCCTACCTTACCTGCCTACCCACTACTTACCTAACCTTAACATCACCTGGCACGCTAACCAAAATACAGGGGGTGGTCTGCCCAGGTCTTACCTAGTGTGCAGAGACAGAGACATACAACGGGTATATGTATGCTGGCAGGCCTCTTGCCTAAGCACTCCCAAGGTGCCTTCCCCTTTCGCCCTGGGAACAAATTAAACAGAATAATACAAACTTAAAGTGAACAATTTCAAAAACACTGAGTCCTATTGTCACACACATACAGTGGGGCAAAAAAGTATTTAGTCAGCCACCAATTGTGCAAGTTCTCCCACTTAACAAGATGAGAGGCCTGTAATTTTCATCATAGGTACACTTCAACTATGACAGACAAAATGAGAAAAAAAATCCAGAAAATCACATTGTAGGATTTTGAATGAATGTATTTGCAAATTATGGTGGAAAATAAGTATTTGGTCAATAACAAAAGTTTATCTCAATACTTTGTTATATACCCTTTGTTGGCAATGACAGAGGTCAAACGTTTTCTGTAAGTCTTCACAAGGTTTTCACACACTGTTGCTGGTATTTTGGCCCATTCCTCCATGCAGATCTCCTCTAGAGCAGTGATGTTTGGGGGCTGTTGCTGGGCAACACAAACTTTCAACTCCCTCCAAAGATTTTCTATGGGGTTGAGATCTGGAGACTGGCTCGGCCACTCCAGGACCTTGAAATGCTTCTTACGAAGCCACTCCTTCGTTGTCCGGGCGGTGTGTTTGGGATCATTGTCATGCTGAAAGACCCAGCCACGTTTCATCTTCAATGCCCTTGCTGATGGTAGGCTTTGTTACTTTGGTCCCAGCTCTCTGCAGGTCATTCACTAGGTCCCCCCGTGTGGTTCTGGGATTTTTGCTCACCATTCTTGTGATCATTCTGACCCCACGGGGTGAGATCTTGCGTGGAGCCCCAGATTGAGGGAGATTATCAGTGGTCGTGTATGTCTTCCATTTCCTAATAATTGCTCCCACAGTTGATTTCTTCAAACCAAGCTGCTTACCTATTGCAGATTCAATCTTCCCAGCCTGGTGCAGGTCTACAATTTTGTTTCCGGTGTCCTTTGACAGCTCTTTGGTCTTGGCCATAGTGGAGTTGGGAGTGTGACTGTTTAAGGTTGTGGACAGGTGTCTTTTATACTGATAACAAGTTCAAACAGGTGCCATTAATACAGGTAATGAGTGGAGGACAGAGGAGCCTCGTAAAGAAGAAGTTACAGGTCTGTGAGAGCCAGAAATCTTGCTTGTTTGTAGGTGACCAAATACTTATTTTCCACCATAATTTGCAAATAAATTCATTAAAAATCCTACGATGTGATTTTCTGGATTTCTTTTCCCGATTTTATCTGTCATAGTTGAAGTGTACCTATGATGAAAATTACAGGCCTCTCTCATCTTTTTAAGTGGGAGAACTTGCACAATTGGTGGCTGACTAAATACTTTTTTGCCCCACTGTACCTCAGAAGTAGCGTCTACAAAATACTTTCAACAAAACTGTCTCTGAGCAACAAACAACACAGGACATCCAAGAAGCTCTTGCTCCTAACAAACAAACACTGGATTTCATCCAGCTGCAGAAGGAGTTTGTAATTGCCGACAGCTGTATCCCCTAACGAGAGGGTGGGATCAGACTTCCAATCGTCGATGGGGCTGACCAATAAGCTGCTTCGAATCCAGGAAGCCATTTCCTGAAATACACACATACATGTACCCAAACAAACCCAAAACAAAGAAACTGGGGAACGTAACACCTGTCTTCTTCAGAAGGACGCCCCATTTGTTTGGGAGGGCACTCACGACGAACCTGTGGCTTCTTTGAAAAGCCTGCTTTGTGAGGCACCCTGCCTGGTGTACCCCAACAAAGACAATATGCTATTTTTGGAAGTCGGTTTCTCAGAGCACTGCCTTAGTGCTGGGTTGTACCAAAAATACAACCGTGTGGTTGCTTACGCGAGCAAAACATTCAACCCTGCTGAACACAAATTCTCAGACTGCGAAAAAGCGCTGCTGTCGACAGTTTGGGCGATCAAAGACTTCACCAGTAATGTTGGAGGACCAAAGGTGATCATAGAAACATGTTACCAGCCTGTGACTTTTCTGAACAGCCAACGAGTCCGGGAGGGTGCTGTACAAAACAGCAGAATAGTGGCTTGGCTGATGACGCTGCAGAGCCGTGATGTAGTAGTCAACTACGCAAAAGCGGAAAAAAACTGCCTTTGGGCGGGGCTTTGGCAGTGTGACAGTGGTGTGGTGATGATGAAACCAACTTAACACTTCACACCACACCTCCCCTTTGCCATCGAACCAACACTACTTCGAAGAGAATTTATGTCTTGGCATGCCGATGGCATTTGTGGATGGCTGTTCTTACCACCATCGAGAAGAACAAGAAACGCACACCTATAAAGACGAGGTGCTGGCTAGGCGGAGTAGAAACTTGAAAATAAATGAGAGCCGCACACTCTAGGAGCTCAGATGCAAAAATGTAATACCAACGTTTCGACAGCCAAGCTGTCTTCATCAGGGTATAATCACAAACACTGCGGGATGACTCGTTTATATAGTGTCAAAAGACACAAGTGTCTGTAATCATGGCCACGAGTGGCCTAATACCATTGGTTAATAATCAAATATTAAAATGTCATACAAGGAACAGCATACAATCAAATGGATAGCATATGATCATAGATTAATTTAACTACACAAGTTTACAAACAATTACAATGGCAAAGTCACAATAATCACAAGAATGGCTTCAGATCAAAGCGCAAGGGTCTTTAAATTAAAGATCCAGGCAGCCTCTCGTTTTAACAATAAATTATCAAGGTCACCCCCTCTCCTAGGGAGGGTGACATGTTCGATGCCAATATAACGCAGAGACGAAATCGTGTGGCCTGCCTCCAAGAAGTGGGCCGCAACTGGATAAGTAAAGTTTTTACACCTAATGGTGCTACGATGCTCTGAGATACATACTTTTAATTCGCGCTTTGTTTTACCTACATATTTTTTTACCACAAGGACAAGTTATAAGATAAATAACTGCCTTAGTGGAGCACGCTATAACACCTTTTATTGGGATCGATTTCCCTGTTTGTGGGTGTTTGAAGGATCTACATTTATAAGTGCCATTGCATTGAGCACAGCCATTACATTTGTAATTTCCATCCAGTAGGGGCGCAAATAGACGTTGTTCAGGAATATCTTGGGGTGGTAAATCAGAGTTTACCAATTGGTCTCTGAGTTTTCTGCCCCGCGAGAATACTACCAAGGGAAGGTCCGAAAACACATTACCGAGACTATCATCGGATTTTTAGGATGTGCCAATGTTTGTGAACAATTCCCTTAATTTGTTCAGAGCACTTTGAATAGCGGGTAGTTAGAACGCAAGAATGCTTCTTTTTGCGAGACTGACCTTGAAAAAGGTAATGTCTCGTTTTGTTTTGAATTTTCTCAATGGCAATATTAATCTGATCATTCTTGTAGCCCCTCTCCTTGAACTTTCTTTCCGTCTCAGCCATATTTCTGTCGAAATCGGATAGTTTTTTGCAAATTCTTTTGATTTGACAGAATTGGCTGTAGGGCAAACTATTTTTCAAGGGAAGTGGGTGACAACTATCAGCCCTCAACAAACTGTTACGATCAGTGGGCTTCCTGTAAAGATCAGTGTATAGAACATTATCTTCACACAAGATCAGAAGATCAAGAAAACTGATTTGACGTGTATCAGATTGCATAGTAAATCTCAGATGCTCAGAACAGGAGTTAAGAAAAGCATGGAACGCCTGGAGCTGTTTTGCATCACCCCTCCATAGAACAAAAATATCATCAATATACCGTTTCCAAATAATGATGTGAGGCAAGAAAACATTTTTGAGAGGTTTGAAAATAGGCTGCAGGCACGCGCATCTACGAGATGTCGCACCCTACGGGGTAAGAAGAAACGACTATCAGAGGCAGAGGAGACCGTTCACACGTTCACAGAACCCGGTCCCAGAACCCACGGCCCTGAGTGTCTTTAATTTATCAAGCAAGATATTGAGCCCTGCCCATGTCTCTCTGCTTAATAAAGGGTTATCTTTTCTGCCTACAACCCAGTGCAACGATTTTGATGTTTTAGGTAGACATGTTTAAGTTTTTTAGAAACATCCGTTTAAGGGAATACTTTAGCTCCCCTAATTCTGACACTTCTATTGAACCAGTAGGTTGCTCTCCTGCACATACTCCGACTCCTTTTAGAAGCAAGAGTTATTTTATACCTCCAGCCAATCGCAATCACTCTATCGAGACATATTGCAGACTTGTGGAAAATGTTGGACTTCTCATTAAGAATAAACAGGGATCCAAATCTTTCCATAATTTACCCAAGAATGAATAACAAGCTTTGCTTGATTTACAATCTGATACGTCAGTCCTTATTCGTCCCGCTGATAAGGGTGGGTCGATTGTACTCATGGATAGGACAGCTTATGTACATGAGTGTCATAGACAGCTGCTTGACAACACCTTTTACAAGAAACTCAGAAGTGACCCCACTTCCCAATTTCAGAATACTATTTTGACTGTCCTAGATGGGTATTTAAGTTCTGGTCAGATAACCAAAAAATAACATGCTTTTTTGGCTATTCAACACCCTAAAATTGCCACTTTCTATACTTTGCCGAAATTACACAAGAATGTTACACAACCTCCAGGGCGCCCTATTGCAGCGGGCATTGATGCAGTAACGGCCCCTCTATCTACTTTTGTTTACTTTTTTATTAGACCACTCGCAGAACAGCTCCCCTCCTTTGTAAAGGACACCAGCAGTATGATCTCTATCATTGAATCTCTTGATCCTCTCCCTGAGAATACCTTGTTAGTTACTTTTGATGTTGAGTCATTATACACTAATATTCCTCACGAGGGCGGTATTGAAGCTATGGAACATTTTCTTCTGCAACGTGGCCCTAATGAACTACCTTCCAGTGCATGTATTGTAACATTGTCTGAAATAGTACTTACGCATAACTATTTCATGTTTCTAAATTATTTCTTTATTCAGACAAAAGGTACTGCTATGGGATCCCCCATGGCTCCTAATTATGCTAATTTGTATGTGGGTTACATGGAGAAACAGTCTATTTTCAATCCTCTCAAAAATGTTTTCTTGCCTCACATCATTATTTGGAAATGGTATATTGATGATATTTTTGTTCAATGGAGGGGTGATGCAAAACAGCTCAAGGTGTTCCATGCTTTTCTTAACTCCTGTTCTGAGCATCTGAGATTTACTATGTGTAACGGCTCTCTTCTATCTCCTCCTCTGGCGAAGAGGTAGAACAAGGATCGGACCAAAATGCAGCGTGATGATGATTCATGATATATTTTAATGAAGGAAAAACTATACATGCAGAAACTACAAAAATAACGAAATGAAATAACGAAAACCGAAACAGCCCTATCTGGTGCAAACACAAAGACAGGAACAATCACCCACAAAAACACTCTGATGGTTAAATATGGTTCCCAATCAGAGACAACGATAATCACCTGACTCTGATTGAGAACCGCCTCAGGCAGCCATAGACTACGTAGACACCCCACAAAACCCCTAAGACAAAAACACACCACAATAACCCATGTCACACCCTGGCCTGACCAAATAATGAAAGAAAACACAAAATACTAAGACCAAGGCGTGACACTATGCAATCTGATACACGTCAAATCAGTTTTCTTGATCTTCTGATCTTGTGTGAAGATAATGTTCTATACACTGATCTTTACAGGAAGCCTACTGATCGTAACAGTTTGTTGAGGGCTGATAGTTGTCACCCACTTCCCTTGAAAAATTGTTTGCCCTACAGCCAATTCTGTCGAATCAAAAGAATTTGCAAAAAAACTATCAGATTTCGACAGAAATATGGCTGAGACGCAAAGAAAGTTCAAGGAGAGGGGCTACAAGAATGATCAGATTAATATTGCCATTGAGAAAATTCAAAACAAAACGAGACATGACCTTTTTCAAGGTCAGTCTCGCAAAAAGACGCATTCTTGCGTTCTAACTACCCGCTATTCAAAGTGCTCTGAACAAATTAAGGGAATTGTTCACAAACATTGGCACATCCTAAAAATCCGATGATAGTCTCGGTAATGTGTTTTCGGACCTTCCCTTGGTCGTATTCTCGCGGGGCAGAAATCTCAGAGACCACTTGGTAAACTCTGATTTACCACCCCAAGATATTCCTGAACAACGTCTATTTGCGCCCCTACTGGATGGAAATGACAAATGTAATGGCTGTGCTCAATCCAATGGCACTTATAAATGTAGATCCTTCAAACACCCACAAACAGGGAAATCGATCCCAATAAAAGGTGTTATAACGTGCTCCACTAAGGCAGTTATTTATCTTATAACTTGTCCTTGTGGTAAAAATTATGTCAGAGCATCGTAGCACCATTAGGTGTAAAAACTTTACTTATCCAGTTGCGGCCCACTTCTTGGAGGCAGGCCACTCGATTTCATCTCTGCGTTATATTGGCATCGAACATGTCACCCTCCCTAGGAGAGGGGGTGACCTTGATAATTTATTGTTAAAACGAGAGGCTGCCTGGATCTTTAATTTAAAGACCTTTGCGCCCTTCGGTCTCAGCGTAGACTTTGATCTGAAGCCATTCTTGTGATTATTGTTTGTAAACTTGTGTAGTTAAATTAATATATGATCATATGCTATCCATTTGTTTGTATGCTGTTCTTTGTATGACATTTTAATATTTGATTATTAACCAATGGTATTAGGCCACTCTTGGCCATGATTACAGACACCTGTGTCTTTTGACACTATATAAACGAGTCATCCCGCAGTGTTTGTGATTATACCCTGATGAAGACAGCTTGGCTGTCGAAACGTTGGTATTACATTTTTGCATCTGAGCTCCTAGAGTGTGCGGCTCTCCTTTATTTTCAACTTACCACCATCTAGACCACTTGCAAGTTGGTGTGGAATTTGTATGGCACAATGACATTCCGTGCAAACACTTCAATTTCAGCTAGGCTTGCTTATCACACTGCAAACGGCAGTGCAACACAACTTGTCATAACTCGCAATCTGCACCGACTCAGACTACGCCAGACTCACCTTCTTATCCCAATATGCATATGCCAAGCACATGACCACTTCAAGTGGCCAAGAAGTGAAAAACAAAGAGCTCATTCTAGCTTGCGATGACCTCATCACCAAACACGACATATATTGTGTATTGGAAGAAAGGGACACTCCAAATTTACCTGGTTGTGACAAACTCTGCAACTACCATGCCGACAGCATGGCGAAATCTGGGTCAATTCACGGCATCCCTTCAGTGTTCGATGCTCGAGACGCATGGTGCCATGGTGTCTGCGGTAACGCGTAGCCATGTATAGCACTGCAGGAAATATCTTTGAACGAACATAATGTGTTGCTAACTCATTTATTCCCGAATGGTGACCCAGTAGCAATGCAAAACTAAGATGAGTCCCTCGCCACTTTGATGGCTTTCCTGTCAGATACTGTCAATCACCCAGTGTCAGAACTGGCTTTGGCAGGTTCACACGACTTGCGTTCGCTGTACACGACCAAAGAGCACCTCAGCACCTTATGTTTCAGAAACTGACATCACACGAAGGTGGGTGGTTCCTAAAACACAGAGGGGGATAAAGATAGCCCATGCCCACAACGAGCCATGTGGAGGCCATAGGGGTATTGTCCGAGGGTATTGTCGGACGGGCCATAGTGTCCCTGACCCACCCGTCTCAGTCTCCAGGATCTATGCTGCAATAGTCTATGTGCCGGGGGGCTAGGGTCAGTCTGTTATATCTGGTGTAATTATCCTGGTGTCCTGTGTGAATTTAATTATGCTCCCTCTAATTTTCTCTCCCTCCCCTCCCGGAGGACCTGAGCCCTAGGATCATGCTTCAGGACTCCCTGGCCTGATGACTCCTGGCTGTCCCCAGTCCACCTGGTCATGCTGCTGCTCCAGTTTCAGCTGTTTTGTTTTGAACCCTGACCTGTTCACCGGACGTGCTACTTTGTCCCAGACCTGCCGGTTTCGACTCTCTCTCTCCACCACACCTGCTGTCTTGACCTCTGAATGCTTGGCTATGAAAGGCCAACTGACATTTACTCCTGAGGTACTGACCTGTTGCATCCTCTACAACCATTATAATTATTCTTTGACTCTGCTGATCACCTATGAACGTTGTAACATCTTGAAGAATAATCTGGCCTTAAATACCATGTACTCTTATAATCTCCACCCGGGACACAGCCAGAAGAGGACTTTCCACCCCTCAGAGCCTGGTTCCTCTCTAGGTTTCTTCCTACGTTCCTGCCTTTCAAGGGAGTTTTTCTTTGCCACCATGCTTCCTTATCTGCATTGTTTTCTGTTTGGAGTTTTAGGCTTGATTTCTGTATCGCACTTTGTGACATCTGCTGATGTAAAAAGTGCTTTATAAATAAATGTGATTGATTGAGTGTAGCCCACAGCCATATGTCATAGCCATATCAGGGCCTAACATAAGGACAACTCAGAGAATGCTATTATGTTCTTCTGAAATAGAGCACATTTTCTTCATATCATGTTTCTTTAGACCTGTCTAAAATGAATCATGGATTCGTTAGACTTTTTAACAGGTCTGCATCAGTGGTTTATAGACTATGCATGGAAGCCAGGAGATGCTAAACTTGTTTATGTTAATTATTGGTCAATTACTGTGAGACTGGCAGTTATTTGCTTGACATTCACTACAGCCCTACACACCGGAAACTTTTGAGTGTGGAAAAACCCAGCAGAGTTGCAGTTCTTGACACATTCAAACCGGTGTGCCTGGCACCCACTACCATACCCGGTTCAAAGGCACTGAAATAGTTTGTCTTGCCCATTCACCCTCCGAATGGCACACATACACAATCCACATCTCAATTTCCTCAAGGCTTAAAAATCCTTATTTAACCTGTCTCCTCGGCTTGATCTACACTGATTGAAGTGGATTTAACAAGTGACATCAATAAGGGATCATAGACTGACAAGGAGAATCCAGGTGAAAGCTATGTCACTGACTGACTCGATGTGTGTAGCTACTTCTCTGTGGTGAGGCGAACTGTTAAACTAGCACTGACAGGATTATTTTCACTTCATTACTTCAGAGTACCAATAAATCAGCAAAGGCACATTACGGGCTGTGTCAAAGGTCCAATTATAACTATGAGAATATGCCACAAATCATATTTCTTTGTTGAGTTTCAAAGTTTAAATAGGACTACATGTAATGGAATAAATACATTTTATAGGCTGTTATGTAAAGTGCTGGCTAATTTAAGAATAGGATGTCTTCCATATGCTTGGATGTTGCCATCCCAGAAATGACATTCATTTCCTCTGCGATTGGCTCCTTTGGGCTTCAATAATTGACAGGCTACTATGCTTTGTTCGACAAGGACTTTGTACCGGTGTTAAATGGGAGGTGATTTTGCCACTGTCAATGTAGCTTCCCAATGAAAAATAAATTTAACTAAAGCTATTACATTATCCAATGGTGGTCCCAATTTTAATAGTTTTTTTTTTCATCAAGGGAATTATATAAATAGTGGAAATACATTAATTTGTTCAGAATGGGCCAAGTTATTGTTGGTGACATTCATCTCGTGCATTGTCTTTAGAGACCCAAAAGCCGCGGTAGGGTTGGAAGGTAGGACCTTTGCGATTCATTGTGCGTAAGCGGCTTCTCCTTGTCGACGTGAATTCGCTGACAGAGCACCAGTTGTTTTCGCGTGCAGATGTTGGCGACTGAAGTGGCTACCGGTTACAACTTTAATTTGAATGCTAATGAAAATTCGATGACACGTACTCTTATCGCTAGTATAAGCTGAAATGTTTGGTATGCGCTCGGACACCAATCACTACAGGTAAGAATGTGCCTACGTGCTTTTAACTTTGTAGTAGCCTGTTTAGCAAATATGATACAACCACCCTTAAATTTTGGCATGTACAATGAATGATTCTTGGGTTTGTACTTACGTTTTACATGTTTGAATATGGTTGAATAAACTAACCTTCAATCAAGGGAACATGTTTCGTTTGTTGAGCATATTGGTTTGTTTACAGCCAAGTCAGTAACGTTACGCTGAAGCTTCGTCGACTTTCAATTGTTTTTAAATGGTTTGCTTACTTATGTTTTGAATATGAAAAGTAGCCTAATAAACAATAACATTCGTAGGTTAATGTTTTATCATTATTATTATTATTTTTACAAATATCTCCAATATCACATTTGTGTCTTATACAAGTGAAGCACTGAACAATAGCCTATCTTATAATAATGTCATTATAACCTTGTGTATAGGGTGAAAACAGCTTTATAGGGATTGAGTGAACATTTCATATTCATTCAGTTTTGTGGATATCAACGCTGTGTGACTGTTGCGCTCATAAAGATTGGAGGTCGTGTGTAAATGTTCCACTTAAAAGAAAGGATGCTGTGGGGGTAAACTATAATTTACTGTATGGGTAGCCATGCTTTATGTTGAATGCTTGATTGACTATTACTGAGTACAATATTCACTTTGCCATTGCGGTTAATTAGAACATTTTAGTTGGGGTCAAGACCTCGACAAATTGCCATCACCTATTGTGCACTTGAATTATTTTTGGGAACGGGGATTTCAAAGTAACAAGGAGTGGCAGCGCTCACACCAGGTGAAGGTCATAAACACATTTCATACAGCCCCTCATGATATATGTAGATCTGCATCCATGTGTGGATGTGCGCGTTTTAGTGGAACTGGGTGTTCATGTGCTGATGGAGTGGAGGATTTATATGGTTATTCATTATTATGTAATGCCGGCTAATCTTTATTTGGTGCGTACAATTAATTGATTCTTCTTATCATGGGGTAATTGCAAGGTACGTAACGATTCACCGAAACGCATCGGTCCGGGTTCATCTGTCCACTGGAGCCCAAACCGATCCAAATGAATATTGTTTTATTCCGAAAATTATTCTTATCTGTTGTGACAATTGATGTGTCCTCTCCTGCTGTTCAGTAGCCCACCGAACTTGTATGCATGTAACTGCGTGTGTCTGATAACAACTGTGCGTGCGCACGTCGCACAGTGCGGTAGACAGCTAATCACGCCAACAAGGTAGGTCTATCTCTGTTCTAGGCTATTCGTACATCTGCTCGACACCGTCAGCATTCAGATTAGGATATGGCTTTTGCAATATCAAATCATTGGCTTTATTAGTTGAATTGTTCAGGTTCGCAATAAAGCATACTTTTGATACAAACAGTCATAGTATTTATATTTGGTCACTTTTAAAATAACAGGTAATTTCATAAAGTACATCAATCATTTATGCAAGCTGTGTGTACTGGCATTCATTAGAAAAAGCTGGAGAAGTTCTCCACTAAACTATTGGCTTTTGAGACGGGTGTAAACAAAGTTCCATTATATTAATTGGCTAAATGTCAATTAATTGGCTAAATGTTATGCCCCCCCTGGGGCATAAATTGATAGTGGGGTGGTAGATGCTCAGCCTGCCCTATGGCTCAGCTCTGGGTCAATGGCTGGAAGGGAACCAGCTATTGTCGAAATAATGGTTAGGGTTTTAAAATGCGATTTTTGACAGTAATTTGACAAAATATGAATCCCTTCTAGCCATGACACAGCTCAGGTGCAAACACACAACCTTGACATCGACACACACTCACTCATCTTAGAAAAGTAATCTCAGACAGATCCAGCAGCAGATATTAATTTAAAATGGAAAATTAATATGCTCACGCAAAAAATGTTAGTGTATCGAATCAAACTGAATCGTATCAATTCGTTCCCCTAATCAAACCGAAACTCCATATAGGACCCGATGTATCTAGCTAGATGCGTATCGAACTGTTCATGAAAGGAGAGATGCACATCAGTAGTAATTTCCACTTTAGCCTATTGCTACCCTCAGGCTATGAAGCCTATCAGATTAAAAGTAGCTGTCAGCTGTTGGCAAGAATTCTGAAGCACCAAACTGCTCTAGAGTACTTTGATGTTGTTTCATGTAATCAAGTAGTGTATACAAATGAGGAGTCAGGTCTGATCTTATCTCGAAAGAAAAGAGAAACACTTGACCTGTTCATGGAGGCTGGAGGTTTTGAAATGTCCCTTTCTCCCAAAAATATGTACATTTGTGTGATTTGAGTAACAGCCAAGACAACTGTCTCTGTTCCGGTGCAGCTCTGTAAAAAAACCACAATGTGACTTATTTATTTTTGCTCTATTTTTTTGTTTCAATAAATCTCACCGCAGTATGCTTAAACCAGTTGCAGTGCAGATTTAGCTCCCAGTCATGCATGATATTAAAAGAGGAAGTAGGGAGCTGAAGTCAATGTGATTTTACATTAACTGGGTTGTGCAGAGAGGTGATGGGAAGGCCCGCTCCTTATCTTAGAAACTCCAGTGCTCAGAATGTCATTTCCTCTTCCCACCCAGTGACAACATAGCAGATTTAACACATTTTTAAAAAGTCATCCAAAGGCAACAAACATGTATTGGATGGCGCACAGTGGTAAGGAACTCCTTTCTATGTGTATATCTCCCCTTTTTCCTCCCTGCTGTGCTCGTTATATGCTGTCTGAGGTGTGGGTAGAGACTATGCCCTGTGCAAACATTACTCTGCAGAATTGGTGGTTTGGCAGACAGGCAGTGCCATGAGATGATGAGGTATGGGTGCAGCTGGGACCTGGCGGGTGGCACAGAGCACCAGGTGGCTCATCCCTCCTTCCTGATTCAGATTGATGGGCCTCATCTCCCAACCGCCCACTCTCTGGCCCAGGTGCATCATGGGAGTGAGGGCCAGGGACATTTGGGTTTGGGTTTGGGCTGACCTGGCTGTCCCATCTGTGTGGCCCTTTGTGCCCTGTCTGACTTGGGATGCTGCAGTGGCACTGTCATCACTCATCTGGGATGAGGTCTGATGCCAAAAATTGTCCTGATGTAGCCAAGCACTCCCTCAAGCTGTCACAGTGTCCAGATGTACATTCAGATCAACTATTATTAGAGTGATATTTTATTCAACAAAAATATTTGATTGTCTTCTTCTTTTTCTTCTTCTTTGATCGTTGTTATCATCATCATCATCATCATCATCATCATCATCATTATTATTATTATTATTATTATTATCATCATCACCTTCTTCTTCTTCATCAGTACCACCACCACCAGCACCACCATCTCAAAATGCAAGCTCCTTTCCAACCACATTCATATCCACTCAAAGCCTGCAGATTCCCCAAAATGTTTTAGGAAGCGGGAGCAAGGTCACAAGCATCCCTACGCTGATGCAGGGCGACGGGAGCCAGAAACTCGTCTGGAATGATGAGGAGGATAAGTCAATTAGAGCCCAAATCAAAACATCGGAACTCGCAGACGAAACAGAGTGTTGCATAGGAGAGGGAACCGCTGTGTTTAGCTGACTGCTCAGACAAAGTTCTCAGGGCCTGCTGTGCCTGTAAGAGAGGCGAGCTGTGCTGGTGGAACATATTTATAAAATCAGCTCAGCTCTAAGTGCTACAGCAGTGTGGGATGTAGTGGGTACTATAATACCTGTTTCCCATGGAAGAAAGCAACGTTTTGACCATTACACCAAGAGGTACTGTATATCAGTCTTGGGCTGAGAGTGACACTGTTTTTGATGTCGCAGGCAGGGCTATCTTATCACGAGACTGTGAAGCCTACTCACGTTCGCTACACCGACCGAAAACAAACTCTGCTGACTGGATGTGTAAACTCGCTAGCTCAGTACAGCCCGGCTTGACTTGGTTGCGCTTGGCCGGTAGTGCAAAAATGGTATAAGTTAGTGGTCAGGGTCTCAGTCCCAGTTGCCTTAAATGGTCAGAGAACAAGTCAGGATACAGGACAAGGAACAAAACAAAAATCAAGACCACGAGGGGGTCTGACACAGAGGTGACTCACCAAGCACACCAGGCGGGAAGTGAGAAAACACAGAAAGGGCAGAACATTTGATCATGTGCTCAGTAACTCAAACGTATATATTTTATTCCACCCACTTTTGCCCTTTTCAAATCAGCTTAAAATCAAATGATAGACAAGATGACAGGGTTCTGAAATATGGCTGATACCTCTTGAGAGGTTTAATTAGACACTACTGTGTGCTTGAGGGTGGTCAGTGGATTTGGTGGGTGACAAGTAGAATTTTAGCTGACTGACATATTGTACTTAAGCACAGCTGGACAGGGCAGATTAGGCAACAGGCCCCTACACTGAAAATTATTGAGACAGTGACATAAATACAGTGGGGCAAAAAAGTATTTAGTCAGCCACCAATTGTGCAAGTTATCCCACTTAAAAAGATGAGAGAGGCCTGTAAAACATTCATCATAAGTACACTTCAACTATGACAGACAAAATTAGAAAAGAAAATCCAGAAAATCACATTGTAGGATTTTTTATGAATTTATTTGCAAATTATGGTGGAAAATAAGTATTTGGTCAATAACAAACAAGCAAGATTTCTGGCTCTCACAGACATGTAACTTCTTCTTTAAGAGGCTCCTCTGTCCTCCACTCGTTACCTGTATTAATGGCACCTGTTTGAACTTGTTATCAGTATAAAAGACACCTGTCCACAACCTCAAACAGTCACACTCCAACTCCACTATGGCCAAGACCAAAGAGCTGTCAAAGGACACCAGAAACAAAATTGTAGACCTGCACCAGGCTGGGAAGACTGAATCTGCAATAGGTAAGCAGCTTGGTTTGAAGAAATCAACTGTGGGAGGAATTATTAGGAAATGGAAGACATACAAGACCACTGATAATCTCCCTCGATCTGGGGCTCCACGTAAGATCTCACCCCTTGGGGTCAAAATGATCACAAGAACGGTGAGCAAAAATCCCAGAACCACACGGGGGGACCTAGTGAATGGCCTGCAGAGAGCTGGGAACAAAGTAACAAAGCCTACCATCAGTAACACACTACGCCGCCAGCGACTCAAATCCTGCAGTGTCAGACGTGTCCCCCAACTTCTTAAGCCAGTACATGTCCAGGCCCGTCTGAAGTTTGCTAGAGAGCATTTGGATGGTCCAGAAGAAGATTGGGAGAATGTCATATGGTCAGATGAAACCAAAATAAAACTTTTTGGTAAAAACTCAACTCGTTGTGTTTGGAGGACAAAGAATGCTGAGTTTCATCCAAACAACACCATATCTACTGTGAAGCATGGGGTGGAAACATCATGCTTTGGGGCTGTTTTTCTGCAAAGGGACCAGGACGACTGATCCGTGTAAAGGAAATGGAATGGGGCCATGTATCGTGAGATTTTGAGTGAAAACCTCCTTCCATCAGCAAGGGCATTGAAGTTGAAATGTGGTTGGGTCTTTCAGCATGACAATGATCCCAAACACACCGCCCGGGCAACGAAGGAGTGGCTTCGTAAGAAGCATTTCAAGGTCCTGGAGTGGCCTAGCCAGTCTCCAGATCTCAACCCCATAGAAAATCTTTGGAGGGAGTTGAAAGTCTGTGTTGCCCAGCAACAGCCCCAAAACATCACTGCTCTAGAGGAGATCTGCATGGAGGAATGGGCCAAAATACCAGCAACAGTGTGTGAAAACCTTGTGAAGACTTACAGAAAACGTTTGACCTCTGTCATTGCCAACAAAGGGTATATAACAAAGTATTGAGATAAACTTTTGTTATTGACCAAATACTTATTTTCCACCATAATTTGCAAATAAATTCATTAAAAATCCTACAATGTGATTTTCTGGATTTTTTCCCCTCATTTTGTCAGTCATAGTTGAAGTGTACCTATGATGAAAATTACAGGCCTCTCTCATCTTTTTAAGTGGGAGAACTTGCACAATTGGTGGCTGACTAAATACTTTTTTGCCCCACTGTATGTATGGCCTCATATCTTAAAATAGCTAGTGCTTTGTGGTTTGTAGATTACTAAAAAGGTTTATTGACTTTTGACTTCAACACATTTAATTAAGGTGCTGTATGTTAGTCTGTTCAGTGTATGCAAGAGTGTAATTATCTGCAATATCTGAATTTAACTGTGCAATCTTAGGATGTACAGTGTTCGTGAGGTTGTGTGCCTTCATTTGCATTGATTGGATGTTTTGTAATATTGGGGTGACATTACCCCTGGTGGCAGGGTGAACACTAGTATTGCGGGCTGGATGATTGACAGCTGTTTGAGAAATTGATTAAAATGTTTGTTATGTTCATGTACATTTATTGATGTGTTCAGCCCACAGTAAACCTCAGATCAGTCCAGTGCCTCTTCACTCATGAACTGACGAAGAATTCCAAAAAAGCCAAATTTGACCATAGATGAGGAATGATTATCGTGGACTTTTTCAAATTTGAACATCTCAGTTTTATTGATAAAGACTGCATCATTTCCAGAATTCGTCCTCGGCTGCGTGTTTTCGAACCATTTGTCTCACGTTAATGGGTTTATTTGACATTTAATTCAATCTTATTTTCCTACTTGCTGAGTGAAGACCAAGGATTGTCCAATAAACAATCCAAAAGAAATTGCATGAGATGCAAATATTTGGTCTTCATCATCTGTGATTATTTAAGTGATAATGGCAGAAAAGCCTGAGTTTGGAGGACATATTGGCACAGGTGTTGTTAGGTCCAAGACGAAGTCGAGGGCATTATCACTTTTATAAGTCGTAAGTTTACATACACCTTAGCCAAATACATTTACAGTCAGTTTTTCACAATTCCTGACATTTAATCCTAGTAAACATTGCCTGTCTTAGGTCAGTTAGGATCACCACTTTATTTTAAGAATGTGAAATGTTGGAATAATAATAGCGAGAATGATTTATTTCAACTTTGATTTCTTTCATCACATTCCCAGTGGGTCAGAAGTTTTACATAAAGCATTGCCTTTAAGTTGTTTAATTTGGGTCAAACATTTCGGGTAGCCTTCCGCAAGCTTCACCCAATAAGTTGAGTGAATTTTGTCCTATTCCTCCTGACAGAGCTGGTGTAACTGAGTCAGGTTTGTAGGCCTCCTTGCTCTCACATGCATTTTCAGTTCTGCCCAAAAATGTTCTATAAAATTGAGGTCAGTGCTTTGTGATGGCCACTCCAATACCTTGACTTTGTTGTCCTTAAGCCATTTTCCCACAACTTTGAAAGTATGCTTGGGGTCATTGTCCATTTGGAAGACCCATTTGCGACCAAGCTTTAACTTACTGACTGATGTCTTGAGATGTTGCTTCAATATATCCACATAATTTTCCTCCTCATGATGCCATCTATTTTGTGAAGTGCACCAGTCCCTCCTGCAGCAAAACACCCCCACAACATGATGCTGCCACCCCCGTGCTTCACGGTTGGGATGGTGTTCTTCGGCTTGCAAGCCTCCCACTTTTTCCTCCAAACATAATGATGGTCATTATGGCCAAACTGTTCTATTTTTGTTTCGTCAGACCAGAGGACATTTATCAAAAAAGTATGATCTTTGTCCCCATGTGCAGTTGCAAACCGTAGTCTGGCTTTTTTATGGCAGTTTTGGAGCAGTGGCTTCTTCCTTGCTGAGCAGCCTTTCAGGTTATGTTGATATAAGACTTGTTTTACTGTGGATATAGATAGTTTTGTACCTGTTTCCTCCAGCATCTTCACAAGGTCCTTTGCTGTTGTTCTGGATTTGATTTGCACTTTTCGCTCTAGGAGACAGAACACGTCTCCTTTCTGAGCGTTATGGCAGCCATGTGGTTCCCATGGTGTTTATACTTGCATACTATTGTTTGTACGGAAGAACGTGGTACCTTCAGGCGTTTGGAAATTGCTCCGAAGGATGAACCAGACTTGTTGAGGTCTTGGCTGATTTCTTTTGATTTGTCTTGATTTTCCTATGATGTCTAGCATAGAGGTACTGAGTTTGAAGGTAAGTTTTGAAATACATCCACAGGTACACCTCCAATTGACTCAAATGATGTCAATTTGCCTTTTAGAAGCTTCTAAAGCCATGACATTTTCTGGAATTTTCTAGTATCTATAGAAGCGACCCAGTCATTTGTTCTAAATGTTCAGTTGCCATACTGGCTGGCAACGTTCTTATCTCTTGCTTGCTAGCTAGCCAACTACGGCTTACTTAAATTCACGCCAAAAATTCTGCAGCCAGAATAACAGCAAAGTAGCCGCATTTGCATTTGTTCAAGCTGTTCTCTAGTGACATTTATTTGGATACATCCATACCAATGACCTAATGAGGTACGATTTCGCTTGTCATAGAGAATGTGCTCACTCATCAGGACACTGTTGTTAAGAGGAGCTAGCCAACAACACATCTAACGGAATGACTGCAAACTAGCTGCACTTCGTTTTGTTTGACCTTTTTCAGTTGACATTTCTATCTATCTATCTATCTATCTATCTATCTATCTATCTATCTATCTATCTATCTATCTATCTATCTATCTATCTATCTATCTATCTATCTATCTATCTATCTATCTATCTATCTATCTATCTATCTATCTATCTATCTATCTATCTATCTATCTATCTATCTATCTATCTATCTATCTATCTATCTATCTATCTATCTATCTATCTATCTATAAAAATGAAGCCAGCTGATTCGTGATTTCGACTGGCTGAGAAACGCTGCCTGCCTGTCTGTCCCGTGCCAACTCCCGACCCCTACTCGTTCATTACTATGGGATAGCTGGAGATCGAATTTGAATATTGAATCAATGTTGCAAATTTCGGAGAGACAGACAAAGGTTTATACAAATCTCAGCTGTTGAAAACTAAATGTAAGTCTAAAAGAAATGTGACATAATGTCTAAATGCTTTTTATAGTGGAGATCAAGTTTATAACTTGCCTGGCTGGGCTGGATTGCGCTGTCGGATGGAACAGAGTAAATACGCATTTTAACAATATAGATTTAACCGGTGGTAACTCGTGTAATGGACACCAGCTGGAATGCGCTTTTAACCAATCAGTATTCAGTATTAGACCCACCCGTTGTATAAAATAACACACTGCATCTGTTTATTAATGAAATCCAGTACAAAGAGAGCAAATTTTTGTCACTAAGCATTACTAGGTAACGCTGCAGTTGATGATGGCTACAGTAGCATATCATTTTGCAGCCACATTCCTTTTCACCCAACAGCTAAATGTACATTCATTTCAAAATCCTTAAAGGGAGTGCTTTCTAAGGAAGGTGGTAATGAAATATCTTTCATTGCCTCTACCTAAGCCGAGAGCTTAATGAGTAGACGTTTCAGATAAGTCATTATTGTGAGGTGATTATGCAGTTCAAATTAAACCCTGCGGTCATGTTAGTAGCTTAGTGAGTTGGTTGTTGGGAGGATGACTTCCAGGATGACTTCCAGCCAAAGATGTGCAGACTTCTCTTTATAACAGCACAAGACAAATGGGAGAATCTGGATGATATATGTCAGTTCAGTCATAAGATGACCAAGGAGGTCAACAGTGTGCTGTTACAAAAACAACACAGAAGGCTCAGAAACATGAGTTTGAAAACAGCACCTGAAAAGACTGGTGTTTGGGAGTAATTTTCACTGGTTCTGAACTAAATATTATTCAGTAGATGAACACATGTATTGAAAATGCTGGTACAAACTGTACCCGTAAAAACACAATAGACTGAGTATACCTATGTTATGGATTTAATTTTCTCTGTATCCTCTTATTTCAGATAGACTCCACTAGACACCTCCACACCTCCAGCAATGATGGCTGTGCTCCGCTCTGGAGTGAGAGTGTTCATCATGCTCCTCATTAGCAGGTAAGATACCTTACAGTAGAAGTGTTACAGTGACTGCCTGGGACCTGTGGGTATGGATGAACGGTGATTTTACAAAAGTCATTCTGAGACATTGTTTCATTTTTTTTAATGAGGTGTTACTGGGACCAGTGTGAAGGATTTATTTTGTGTGTGTGTGTGTGTGTGTGTAAGAGAGAGATCGAGAGAGAGAGATAAAGCAATTCTCCATTGGTTATTTAACTGAGGCACATCAATACTCAATCATGACTCCCCATGCATTACCCAGAAGCATTGGAATTCTCCACAGAAGCATTGAAATTCACATTGACACTGCCACGGTGCAGCACCAGTGAGGCAGCCCTCAGCACCAAGCACTGAGTCAAATCGGTTGTGCTAATGCCTTCAGGGGTCATGCAGAGAGGATGATGGGATGTTGTGGTGCATATTTGACACTTACCGTGACAGGAACTCATCCTGTTCTTGCCAGTCCATTTTGTTGCAGGCACAATATCCTCCATGCACAACTTAGAAAAGTCCAACCCACTGGGTACCACCTTATTCTGCCATACAATGTTGGTCCATGGCACACTAGCTCTGGCCCCATCCCCTCTGAGATTAGCATAACAGCAGGAGGCCTGGAAGTCAGTGGTGTCGAGTGTTATATGCTTTAGGTACAGATGCTTTGGTCCACAGTGTCCCATCCCACACAGTCTTTGTCCATTCATGCACACAGATAATTGTTTTAATTGTTTATTTAACCTTTATTTATACAGGTTTTTCTCATTAAGATTAAATCTATTTTTCAAGAGAGACCTGGTCCAACAGCCGCAGGGGGAACAGTTTCAGACAAAACAACTGACATACACTGACACAACATTGAACAAAACTATAGACACACTTACAATACAACAATGACATATTATGTAAAGAAACACAAGTGTCAACTAAAAAACTGCTGTCCTAAAGACAATTACACTCTTCTCTGATATTTACATCGACCAAGTGTTTAACTACACCAACGTGACTAGGTCATCAAATGTTTTAATGTCCAGGACCACGGACTTGACTAACTAAAACTATTTCTACCATGACATGTTCTAATTCTTGCTACTGTTAAAAGCAAATGAGAATGGAATCGTAAATTATATTTATTTACTGACCTGATTAAAAAAGAACAGAGAAAGTGGCATTTAACCCAATATGGCCATATAAATCAGTGTATACCAGTGTTTAAGCCTACGCAAGATCAATGACGACCTGCCAATGGTGCTATAGAGATCACAATGATGTGTTGGACGTTTTTGATTTGGAATTAACCTGAGGGACGCATGATATGCTGATATACTGAATCAAATGCTCTCAGGGTAGTGGTAGAGGCCTGCATATACAGTAGCAGTCAAAAGTTTGGACACACCTACTCATTCCAGGGTTTTTCTACATTGTAGAAAATAGTAAAAACAATCAAGACATCATAATCAGGACATCACACCTATGAAATAACACATATGAGATCATGGAGTAACCAGAAAAGTGTTTAACAAATATATTTGAGATTCTTCTAAGTAGCCACCCTTTGCCTTGATGACAGTTTTGCACACTCTTGGCATTCTCCCAACCAGCTTCATGAGGTAGTCACCTGGAATGCCTTTCGATTAACAGGTGTGTCTTTTTAAAAGTTAATTTTGAGGAATTTCTTTCTTTCTTAATGCGTTTGAGCCAATCAGTTGTGTTGTGACAAGGTAGGGGTGGTATACAGAAGATAGCCCATCAAGCGTTATGATGAAACTGGGTCTCATGACAACCGCCACAGGAAAGGAAGACCCAGAGCTACCTCTGCTGCAGAGGAACTCTGTCCTTTGGTCTGATGAGTCCAAATTTGAGATTTTTGGTTCCAACCGCGGTGTCTTTGTGAGATGCAAAGTAGGTGAATGGATGATCTCTGCGTGTGTGGTTCCCACCATGAAGCATGGAAGAGGAGGTGTGATGGTGTGGAGGTGCTTTTCTGGTGATACTGTCTGTGATTAATTTAGAATTCAAGGCACACTTAACCAGCATGGTTACCACAGCATTCTGCAGTGATACACCATCACATCTGGTTTGCTCTTAGTGGGACTATAGTTTGTTTTTCAAGAGAACAATGACCCAACACAGAGTGCTGCATCAGATGACCCGGCTTTCACAATCATGCAACCTCAACCTAATTTTTATTTAAAAAAATTATTTAACCTTTATTTATCTAGGCAAGTCAGTTGAGAACAAATTGTTATTTACAATGACCGCCTACCACCGGCCAAACCCTATCCCGGACTACACTAGGCCAATTGTGCACCACCCTGTGGGACTCCCAATCACGGCCGGGTTGTGATACAGCTCAGGATCGAACCAAGGTCTGAAGTGATGCCCACTAGCACTGAGATGCAGTGCCATAGACCGCTGTGCTACTCGGGAGCAGATGGTTTGGGAAGAGTTGGAGTGAAGGAAAAGCAGCCAACAAGTGCTCAGCATATGTCCTTCAAGACTGTTGGAAAAACATTCCAGGTGAAGCTCGTTGAGAAAACGCCAAGAGTGTGCAAAGCTGTCATCAAGGCAAAGAGTGGATACTTTGAAGAACATAAAATATATTTGATTTGTTTAACACTTTTTTGGTTATTACATGATTCCATGTGTTATTTTGGAGTTTTGAGGTCATCACTATTATTCTATAATGTAGAAAATTGTAAATATAAAGAAAAAGTATTGAATGAGTAGGTGTGTCCAAACTTTTGACTGGTACTGTAGATAATGTATATGTTACCAGCTCCTTCCTGGCCTCATGAGAAAAACAAGCCTTATGCCAGTAATAAAAACATATTCTCAGTTTGAGCTTCCTTATCAAATTCTCCACATGAACAGTGAAGCTCAGCTTGTCATCTACCCACACTCCCAAATATTTATACACTTTGACCTGCTGTATAGTATGTTCATCCAATGTAGCAATGACATGATTAGTAACATGCCTGGCATTTAAAAATACCATGCATTTTGTTTTACCCGAATTCAGAACCAGCTTCAAATCATACAGATTATTTTGTATGGTGTTAAATTCTCTTTGGACATTTTCAAAAGCTAAAGATAAACTGCTACCACTTGAATAAAGAACAGTATCATCTGCATAAAAATGAACATCTGTTTCAATGTGCTCTCCAATGTTGTTGATATACAAAATGAACAACAGTGGGCCCAAAATAGAAGCTTGCGGAACACCTGAGCACAACTCTATGGACTCAGATTTACAACCATCCGCCATTACACATTGTGCACGATTTGATAACTAATTTATAAACCAATCTAGAGATGGAACAGAGATGGAACAGTAATTCCACAACATTTTAACCTTTACACTAACACAGCATGGTCCACGGTGTCGAATGCCTTCGACAAATCAGTAACGACAGACACACAATGTAACTTCTTGTCAAGAGCACAGTGGATGTCATTTAAAACCTTCAATGTTTCTGAAACAGGGCAGTGGCCAGACCTAAAACCTGATTCCATTCCATTTATTCCATGTTTTCTTGGAGGTAGGCCTTCAGCTGCCTACTAACTATGGACTCCAGTACCTTAGACAGTACAGATAGTGTTGACATGGGTCGATAGTTGTCAAGTAGCGAAGGATCTCCACCTTTCAGGAGAGGCAGTACAAAAGCACATTTCCACATTTCCATGTCAAACGAGAGGTTAAACATACATGTTACGGGGGAGCATTGATGTCTGCAGCTTGGTGTAGGAGGCGGGGATCTAGATCTTAAGATCTTACGCACTTCTGAAACAGAGAAGGATGAGAAGGAGAACCTGGTGAAGGAGTGCACAGGGGTGTCAGGTAAATTCATAGGGGGCTCATTTATACCTTTGACCTTTTCATATAAACCCCATGCATCTAGAAAATGCTGGTTTTAATGCTTTCAGAATAGAGGTTATCTCAGTTACAATCTATGTGTCGACCAACAATTGCTTGGGAAGCTGTGTAACGTTTTTGCACTCCAACCTTTCACTACTTACCACATTTTGGAGGGATTATTTAAATTATGAGATGAAAGATCATTCATTTTTGGGCATTGGATCTTCTCAGCTCAACTTCAGCTGCCCTTCAGCGTTCTACTGCCCGTGGCAGTTTTTGGACAGTATAAATACTTTTTTCCATTCAATTAGTAACTTTTAAGAGTAGCTACTTAGTGTCTTGATTGACATTTAATTGGCATCAAATACAACTGTTATTGGTAACCCCAATTCTATTGCACTACATGACCAAAAGTATGTGGACACCTGCTGGTCGAACAAAATCATGGACATTAATATGGAGTTGGTCCCCCCTTTTCTATTATAACAGCCTCCACTAATTCTGGGAAGGCTTTCCACTAGATGTTGGAACATTGCTGCAGGGACTTGCTTCCATTGAACCACAAGAGCATTAGAGAAGTTGGCACCGCTGTTGGGCAATAAGGCCTGGCTCACAGTTGGGATTCCAATTCATCCCACAGGTGTTTGATGGGGTTGCAGTCAGGGTTCTGTGCAGGCCAGTGAAGTTCTTCCACACCAATCTTGACAAACCATTTCTGTATGGACCTCATTGTATGCTGTAGAATTAACTTCTACAGGATATTTGTTTTTGGCAAAAAAACTTACCCATTTGAAACGGCCGATCTCAGGCCCAGAAACTAGAATATGCATATAATTGTCAGATTAGGATAGGAAACACTATAAAAGTTTCCAAAACTGTCAAAATATTGTCTGTGTGTATAACAGAACTGATATTGCAGGCGAAAACCTGAGGAAAATCAAACCAGGAAGTGCTGTTTTTCCTGAAAGCTCTCAGTTCCATTGGATGCCTTGCCTCCATTTAAAAGGATATTAACCAGATTCCTTTTCCCATGGCTTTCTCAAGGTGTCAACTGTCTTTAGACATAGTTTCAGGCTTTTATTTAGAAAAATGAGCGAGAAAGGATAGCTGGATGTTCGCAGAGTTTTGCTTGCGCAACAGAGTGGGGCAGCCATTGTCTCTCCCTCTCCTATTGACAAAGTGACAGTCCTGGTTGATATATTATCGATTTATATATTTTAAAAACAACCTTAGGCTAGATTATAAAAACCGTTTGACATGTTTCTGTGGACATTACGGATACTATTTGGAATTTTTGTCTGCGATGTCGTGACCACTCGAGCCTGTGGATTTCTGAACATAACGCGCCAAACAAATGGAGGTATTTTGAATATAAAAATAATCTTTATGGAACAAAAGGAACATTTATTGTGTAACTGGGAGTCTCGTGAGTGCAAACATCCGAAGATCATCAAAGGTAAGCGATTTAATCTATTGCTTTTCTGACTTTCGTGACCAATCTACTTGACTGCTAGTGTTTGTAATATTTTGTCTGCTGAGAGAGATGTTCTTACATAAACACTTGTTATGCTTTGGCCGAAAAGCTGTATTGAAATCGGACACGCCAGGTGGATTAACAACAAGCTAAGCTGTGTTTTGCTATATTGCACTTGTGATTTCATGAAAATTAAATATTTGTAGTAATTTCATTTGAATTTGGCGCTGCAATTCAGCGGGTGTTGATGAAAATGATCCCGCTAAAGGGATGGGTGCGTCAAGAAGTTAAGATTTCCCTTCACTGGAACTAAGGGGCCTAGCACAAACCAGCTCCAGACCATTATTTATCCACCAAACTTTACAGTTGGCACTTTGCATTCGGGCAAGTAGCGTTCACCTGGCATCTGCCAAACCTACATTCGTCCATCGGACTGCCAGATGGTGAAGCGTGATTCATCACTCCAGAGAACATGTTTCCACTTCTCCAGAGTCCAATGGCAGCGAGCTTGACACCACTCCAGCCAATGCTTGGCATTGCACATGGTGATCTTAGGCTTATGTGCGGCTGTTTGGCCACACATAAGCTTCAGCACTCGGCAGACCCGTTCTGTGAGCTTGTCAGCCTACCACTTCACGGCTGAGCCCTTGTTGCGCCTAGACATTTCTACTTCACAATAACAGCACTTACAGTTGACTGTGGCAGCTCTAGCAGGGCAGTAATTTGCCGAACTAACCATTCTACTGCCAATGTTTGTCTATGTAAATTGCATGCTCGATTTTAATACACCTGTCAGCATCTGGGGTGAATGAAATAGCCGAATATACTAATTTGAAAGGGTGTCCACATACATATATGTGTGTATGTATGTGTGTGTGTGTGTGTGTGTGTGTGTGTTTTCCCCAGTGAGAGGCTGACATTCACTGTGGTCCTCTGTAGCAGGTCATGTCCTGCAGACGGTCATTCGGGGATGGCATCAGGCCGCAGGCACGAATTAGCCATGGCAGAACATTAGCAGATTGTTTGAGCGTCATGACCTCCAGTACTGCTTGTAGCATGTTTCTCGATGACGCAGTGACAGATCCAATGGCTTCATCTCTATCATTGCAGAGCGGGCAGCTCAGCTCAGTGTAGCCCAGTGTATTTTATGGACTTAGCTAAGTGAGATAAGCTTCACCCTCACCCAGGTGATTTGAGAGAGGGCTATTATAGAAGGGCCACCGGCGCATACAACCATATCAACAACCATGACAACAAATTAGCTGCAGCCTGACAATATTAACTCTGCCGAGGTCATTTCCCAATAGCAAACAAACACGTTTCACACTGTGGCCTGTGTCATATCATAATAGAAATAGGACACATAAGCATTATGGAGGTCATAGTTCTCAACCATAGAGGTACATTTACAGTAAGAGCCACAAAACCTTACCTGACAATGGAGATGAAGACAGGCAATGTCTGCCCTCAGATAACTGCCTCCTCTCATGTCCCCGTGACTCCCCTTGAAAGCACTAGCAACTTCGCTACAGTGTTTAATTCTCCTCCCATTGGAAAGAACAAAGAGCGAGAGAATCAAGGGGAGAGGCTGGATCACAGTTGGGTGACTTGAAAAGACAGACATGTTTGGAGAAGATGTTTAAATAATGCGACAGGTACTGTGTAACTGTGTAGCCGTGCCAGATGTATTAAACATGTGAATGAACTGTGACAATCACATAAACATCAAAGGCTATCTATTTTCCCAGTTGGAGTCATTTATCACGGAACTCAGACAGATCCCACACCCTTTATTTATCCATCTATTACATCAAATAACCCAACTGTCAATCAGAACCAATTTGCAGTTCCACTGCTTCTGACAGGGTGTTTTGTCAGAAAGAAAAAAATCTGTCAAATGAACTATCACTGAGTTGTTGGAGCATTCCAAGGCTAAGTTTACTAGGGTGTTAGGTTGCCCATGCACTTTTCACTTCCTAGTCCCTATTTATACAGTACCAGAGTTTTTGAGATCCAAGTCCCACAGAAAATCCTCTGCACAGTGGGGTCATGCATTAGCCTTGTTTTAATATGTTAATGGTACGGGAAGTTGTGTTGAGGGATAGCATGCCAAAACAAACCTTTTCATCTTATTTTGGGAGTTTGGCCTCTTTTAGTGCGCTGTAGTTCTCTCTAAATCATGCTGAACTGGAATTAGCTGAAATCTTCGACCCTATTGTCTTTCAGAATTATATAATACAGAAATTTATGTTCTGCACTCATAAATAGGGTGTTTTTAGATATCCTTTCACCCTGAAGGGAGCTAAAACACTTGTAAATTCTTAATGGCTGTGCTCTGATGTACAGTAATTCAGCCCCATAGCTCACTGAGTTAGGACAGGATTCTAATTGGATCGTTAATTGCGTAAAGCCGCGATAGCTCACTTTTTTTTTTACAAACAACAAACACCATTTTCAATCATAGGAGTCCCACATGAAAATATACTACAGTATACTGTATAATTACTATATGTACAGTGCCTTCAGAAAGTATTCACACCCCTTGAGTTTTTCCATATATTGTTGTGTTACAAGGTGGGATTAAAATGGATTGAATTGTAATTTTTTGTCAACGATCTACACAAATTACTCTGGGATGTCAAAGGGGAATAAAAATTCTAACATTTGTAAAAAGTAAAACAATAATATATATTGATTACATAAGTATTCAACCCTGTGTTAATACATGTTAGAATCACCTTTGGCGGTCTTTCTGGGTCAGTCTCTATGAGAGTTGCACACCTAGATTGTACAATATTTTCACATTATTTCTTTTTTTAAATCTTCAAGCTCTTTCAAGTTGGTTGTTGATCATTACTAAACAGACATTTTCAAGTCTTGCAAAAGATTTTCCATTAGATTTAAGTAAAAACTGTCACCAGGCCACAGATCATTCCATGTCATTTTAGTAAGCAGCTCCAGTTTATATTTGGCCTTGTGTTTTAGGTTATTGCCCTGCTGAAAGGTGAATTTCTCAACAAGGTTTTCCTCTAGGATTTTGCCTGTGCTTATCTCTATTCTGTAAATTTTTTATCCCCCAAAAACCCCTTAGTCCTTGCCGATGACAATCATACCCATAACCATGATGCAGCCACCACCATGCTTGAAAATACTAAGAGTGGTACTCAGTGATATGTTGTGTTGTATTTGCCCCAAGTGTAACACTTGTATTCAGGACATAAAGTTAATTTATTTGACACTTTTTTTTGCAGTTTTACTTTAGTGCCTTATTGCAAACAGGATGCATGCTTTGGAATATTGTTATTCTGTACAGGCTTCCTTCTTTTCACTCTGTCATTTAGGTTAGTATTGTGGAGAGAAAAAAAAGAAAAAAACAATGTTGTTGAGCCATCCTCAGTTTTCTCTAATCACAGGCATTAAACTATGTAATTGTTTTAAATCCACCATTGGCCTCATGGTGAAATCACTGAGCGGTTTCCTTCCTCTCCGGCAACTGAGTTAGGAAAGATGTTTTTGTCTTTGTAGTGACTAGGTGTATTGATACACCATCCAAAGTGTAATAAATCATTTCACCATGCTCAAAGGGATATTCAGTGTCTGATTCTATCCATTTTTACCTATCTACCAATAGGTGTCCTTCTTTGTGAGGCATTGACAAACCTCCCTGGTGTTTGTGGTTGAATCTGTTTTTGAAATTCACTGCTCAACTGAGGGACCTTACAGATAATTATTTGTGTGGGTTAAAAAAATTACACTATTATGCAACTTATTATGTTACTTGTTAAGCACATTCTTACTCCTGAACGTATTTAGGATGGCCATAACAAAGGGATTGAATACTAATTGACAAAAAATATTTCAGCTTTTCATTTGTAATGAATTTGTAAACATTTCTAAAAACATAATTCCACTTTGACATTATTGTTGTGTGAAGGCCAGTGACACAACATTTCAATTTAATCCATTTTAAAGTTAAGCTGTTCACAACAAAATGTGGAAAAAGTCAAGGGGTGTGAATACTTTCTGAAGGCACTGTATATACTACAGTACTCACTGTTGTGTTTTCTATTGCACTATACTGTATTATTTTCTGTAGTGTTGTTAATTCATTGTTTTACTATCTTTTTAATTAGATTTTTGTACTTTCTCCTTCAGAAAATTGAATAGACAAACACTAAAAGAGCAAATTGTCCATAACCTGTATGTAAGTAGGTTTGTAGTCTGAACTCATTTTTATAACCTGTAGGGAACACTATATGGTCTATACTTGGCATGTATGTTTTTCAGTCATGGGTGCCACGTATTGGGATATGAGGGCCAGGATTGGGCGGGACGTATGCAAATGTTATATTAGTATATCGATATAGTGTGTAGTATAGTATTCTACAGTATACTACACAATTATATAGTAATTTTTTTATTTTTTTATTTTACCTTTATTTTACTAGGCAAGTCAGTTAAGAACAAATTCTTATTTTCAATGACGGCCTAGGAACAGTGGGTTAACTGCCTGTTCAGGGGCAGAACAACAGATTTGTACCTTGTCAGCTCGGGGATTTCCACCCCTTGCCACTCCTGTCATTTGCCAAAGAGACTGGCCTTTCAGCAATATCAACGTTCAATATACAGCCAGATTTACGGCGCAGTTGTTGATTGGTAGTTTGAAACAACATTCATATTTTTCATGACAACGTTGTGGAACAGGGGTGTGCACAAATTTTGCGCAGTAAAGAATTTGAATTTTAAGAACAACATTCCTGTTGCGGTCCTGCTGCGGTCATTCCCTTGTTAGAAGGCAGTGTCAATGCAAGATCATGTTGTGCAAAGTGACTAGAGAGGACTCCCTAGTGAGAGAGTGAAATAATTACACAGAAAATATTAACCTAAAAGAGTTAATCGAGCTACGTTTGCTTCAGTTGCATCCCGTTAATGAGAGGAAATGAACATAAAATTGGCACCTGTTGTCATTCCTCGCACATATGCGGATCATCATGACTTGCTTACATTTTTACAATGTTAAGCTATACGAGGAATTTAACAGGTTACTTTAGGAAACGTTCTGAATGGACATAGAGAGGATAAGCGAACTCCCACCCACACACACATCCTAAAAGGACCCAAAGCCATCAGCACATCTTAGACGCACTCAAATCACATTTCTCCTTTCCTAAAAAAGGATTCAAAACCTAGGCTCAAATCTTGGCTGAAGTCCATCAGAATGTAGGCTACATTATCCATTTAACCCTTGTGCAGTCTTAACATTCTCTATACTCCCCTTGTCCTAAGGGTCAAAAATGACCCGCCTTCACTAAAGCCCTAAAACAAAGCAGCTTAATTTAATTTTAAATCCCAAATCTATTTTGCACGAAGAAACAACCTATCATTCATCACAAATGTTGTGAATATCTGGATTTTCCCTCTTCACAACGCAGAAAGAATGCATTTAATCAGTGGACACACCTTGTTTTCTTTACTAAAGTAGAGTTTTTGTAAATTATTATTATTATTATTATGCCAAAAGGTAGGTGTAAACAAGCCTAAGAAAGTAGAAGAAATGTGCAGAAAGTAAGAAAGTCATTTTGAATGGATTTTATTGAAGGGAAACAATAACAGTTTTGAACATTTTTGGCAACATAGTGATGTATTCTTATATACTGTACAATGAGGAATTCAACTACAAAATACTAGTCTTCTCCCATTTTTTTTAACCATTGCCCCCATCCACAAGGTGTATAAATAACAACAATAAATACGAATAAAATAATAGATTCAAAACCAAAATGTGAAGAACATAAATCAATCAACTCTAATTAGAACATGTAGGACAGCATGCAAGTGTGTGTGCATGGACTTTGCAGATGTATTTCTCACATGTGCAGCACATAGTATTTGTTTTACAGTCCTTCTTTGGAGGGCAGAATTGTCATCTCCTCCTCTTGCCTGCCCCAGCTGCAGCATCAGGTGGATCAGGACAAGACTCAGCCCCCTGAACAGCTTTCACAAGTGCTGTAGAGGCTGCTGTGCTGGGGAGGCGCTCCCTTCTTTGAATGTGTGGGGTTACAAGTGCCTTTCCCAGCTGCTCCAGGAACACCCTCCTCTTGTTCCGCTTATCAGGCATCCAGGTAGGGTTGATCTTGTCCCATATCACGAAGGCATTGTATGAGGACACATCAATGATGTTATGGAAGATGACCAGGGGCCAGTGGGCAGTCATCCACCTGCAGCTGTAAGTTCCAATCACCTTGTCCAGGTTGTCTACGCCTCCTTTGTTGTGGTTGTAGTCCAGGATGATGGCTGGCTTCCTATCCTCACAATCACTAATCTCAGCTGTTTTGTGTAGTGTGCTCAGGAGGACCACATCCGTGTTCCTCTTTGGGAGGTAAGATACTAGAGTGGTGGTGGGGGTGAAGGCAAACTTTGATGAGAAGGCCTTTCTCCCTCTTGTTGCTCAGACTTGTTCTTTCTAACTGTGCCAACCATGGTGATCTTCTTCTTCAGGGGCTGCTGGCTGAGTTCAATCAGTAGCACACATAATCTCAATTTCCCACTATTTGTGTGTGTGTGTGTGTGTGTGTGTGTGTGTGTGTGTGTGTGTGTGTGTGTGTGTGTGGTGTGAAAATGATTTTATAACTGCTTGTGGTTTGAAAATGATTTTATAAATGACCCCAAGACAATCTTCGTACCCTGGTGGTGTACAGCTTTCATGGAAATATGAACAAAGGCAATGTTGGGGTCACTCTAGGAAAAGTAATCAAATTTCAAGTTAAATAAATCAAATGTAGGGATTTTTTTCTGCAGTTAAACATAGTGGCGGGTCATTTTTGACAACACAAGGGATAACTGGCACACCTAGAAATACATATCAGAAAAAATATTTTTCAGAAGAATAGCCTTAGTATAGGTCATACATTTATGTTTAACATTTGATAGATAAGGCATCTCAAACATCTCAACCGGCTGGTTGAGTTTCCCAATTAGGGAAAATCATCTAAAAAATAATATATTAGTTAACATTATGTCTGCCTCAGTTACTTGACAGGTCTGGTTAAACCAGACAGGCCTGGTTAAATGAGGACAGATTTGAAATATAAATAAAATGATACTTTTGTGTTTTCAAATATTATTAATATAAAAATATAAGTAACTGAATGTGTTTACTGTTCTTATACTCATAATCTCTGTAAAATGACATGTACTGAATAATATCAGTAAATACTGATATGAATATGAAAAGATTTTTATATTTACACAGACAAAAAAATCCCAGAATAACATTTGTCCATAATAGCTAGCTTTGACTAAATATCATTCCTTTAAAAAGGGCAAATCAACTGCCTGGTAGAGCATATTTTTCAAGAGTTCCTGAAAATAATTTTATAAAAAAATATTTTAATAATTTCATCATTCCGAAATGAGGTTTTAGAGGTCAACAACATTTGACAGTCTTGTAATATCCCATTTTATACACAATTAGTACTGAAAATGTGCGATTAATGAGTTTTGGTTTTGCTAACATTCAATTCCTGTTTTTTAACCAAAAATGCAGGAGTCCGATAATGAAAACCACTTGATCATTTTACTAATTGACATTGGTTGAGATGATAAAATATGCCTAACAAAATTCATATGTTTATTAACTGTAATGCAGTTGATAACGGAATGAATTTGGAGAGGTGAAACGCAGCCCATCCAGCTATGATGCACGGTGCCCACTGAAGGAGAGATGTGCCTTTTGTGCTAGTGAATCTCGTATTTAGAAGCATTAAACATCCATTGGTTTCCCCTCGTTTCATTTAATTAAAAACCAGGCATTGCCTACCCTCCCCTTAATCAAGGGCAGTTTAGCAGCTTGCATAAGTGCGTATTTTTATCCTGGCCATTAGCCAAGAGTAGCCTATGAATAAAATGGTTTTAAATGGTCTACTGAGAGTGCTTTGAAATATTTGAGTTTTTTGCTTTCATGCTTTTTCATTATTCACAATTCACGGGGTGGCAGGGTAGCCTAGTGGTTAGAGCGTTGGACTAGTAACCGAAAGGTTGCAAGTTCAAATCCCCGAGCTGACAAGGTACAAATCTGTCATTCTGCCCCTGAACAGGCAGTTAACCCACTGTTCCTGGGCCTTCATTGAAAATAAGAATTTGTTCTTAACTGACTTGCCTAGTTAAATAAAGGTCAAATAAAAAAAAAAACATACCTGAATTTATCTTGTTCAAGTAGGCGATCCAGATCCATTTTCAAAGAGTGTCACTCATCTGATTACCAAAGACATGCTTCTGCAAACTGTTCAGTCCTACTATAATGCCATGACAAAGGAATATTTATTCATTATTTTGCCTTGCTCATAGGCAATGATGCAATTTACAGGAGCCTAGTATTTTGTACCTGTGAATGTTACACATATTATTAAGACATGTACAGTGGGGCAAAAAAGTATTTAGTTTTGTGCAAGTTGTGCAAGTTCTCCCACTTAAAAAGATGAGAGAGGCCTGTAATTTTCATCATAGGTACACTTCAACTATGACAGACAAAATGAGAAAAAAAATCCAGAAAATCACATTGTAGGATTTTTAATGAATCTATTTGCAAATTATGGTGGAAAATAAGTATTTGGTCAATAACAAAAGTTTATCTCAATACTTTGTTATATACCCTTGGTTGGCAATGACAGAGGTCAAACGTTTTCTGTAAGTCTTCACAAGGTTTTCACACACTGTTGCTGGTATTTTGGCCCATTCCTCCATGCAGATCTCCTCTAGAGCAGTGATGTTTTGGGGCTGTTGCTGGGCAACACGGACTTTCAACTTTTCTAATAAAGAGAACATGTACGCTCACCATGCTGCACCTTGGTCCTCTTCTTTCAACGGTCATGATATTGGCATGTCCAGACTGCAATTCACAATAGGCCTAGCCCCTAAATCAGTGTGAATGCTACAGCCTATGTTTATTCATCAACACCCAGCCCTTTTGCACCACCTCCAGCTATTGCACTCATTATTCTGGTTGTGAAAATAACTACAATATTTTTGACACATCCCCAAACCTATAATTCTATCGCCAGCACTAAGATTTACTATTGCGATAGGTTTGTTAAAATAGGGCTCCAGGTGTGCTTATTATTTTTCTATGTACTGTAGGTTCACCAGCTGACCTCTATCAAGACATCCATGTCGACTGGATTCCCACTGTGAAGATGAGCAATGCTGCAGCAGCATCAGTTTCTACTTCTACTACTTCGTCCTTTTCCAGATATGAAAGGACCCAGATGAGGGCTGAGGAGAAAAGAAGAGATGTGAAGAAGCAGATGTGGCCTTGGCACAGGCTTTATATGCTGTGGAGAGGGATGGTGATGTTGGAAGTCAGACAAACTTGACAGCATCAGACATTGAGACACTGGTGAATGAAAAACCATACACTACAGTCTACTGTAAATGACTTCATGTTTACATCACAGTCTTTTCAGGATTCCGATGTGAAAGTACTCTACTTCACAGGTTTAACTAATTATTGTGTGGCCAGGTCTACCTCGAGCAAGGTCATACCTCACTGCCTTCCAGGGACTCGTGTTACTCTTTATGCGCCTCAGGCTAAATACACCTGTCCAACTTTTAAGCCACATGTTTAGAGTATCTGCATCCACTGTGTTCCAAACATCCTCCTGCAATGCCGATGTGCTCTTTTTGTACTTGAAATCTCTAATCTACTGGTCAGATAGGGAACAGCTACGGAACACCATGCCTATGAGTTTTAGAAGGAACTTTGGCACATCAGTCGCAGTCATAATAGATCGCTTTGAGATATTTATAGAATGTCCATCAAATCTGAAAGCTAATGCACAGACTTTATCCTCCTACAAACACGATAACACAGTGGTATTACACCTCAAGATGTAATTTCATATATCTCAAAAGGATGGGGTGGGAGAGTGTGAGACGAACACAATAGTGAAAACAGTGACTTCTTAATTAGCAAGATCCTCCTAGCAGACCGTGGTTTTAATATTGCAGATAGTCTCGGAACAGTATTGGCGCATCTGTTGATAGCTGCCTTCACAAGAGAAAAGAAGCAACTAGGTGGGGTTGAGTTGGAGAAGACACATAAAAAAAGCAGATTCAAGATTACAGTGCCTTTGGAAAGTATTCAGACCGCTTGCAATCTACTGCAGAGATAACCTGCAGAGTCCTGTCCTACTGTCCAGGTCTGTACCCAAACAATTTTAACTTCTACTTTTAAAAATCCACCTCTCTAAAAACAAGTCTCTCACCGTTGCCGCTTGCTATAGACCACCCTCTGCCCCCAGCTGTGCTCTGGACACCATATGTGAACTGATTGCCTCCCATCGATCTTAACCTCTGCGCACAGAACCCGTTAGCGGGATGAAATTCGGTGATCGCTACATGAATAGTCATATTAAACATTCATGAATATACAAGTGTCTCTCATGTTTCGAAAGCCTAGAATCTTGCTAATCCAACTGCGTTGTCAGATTTAAAAAAGGATTTACTGCGAAAGAATACGATGCGATAATTTGAGGATAGAGCACCATAAAAAACAACTATTTCAACCAGCACAGGCGTAGCAAAATCACAAACTGCAATAAAATAAATTGTTTACCTTTGACGATCTTCCTCTGTTTGCAATCCCAATGCTCATTGTTACACAATGAATGGTCTTTTGTTTGATAAAATCTATTTTTATAGCCTAACACAAAACATTTTGTGAACCACTTGTGTCGTGAATTCCGTCTCATTCCATTTTCGACAACAGATTCGATGTAAATACACACACGAAACGTGACTATTCGAGTCATGTTTGGTTTCATTGCAATCAACTGGTTTGTTTGTAACACAACCAAGCCTGATGGGTCATTTCACGGGATGTATTGACTGAAAGAAACCGATTTGAAGACAAGTAATGACATCATTGTGCACCAATGATATGGCCGCTGTTTCGTTGATTGACTGTACTTTAACCCAATGACCACTGATCGTCTTGAAATCTAGCTGGATGGATAGCCAATGAGCTGAGGTAAACAGTAACATGTAATGTTTATGTGTTGGAAGACCAACCCATGTAGTAAACTCCGGCTTAAGAGGGTCATTCGCCATTGAAGTTTCATACCGGAAGGAGCAACGCATGTTACACACAGCGTTGTTTTGGTAAAGCGTGTCTTCAGCTGTTTATAAATCAATCAGTATGGCGACTAAGTCAGGGAAAGCTAAATCTAAGTCTAGATATACAGATGTACACACAATTTTAGAGGAAATTGATCGGATAAAATGAGACAGAGATTGTTGGAGGATGATTCATTTAGCCATTGCCAAATGGAGGAATATTTTTTGAAGTGAGAGGACATCATTTTGGACTGGTAAGTTTTTCTCATGCCAATGCCGTTGTTTGAAATTAATAATATAAAATATTATTTGTGAAATGAAATAGCCTATTTGAGGCTGTTGAGGGGAGGGCAGGCCCACAACAATGACCAAAGTGAAATGGAGACAGTAGATACAGCTGGTCTGTCATAATATAATAGAGACAGTAGATCTAGCTGAAATGTCATAATATAAAATAGACAGTAGATCTAGCTGGTCTGTCATAATATAAATGAGACAGTAGATCTAGCAGGTCTATAATAATATATTCAACCTTATGTTCCCTGTACTCTATATATATCTGTTTATTATACCCGTTGATACAGGGCTCATATGTGAAACTATTCTAACGGGACATTTTCTTTCACAGTGATACTGACTCTGAATTGGAGTCCCCAGTGCCAAGGTGTCCATCCCTCACTGAAGCTGGTTCATCCAACTCTGGCCACAAGTGGTGTTCATCTGCCCAAATGTATTTCTGCAGGCATGGATGTGCCTCAGGGCCAAAAGGGCACAGTATGGAGGTGTCGCTGTGTTCTTTGCAAAATGAAGTCCCCCATCACCTACACCACATGCTTGGTGACCCTCTGCTTTACAGCAGAAAGAGACTGCTATGGCACCTGGCATCAGCAGCACAATATTGTGTAGAGGACTGAGGGACTTTCAAATATTGAAAGTGTTATTTTGTAAATGTATATATATTTTCCATGTTTTTTCTCCATTTTATTTTGGGGGGGGGGGGGGGGGGGGGGGGGTGTTAGAATACCATTTTGGTATTTTGTATATAGTTATTCCATTCAAAATGTATAACTTCCCCAATTTGGCCACTTGGGTACATTTGGGCTACTTGTGTGGGAGACCTGGGTGACTTCTTGATAAATGTCATGTAGCACACTCATTTTGGAAGTTATCATTCTGAAACGTTGCACAAGTACTGTTGCCCTCTTATGTTTTTCACTGAAATTGTCCCCATCATCCTATCTGAATGTTTGTTTTGTCTTGTTCATTTTAAAGATGATGATACAACAATAAAAAATAAAAAACGTATGGTTTTTTCATTGTATTATCTAAACCAGATCTATTGTGTTATATTCTCCTACATTCAATTTACATTTACACACTTCAGAGTGTTTTCTTTCAAATTAAATCAATAATATGCATATCCTTGGTTCTGAGCCTGAGCTACAGGCAGTTAGATTTGGGTATGTCTTCAGGCGGAAATTGAAAAAAGTAGGGGGTAGCTGTAAGGGATAAGGGGCAGCATTTTCACTTTGGATGAATTGCGTGCCCATAGTGAACTGCCTCCTACTCTGTCCCAGATGCTAATATATGCATATTATTATTACTATTGGATAGAAAACACTCTGAAGGGTCTAAAACTGTTTGAATTATGTCTGTGAGTATAACAGAACTCATAGGGCAGGCAAACTTCCAAACAGGAAGTGGAAATTCTGGGGCTGGTTGATTTTCAACTCATCGCCTATTCGCATCCAAAAATGATATGGATGTGTTCACACTTCGTACGCCTTCCACTATATGTCAACAGTCAATAGAACGTGGAATGATGCCTCTAGTGTGATGTGGGACCTGATGGCAGCTATTTGAGTCACTGGTCTGGCAGAATGCAAGTTCCTGGTTACGCAGAGTAGTCATTATATCGCCTTGCGTTCCATTACTCTGTAGACAAAAACTAATGCTCCGGTTGAAACGTTATTGGATATATATGATAATAACATCCTTAAGATTGATTCTCTACTTAGTTTGACCAGTTTATTCGACCTGGAATATAACTTTTTGAAGTTTTCGTCCGAGTTTGCCTGGTCCAGTGCCAGCTTTTGGACATGTGAACTAAACCTGCTAGCAAAAGTAGCCAATTGGACACTAGTAATGGACATTATGGAACAAAACAATGATTTATTGCGGAACTAGGATTCCTTGCACTGCATTCTGATGAAAGATCATCAAAGGTAAGGGAATATTTATGATGTAATTTTGTATTTCTGTTGACTCCAACATGCGGAGAAATATATATTTACGTCTGAGCGCCGTCTCAGATTATTGCATGGTATGCTTTTTTCGTAACGCTTTAAAAAAATCTGACACAGCGGTTGCATTAAGAACCAGTGTATCTTTAATGTAATACATGTATCTTTCGTCAAAGTTTATGTTGAGTATTTCTGTTATCTGACGTAGCTCTCTGTAATTACTCCGGATATTTTGGAGGCATTTCTGAACATGGCGCCAATGTAAACCGAGATTTGTGGATATAAATATGCCTATTATCGAACAAAACATAAATGTATTGTGTAACATGATGTCATATGAGTGTCATCTGATGAAGATTATCAAAGGTTAGTGATTAATGTTAGCTCTAATTCTGCTTTTGTGACTCTATATTTGGCTGGGGAAAATGTGTGTGTGTTTTTTGGGGATTTGGTGGTGATCTAACATACAGTGCCTTGCGAAAGTATTCGGTCCCCTTGAACTTTGCGACCTTTTGTCACATTTCAGGCTTCAAACATAAAGATATAAAACTGTATTTTTTTGTGAAGAATCAACAAGTGGGACACAATCATGAAGTGGAACGACATTTATTGGATATTTCAAACTTTTTTAACAAATCAAAAACTGAAAAATTGGGCGTGCAAAATGACATTTGTGTCTTTTCAAATCATGTCCAATCAATTGAATTTTCCACAGGTGGACTCCAATAGAGTTGTAGAACATCTCAAGGATGATCAAAATGGTAACAGCATTTCAAGTCTCATAGCAAAGGGTCTGAATACTTATGTAAATACGGTATTTATGTTTTTAATTTGAATCATTTTCCAAACATAAAAAAAAACAGTTTTCGCTTTGTTATTATGGGGTATTGTGTGTAGATGAGATTTAAAAAAAATAAAACATTTGAATAAGGCTTTAAGGTAACAAAATGTGGAAAAAGTCAAGGGGTCTGAATACTTTCCGAATGCACTGTATACTCCTGTCTGCTAGACAGACCAAAAAGTGGTCATTTTCATAGTGAAATGTACTGCCCAAATCTTTTACATCTCTGGTATGCAGACCTACTGGTTCACAGTTGTTTCCATTTTTACTTGGCTAGTCAAAACCAGAGCCCTATACTATGAATCAGGTTTGAGGAGTTACCAAGGTAACTTTGGTCAACTCTGAGTTCAACTTGGGATAACCGATACCACAAAAGTTGCTCACCTTTTAGACAGGTACATTTCTATGGAAACGAATCCTTCAAAACTAACCTGCTCCGGGGCAGGCTAACTCAGGGTTAACTCCATTTACCCTGAATGAAGTGTCTGAGCTGCGAGTTGATGACCAATGATATCAGATTCCCTCCCACTTGCAAAGGTTGCATCATCATCCCCTTAATTTGATGAAGATGACTGATTAAATATTTTTATCACATGTTTCTTTGTGTGTTTTAAAATAGTAATGTTAAAATACCTATTACATTACACATTTAGTAGTAACAGAATGCATTCGAAACTTCACGCACAGTACAGCTTTGTATGACTTAATACAATTATTTTATAGATGGGAGTGGGGAAAAAAGGTGCTTATGCATTGATCAGCACACCAAAACACACCAAAGACGCCATTAACGATAAGCAATATCATAAAGGCACCACTTCTAAAAGACTATTTGCCCACCGTAGCCTGCTGAATTTGCAAGATAACTTTTCTTTCATTGCTTTCAATGAAAACGTGCGACAAGCATGCACAGTTACAAGCCTGCTAGAGTTACTCAATTGTACTACTTGAGTAAAAAAAAAGATACCTGAATAGAAAATGACTGAAGTAAAATTGAAAGTCACCCAGTAAAATACTACTTGAGTAAAAGTCTAAATTTGTCTGGTTTTAAATGCACTTACTGTAAGTACAGTGGTGGAAAAAGTAAATTGTCATATTTGAGTAAAAGTAAATGCTCTATATCAAATTCCTTATATTAAGCAAACCAGGTGGCACAATGTTCTGTAATTTATGGACAGCCAGGGGCACACTCCAACACTCTGACATAATTTACATTTGTGTTTATTGAGTCCGCCAGATGAGAGACAGTAGGGATGACAACACGTTATATTGATAGGTAAGTGAATTAGACCATTTTGCTGGCCTGCCTGAGCATTCGAAATGTAACAAATACTTTTGGGTGTCAGTGGGAAATGTATGTATACAGAAATATTTTCTTTAGGAATGTAGTCGACTACAAGTAAAAGTTGTCAAAAATAGAAATATTTAAGTACAGATACCCCAAAAAACTACTTAAGTAGTACTTTAGAGAATTTGTACGTAAGTACTTTACACCACTGGCGGCAGGCAGACCATCAATATCCACTGTCATAGTGGGTATGTCATAGCTTTAGAAAACCCTGAGTAGATCTAGCTTCCTTCATAGTGTACCCCTCAGGAAGACAAAGTATATCTTTATTTTTTATACAGGCTCTCATTAACATGCCTGTTCTGTCTTATCCAGTGTTGTGGAAGAAACCAAAGTAATTATCCTATTGAGTGTCTTTTCCTGGGTGGTCAACTCCCCCCAACAAGTCAATTAGTGCACTAATGGGATGGAAAGTTTGTAAAGAGTAATTATAGATTGCGTTAATAAACATCTATATTTGATGCTTCTGTTTTATTTTAAAGGTACATTACACTCCAAAATCAGATGTAAAAAAACCCATCTCTAAATGTTCTGTTGAGATAAGTTCAAGTCCCTGGTCATCTATTTTGTAGATCCAGCTTTATGCCTCAATACAAAAATGGATGATTGTCCCTTAAATTATTTTCCTTTGCTGAGGAAAAAAAAACATTTTCAGCAAAGCAGCACATACTACTGTCTGCATCAGCAATTAGACCAGCTTGGAGACAGGGGAATGCAGGGTTTGGATTGAACCTTAGATTCTAACAAGCACCTCACATCCTCGGTATTCTGTTCCTTCCCTGAGTTATCTTCCATATAACCAAATCCACTTACAGTGGGGCAAAAAAGTATTTAGTCAGCGACCAATTGTGTAAGTTCTCCCACTTAAAAAGATGAGAGAGGCCTGTAATTGTCATCATAGGTACACTTCAACTATGACAGACAAAATGAGAAAAACAATTCCAGAAAATCACATTGTAGGATTTTTAATGAATCTATTTGCAAATTATGGTGGAAAATAAGTATTTGGTCAATAACAAAAGTTTCTCAATGCTTTGTTATATACCCTTTGTTGGCAATGACAGAGGTCAAACGTTTTCTGTAAGTCTTCAGAAGGTTTTCACACACTGTTGCTGGTATTTTGGCCCATTCCTCCATGCAGATCTCCTCTAGAGCAGTGATGTTTTGGGGCTGTTGCTGGGCAGCACGGACTTTCAACTCCCTCCAAAGATGTTCTATGGGGTTTAGATCTGGAGACTGGCTAGGCCACTCCAGGACCTTGAAATGCTTCTTACGAAGCCACTCCTTCGTTGCCCGGGCGATGAGTTTGGGATCATTGTCATGCTGAAAGACCCAGCCACATTTCATCTTTAATGCCCTTGCTGATGGAAGGAGGTTTTCACTCAAAATCTCACGATACATGGCCCCATTCATTCTTTCCTTTACACGGATCAGTCGTCCTGGTCCCTTTGCAGAAAAACAGCCCCAAAGCATGATGTTTCCACCATGCAACTCAGCATTCTTTGTCCTCCAAACACGACGAGTTGAGTTTTTACCAAAAAGTTATATTTTGGTTTCATCTGACCATATGACATTCTCCCATTCTTCTTCTGTATCATCTAAATGCTCTCTAGCAAACTTCAGACGGGCCTGGACATGTACTGGCTTATGCAGGGGGGCACGTCTGGCACTGCAGGATTTGAGTCCCTGGCGGCGTAGTGTTTTACTAATAGTAGGCTTTGTTAATTTGGTCCCAGCTCTCTGCAGGTCATTCACCAGGTCCCCCCGTGTGGTTCTGGGATTTCTGCTCACAGTTCTTGTGATCATTTTGACCCCACGGGGTGAGATCTTGCGTGGAGCCCCAGATCGAGGGAGATTATCAGTGGTCTTGTATGTCTTTCATTTCCTAATAATTGCTCCCACAGTTGATTTCTTCAAACCAAGCTGCTTATCTATTGCCGATTCAGTCTTCCCAGCCTTGTGTAGGTCTACAATTTTGTTTCTAGTGTCCTTTGACAGCCCTTTGGTCTTGGCCATAGTGGAGTTTGGAGTGTGACTGTTTGAGGTTGTGGACAGGTGTCTTTTATACTGATAACAAAGTTCAAACAGGTGCCATTAATACAGGTAACGAGTGGAGGACAGAGGAGCCTCTTAAAAAAGAAGTTACAGGTCTGTGAGAGACAGAAATCTTGCTTGTTTGTAGGTGACCAAATACTTATTTTCCACCATAATTTGCAAATAAATTCATTAAAAATCCTACAATGTGATTTTCTGGATTTTTTTCTCATTTTGTCTGTCATAGTTGAAGTGTACCTATGATGGAAATTACAAGCATCTCTCATCTTTTTAAGTGGGCGAACTTGCACAATTGTTGGCTGACTAAACACTTTTTTGCCCCACTGTATGTAGGTAAGTTAGTCTAGCATTAGCTAGCTGCATTTTCATATATTACACATTTCTCATTTTCATTTCAAGCTAAAGTGCACTGTTAGCTAGCTAGCTAATGTTAGATGGCTGGCTCCTTAGTTGACGTTATTGTTTGTTTACCAGAGCCGTTTGCTTTTATAGTTAGAGCCTAAAGTTAGGCAGTGTTCACACTTTGTTCATTGTTGTTTAGCTAGCTAACGTTAGCTAAAGTTATGTGACGTGTGTACAACACCCGTTGAATATGGCCGGTGTCAGTAAACGTCTGCAAAAAAAGCGTAATGAAATTGTTGCCAGCTGAGCTGGTTAGGCTGTTTTCATGTTATCCAGAGGTAAACAAATCATCGGCCTGAGCGTCAAGTGTGCACTCCAAGAGCAAAACGAGATGGGTGGGGCTAAAGCTTAAGAGGGTGTGAACGATGCTGAATGAGTGTAGACAAAGAAGATCTATTCACTAGATACCAAAGCATTCAAAGGTGATTTTCTCAAAAGTGAGTTTACAAGTTGATCAACTTTCAAAGCAGAATTTCTTTCTGTTATTTTATGGCTGATTATGACACTTACATAAGAGTGTCAAAACCCACGAAACCTATGACAGAAGGCAAAACATTCCATTACACCATAGTATGTTTATGTTATATAACATTTTCTGAAATTGAACATGTTAAATTATCATTGTAATTGCGTGCACATTGATGTCATACACCTACCCCAGTGCTGTGTTGCTGATGACTGGGATGAATGCAGGAGCAGATTTCAGGAGCAGGACAAGACACTCTTTGACATAAGGGCATGTATGGGATAGGCCTACAGTATCTGGCTTATATGATTATGATGTTCACAATACTTATTGACAGTGTCATAAAGTGCACTTTCTTAGTCCAAGTAAATTGACACCAGGTGGTCCTAATGTTAATTACAAATATGATGGGAAAAAAACTTGGACTGTAGAGAATGAATTAAGAATGAAGAAAAAACGATCCAATGAAAGGAATCTTCTTTGCAGGGATAAATGTGGGTTTTGCCACTCTTATACAGGTGTCATAACCAGCCACAAAATAACACAATATATGTCACAACAGGTGTAAACATATGGGTCATGACAGTGTTATCACCATATTACAGGTATGACAGGTTTTGACAAGTATTGTCAGCTGGTTATGACCAAGTCGTAACGTGTTATGATTCTGGGTGTTCAAGTGAAGTGTTACCCTTCCTATTTACTTACAGTGGCTGAACCAAAAGTTGTAGATATATACACAGGGGCATTTGCCAGACATACAATTCCAGACCTTTTTTGAAGAGACACACTTGGCCAGACCAAATTTTAGGTTTGGGAGACATTCCTACCTAAATGCTTAGCTTACTGTGAATTCCATATCTTGTGCCCCTAAAGATTCATAGGCATTACATGGAGTACTGTCTGACAAAAGCAGACGTATTCCAACAATTAAAAGCATATATTTTATGTATGAATCCTGCCAATAGGTTTTTCTTGAGGTTGTCGAGTTGTGTCTGCAGTGCCTTTTAATGGCTGCTAGAAGGGTCAGTGATGTATCAAGATGCTTCCTGTCAATCGCTTCCTTTCTTCAGTACTGGAGGCATTTACATTTGCATCACTGTTTGCACTCCGTGGGAATTGCATTATTGCACCGGACATTATTTTTGGTCATTGTTTGAGAGAGGAGAGGAGCGAAACGTGTGGCTCTCTACTCTCTCTAGGCCTACACAGCATCAAGTACTCCCCAGCTGGACCCATTAAGGAGGCTTTGCACATATCCAATCCATTACTCGTGCCTGATTCTCTGAGCAGTGACTAGTCGATGTGAGCGCCCAGATAACTGTGAACGATGGATCCGTCAGACAGAGAGTGGCTCAACCACAGAGATTTTATTTTTCCTCACTGCTCGGCCCTTAATCACTAAGCTTCCCTTTGAAAGTCAATGGGACTCTGTCTTGGGTAACTCAAGAAAAATCCATTTTTGTTGTGGGTAGCATTGTACGCTAATTGGTGGTCTGTTGAGCAGGATCGGAAGATAAAGCTTTTGCCATCATTAAAATCCTTACAGTAGCATGTTGTATTTGTGCACACAAAGCTAGTATCGACCATGTATTGACTTTCACAAGTATTACAACTTCACTGTATGTAGTAAATTCTTGACTTGAACAGTGAACAATTGCTCTGGAGATGTACTGGTTTTCTTCTGGGGAAAGAGAGGCGGACCAAAATGCAGCGTGGTTAGTTTTGTACATCTTTAATAAAGATGAAAGTACAACAATCTACAAAACAAGAACCGTGAAAAAACCAAAACAGTCCTATCTGGTGCCACAAACACAAAGACAGGAACAATCACCCACAAAACCCAACACAAAACAGGCTACCTAAATATGGTTCCCAATCAGAGACAATGACTAACACCTGCCTCTGATTGAGAACCATATCAGGCCAAACATAGAAATAGACAAACTAGACACACAACATAGAATGCCCACCCAGCTCACGTCCTGACCAGCACTAAAACAAGGAAAACACACACGAACGATGGTCAGAACGTGACAGGAGAGGCAGTAGTGTGATGTATACATATTGCATTACAAACATGAGATCCTACATGATTAAACCAAACCACCATGTTAAAAAATATTGTAAAAAAATCTAAGAAATTAAGAAAAAAGCCAGAGTTGATTGAGGGTGGCTCAACCATGCTTGGATATTTCATTGTACGTCATTGTAGAGTTTGCAGAGGCCATGACAGTTGTAGCTACCAAGTTAGCAATACGTCAGCTTAATTATCTATGGGTAATAGGCTGGAAAATCCCATTGAAAAGACTCCCAGACAATCAGCAAGCCACACACACACACACACACACACACACACACACACACACACACACACACACACACACACACACACACACACACACACACACACACACACACACACACACACACACACACACACAGATACAGTAGGCTTTAATGGCTCTTTTACAACAACAAAAACTGGTCATAGAATCCCAATGCTGTATGCTGGCTAGGTGGTTAACCCACTATTTCTAGGCCATCATTGAAAATAAGAATTTCTCTTAACTGACTTGACTGATAAATAACCATAAAAAAATATCTAGCCAACAAATTAAACATTGCATCCTGTTGGTAGAAATAAATAGCAGAAATTTATCTAAAATGTTATTTCTGGCCTGTAAGATTCCATTGTATGTCATATGCTAGTAAGCCCAAGATGACAGGTAGACAGAGATAGGTGCAATAGATGCCAATAAAATGTTGCACACTGCGCATGAAATACACGGCTGCCAAAGAATAACCATGCATTATCTGGTGCCCGATTTAATGAATTTATTTCAAATAACTTTCCTAACTTTATTGCTAAGTTGGGTAAAACAGCTGAAGGTGCACATTTGGAGAATAAGTTTGACGCTCAGGGTATTTAGGGGAGTCATGTTTAGAATTCAGAACAGAGTAGCCTGGGAGAAGAAGTATGAAGTATTCGGCAAGAGAATTTTCCTCTCCAACCATAAGTCAAAGAGCTTTGGGAGCTAGGATAGCAGGGAAGAAAGAAACATCAGTTTCTTTATCTAAACACCTCAGACACAGAACCCACAAGGACTTTTTTTGCTGTGCCATCCGCAATGTCTTCGAGTGGGTGAGGGTCTGAGGACGTTGCACAAGTCCCAACAGAGCGGGGATGAATAATCTCGTAAGAGAACAGCACAGTCTTTCGGTCAAATCCCATTTCACAGCAGAAACATTTATATTCTCAGGAGAAAGAAAAAAAGCACATATTTTAATTTAACCTGACAGGCGAAGCATCCAGTGCGCCGCCAACTAACATTTCAACTGCACACTGAGGTTGTGGCTGACGCCATATGTTTTCACCTGTTCTCTCTTCCTGCCTGTCACTGGGGAATGAATGCCTCTTCTGATTTAGCCTTGGGCTGGGGGAGGAGGTCAAAAGGGTACACTCAAAAGGGCACATTGAAATAGTTCATCAAATTTCAAAAGTCATCAGTTGGCATTTGAGAAATTAAGTTGCATGATCACATTTTTACCTTGAGGTGGAAGGATCCTTCATGCATAACAGTCTACTCAGTCTACTAGGCACTATGGCCTTGAATATAGATGACATTTTGTTGGATGGTGTATACCATGTGTATCCCATACATGCCACTAATAAAACTTGAAACATTAACTTCCGTGGTCTAATTTGTATCCCGATTCTGACTTATGTATTCTGACATGTACAATGATTGCAGTTACACCAACACTGCTGCACATAACATCTCCAGACCCTCGCCATATTTGGCATGATTGGAAAAAGAATAGTTTAAATAAATTATACGGAGATCTACAGTGATCTAGATGTATCCCATTCATCTTGCTGTAGAGCGGGATTGGAATGTCGTGCCATGCGCCAGAGGGATTGTTCCTACGGGAGAAGGCAGGAGAGAGGGGGGGGGGGTAGGATTGCCATTAAAAGATGGAAGAGGTAGAGAGCGGTTTTGATGGAAGTGTGCGGGTGTGAAGTGGGAGGGATGAGGAGTGGGAGAGGGTGGGGGTGGGGGAGGAGGGAGAGTGGCTGTGGAAAGTGTTACTCAGATCTCTGCAGGGGCTGTGCTGGACTGACTTAATCTGTTGTGAAATGCGTGAGCACTGCCTCGGCTGACACCGGCCTCGTCTCTGTGTGAGCAGGGACCCCGGGAAGCGCTATTACAATGAAACAAGATCTGAAAAGGAGGATTCCACATGGGGTTGACTCCCCTACCCCACCACACTGCATCACCATCTCCTCAACCCCCCACCCCCTCTCCACAGTAACTTGGGGCACCATGAGAAAACGTATTTAGCAAGTTACACTCTCCCAAATGAAACTCCTGTAAGATATATTCATATCTATAGATAACAGTCACTTATTAATGTATTTTTACCTCATATCAGTCTCATTCTGAATCGCAATATTCTATAAATCTGCACGAACCCTAGTCTACATGATTACTCTGTTTACACAAATTGGCTTAATTATTTATTACTAACTAACAAAATAATGCAGAGTTGCAAGCGGTGCATGTCTTAGTCTTCTTCACTCGTCGAGTTTCAGAGGGTCTTGTAAAACTTTAGACCATTTGTCACGTATTCAGCTCGCTCTGCCTGTATTACTATATAGTAGTTTTAAACCATTTTACACGCCAGTAGCAACCCGGGGATGTTCTGGTCTATATTTAAATTGCAACCATTTCAACGTGGAGCCACCGCTCCACGTTTTCTGGTCTCAATGGTTGATTATTCAGTGTACTGCTATAACCACTTTCCACACTGGCAGCAACTCAGCATGTTTTGGTCAAATGTGTTAATTTTTTAGGAGTCCTTTATAAGCAAACTGGTAAAAGGGGCGTTCCATCCTTTTGGCATAATGTCTGTGCTCACATGGGCGTGGTTACTGACTGGGTAAAACTTTACATGAAGAACAATTATCTCTAAAATCTAAAATCACATTTCATCTTCTCACAAATAGTTTCAGTTTTAATCACATACGTTTTACAACATTTAGATGTAACTCTGGAATATACATTGTGAAAGCTCTTAACAGGATTGGAACCCTTTTTTTCTATTTTTGCCTAAAATGACACACCCAAATCTAACTGCCTGTAGCTCAGGACCTGAAGCAAGGATATGCATGTTCTTGATACCATTTGAAAGGAAACTCTTTGGAGTTTGTGGACATGTGAAATCATTGTAGGAGAATATAACACATTAGATCTAGTAAAAGATAATACAAAGAAAAAAACATGCGTTTCTTTTCTTTTTTGTCACATCATCTTTGAAATGCAAGAGAAAGGCCATAATATACTATTCCAGGTTAGGCACAATTTATATTTTGGCCACTAGATGGCAGCACTGTATGCGAAAAGTGTTAGACTGATTCAATGAATCATTGCATTTCTGTTCAAAATGTTGTATCAAGACTGCCCAAATGTGCCTAATTGATTTATTCATCAAATTCATAACTGTGCAATCTCCTCAAAAAATAGAAGGATATTCTTTCACTGTAATAGCTACTGTAAATTGGACAGTGCAGTCAGATTAACAAGAATTTAAGCTTTCTGCCCATATCAGGTATGTCTATGTCCTGGGAAATGTTCTTGATACTTACAACCTCATGCTAATCATATTAGCCTACGTTAGCTCAACAGTCCCATGTGTCTGTGTGTGTGTGGGGGGTGTGGGGGGGGGCGATCCCGTAGAGGTTAAAGTTACAATGTTTCCGTTAGGCCGTCTTTAATAACATCACACATGATACGACATAATCATTGTTTGGATCCCCACCGACCATTTCCCACCTTCTTTATGTTTAGAAATATTGTTTCATTATCCACTTGATGTTGAAATTCTTTAGGCAAGAGTCTTTCTATACCACTCAGACATTCCATTGTTGGATACTGCAAAGGCAAGAGAGAGAGAAAGTTTACGATGATCGTTAAAGTCCTAGAACCGGCCCCACTCAATGACCAGTCCCACTGTGGAACTGGTCTTTGAGAACCATTTCACTGGCCATAAGTGTGATTTGGTATTTTACCAAGGACAGCAGTTTTTTGGTATTTTACAGATAAATGCCTCTCTCAATACCCCAGAAGCATTGAGAGAGATAAGGAAAGTGAGCGAGAGGGGGGAGTGGGGGAGAGATTAGAGATCACAAAAGCCAGAGTAAGAGAGTGAGTAATCAACCAATATCCCCAAGTCCTAGCAGCAGTGTTGTCATTGTTTCAGTTATTGGGATCAATGTATGTGTAACAGTTGTCTTCGTCGTCTGATGACGAGTATGACATATCGGACCAATGCACAGGGTGGTATGTGTCCATGATGTTTTATTACTGAACACTGGAAAACAAAATAACAACGTGAAAAAACCAAACAGTCCTGTAAGGTGCAGAAAACACTAAACAGAAAATAATCACCCACAAAACACAAGTGGGAAAAGGCTACCTAAGTATGATTCTCAACGAACAGAGACAATGAACGACACCTGCCTCTGATTGAGAAACATACTGTACTAGGCCAAATACGTAGAAAATATAACATAGAAAAAAGAACATAGACAACCCACCCCAACTCACGCCCTGACCAACCTAACACAAAGACATAAAAAATATACTAAGGTCAGAACGTGACAGCATGTTCCAATAATGCTGGAAAGGACCAGCAGCCCAGCACTATTATGTCAGTCATGCTGCGTTCGTAACCAAGTGGGAAGTGGGTATTTACCACATATGACTGGGAAAAATCCACTTGGACGGCCCAGCAATTGATAATTAACTAGCGGGAAACTCATCTATCATCCCTGAGCCCCGACTTCTCCCACATGCAGACCTCTGACGTCACCTACTACGGAAATACCTTAATAACAGCTTTCTCTGCAGTTATAGGGCAATTCCAATAATTTTCATTGTCTCCAGCACAATACCAGTGTATTTCATATGTGAAAATGACGCATTTATAGGTTTTGTATAAAAAATATTACGCTAAAAAGTTCTACCTGATAACATTATGAAAAGTTAAAACATATTTATAAAAACGGTGATTTTTTTAACACTGAGATTCACGGCGACGTAGGGAGCAAGAAAATATCCTCCCTTACCTTTAATCCTACCATGTGATGTCACAGAGAATACATTTTTTGGACCTTCTTATATTTATAACCATCGAAACATGCAGTTTTAACACACAGTGTCTTCAGAAAGCATTCATACCCCTTGACTTATTCCACATTTTGTTTCACAGCCTGAATTCAAAATTTATTAAATATCTTTTTTCCCATCCATCTACACATAATACCCCAAAATGAAAACAGTGAAACGTGTTTTTAGACATTTTTACTCCTGAACGTATTTAGGCTTTCCACATTTCAGCTTTTCATTTTTTATTAATTTGTAAAATATTAGAAAAACATTATTCCACTTTGACATTATGGCGTATTGTGTGTAGGCCACACAACAAAATGTGGAAAAAGTCAAGGGGTGTGAATACTTTCTGAAGGCACTATAAGTAGTTATTCCTGTAAAAGTTGCATCATACTGCAGCACAACTTGCGGGCTGCCTCAGAATTCTATAGCACATTATTTAATTGTCAGCCGTTGTTGCCATTTATGCTAGTTATTGCTAGTTTGACCACCAGAGGGCATCTTTGAGAGTCTTTAATATTGGCTGTACTAGAGAATTTAAAACCTTTTTTGTAAGAACAGAGTATATGGGATTCATTTTAAGAGATTAGGCTTAATTAATTAGATTAATATTATGGTGATTCTATTCCATGAAAAATGTAAAACATAACCAGGGTTGGCGCTGTACAACGTGACCGGTTGGGAGTAGGCTACAGTACTAAAAGCAAAATAATGTTAACATTTCCACACCCTAATTGTAGTCTAACCAATGCCCAAACAAAGATTCAGTGAAAATAAAAAATAAAATTGATTTATCAACACCAGTCCCCTTGCTTGTCTCAGAGTAGAGCGAAACGGTGCTGACCAAACGCAGGTAGGCTTTTGCTTCAAATCCTATTGCTTCTAACTTCTATATGCTTTAAATGCCACAATGTCACAAATATTTGAACACACACAATTCTTAAAACTGTAATGCTTTAAAATGTAATAATTTCTGCCCTCTGAATTCATATTCATTATTTAAATAGGCCCATGTGCACCTTGATATTGGGGGTATGCCATGCGGCCGTGCCTAACGGGGAAAGGGGGTGCGCCATGCGATCGTGCCTAACGGGGAAAGGGGGTGCACCATGCGGCCGTGCCTAACGAGGTAAGGGGGTATGCCATGCGGCCGTGCCTAATGGGGAAAGGGGGTGCGCCATGCGGCCGTGCCTAATGGGGAAAGGGGGATGGAGCCGGTTGGGTACAACCCAGGCGACATGGCGATGCGGGGATCCAAGCTTGAGCGAGAGCCGAAGCCACCCTCCTGGCCCAGAACCCCGTGCTGAGGGAAGGGAGAAGTAGAGGGTGTGGGCCCCCTACCCTACCTAGTCCTCAGAGAGTCATAGATACTCCCGCCATTTACCCATGTTTTATTGGTCTGTTTCTGATGACCCTTGGATCTGCACATGTTAGATGGCCCTCCGACCTGCAACCATTCTCTACGGTTATATATGTATTCCCTTTCTTGCGGTGTATCTTACTGCCCATTTTACTATTGTCCTGAGCTTATAGATCGAGTCAATCCTTCATCAGATGAACTGCGACATGGCGGCTAAAGCGATTTAATTCATGAATGCATTTGAACGTTTTTAATATTGTGATAGTGAAGAGCAAAATTCCTCTCAAGAGAATTAACATTACAGTTACACCAACTGGTAGGCTTATCACACAATTGTGCAAAATGCTAAGAGAACTGGTGAAGAATGTTACCCCTCTACATACACATTTCTTTACCGGAATCTCTAAATGAAAATACTGACAGATCCATAAAATTGCCTTGTACAGTAGTAGGTATAATTCAATTTAGAGGGTTCTAAATTAATATCTAAGGGGCTTTTATAAAAAAAATTAAAATGTGTATGTTTATTAAGTAGTCTTGCTTGTTTCAGAGCAGCGCGAAACAATGCTGAAATAGTTGACCACACACGAGTAGGCTATTGCTTGTTGGGGTGGATTTTCAAACAGTAGCCGGCTCTCGGAACTCATTAACACGCTTTGCTGTGTGTGCTTTGAGATATTTAGTGGCACTACAAATGTGAATTCATATTTACAAAACAATTTACCAAACAAAACACTAGGCAAGTCAGTTAAGAAAAAATCTTATTTACAATGACGGCCTACCCCGGCAAAACCCAGATGACGCTGGGCCAATTGTGCTCCACCCTATGGGACTCCCAATCACAGACAGATGTGATACAGCCTAGGGACTGTAGTGATGCCTCTTGCATTGAGATGCAGTGCATTAGTCTGCTGCACCACTTGGGAGCCATGACCAATATATATATATACTTTTATATACTTATAATATATATATATACTTTATCCTCTTGTTTGTACTGTTCTGTAGTTTCTACCCAATGATTTGTCAGACAAACAAAGAAATGTGCGTCCTGCAGGCCCAGGATGGATCAAAGCTGGCGAGAGTATTTTTACAATTATTTTATTAACGAAAGCATAAAGATGTTGATGAAGAAACCACATTTGCCTCGGGATCCATCCCAGTTGGTTTTCTGTGGAATCATGCCTTTTTTCGGTGCGGCCTGTTGTCCAGCCCTTCGTCCACTGATCTCCACGGATGGTTGTCGGCATAGTTGTGTGCTCTGCAAAAACATATTCACATTTTTAGTACACAATCATCGATTTTATCACACAGCATGCATACACATTGATTGGCTTTATACATTTTTTTAAAGAAAATTTCATTCAATTCTCCCCCTACCCTCCTTCTTGGCAAGAGCCTATTGTCCTGCTAATAGCCCATAATGGGTGGATGGACAGCTTATTTTCTATTCCAATGTATTGAACAAATATATTAATTACAGTCATTTATCATTCTCATTCTCGGACTGGAAACGTTGTTTGCAGAGTTTTCAATCTCATTTTCAAGTCCTTGTTTAAAAATAACGATATTTTGGAGAATATTTGGTTTTCAAATAACCCGAAAGTGAGCGGTTGTTATCTGAATAAAAGGAAAAAAATCTATTGTCCTGCTGGTAGCCCATCCTAAAAATGTTGTTTGCAGAATTCCCAGCCTGCTACGCTTGTTTTCTCTCCCTGTTTTTTCTGCCCAGCCGTTGCCTGATGCAGAACTCTAGTGCCAGAGGAGATACTCTCAGACCGAAAACGCCTCCATTAATTGCCACAGTTTAGACTACTGATAGATCAGCGTTCTACCTCCCCCTTGTGATAGTGTGGTGCAATGACAGAATGCCACCATCTACCACAAACAGTCAAAGCATAAGCTCGTAACTTTTAATTGAGGAACCACTGTATATGCACACTGGTATGGTGCTGGAGATAATGAATATGAGTTTGAAAAGTGACAAAATTGTCCTTTAAATGTAACAACAAAATATTATTTATAAAATATAATATAATATATAGAATCTATAATATGGTATATCTATAATATGGTTTTTGAACTCTATTAATTGTTTACAAGCATGAAAGCTGTACTTTTAGATTATGGGTGACGCAGCTTGTTGGCCATTAACCAATATGCATTTCTCAATGAGTTCAAAGCCCATGAATGTATCCAACTGGTATTTATGACTTCACAACTGGGAAATTCACACCTGCCACTTGGTTATGAATGCAGCAGCAGGACTGTTGCCTTACTGTGTCAGGTGATGAAGCAGTAGGCAGGCAGGTGTGCCAGGTCTGTCAGAATGCATGCTGAGATTTCTCACTACACAGAGCAAGGCTTTCATCTAGGGAAAAGAGCTGGACTGGTGTATTTTAATATTGTATTTTTATTTACCTTTTTCACAAACAATATAGCGGATGATTGAGTAGATAAAATGCCTACTAGTACCATTGTATGCTGCGGTTCTGTGTTGGTACACAGTCAGAAAAAAATGTTGTTTCTAGAACCTAAAAAGGGGTCTTCAGCTTTCTCCATAGGAGAACCCTTTGAATAACTATTTTTGGTTCCAGGTAGAACCCTACTTGGAACCAAAAAAGGTTCTACGTGGAACCAAAAAGGGTTATCGTATATATGGACAGCCGAAGAATCCTTTTGGAGTATTAACCTTTGATTCTCCAGACTATCCCTTGGGGGCCTTCAAAGGTCCACTTCTCTGTATACAGTGTCAGAGCTCACAGGATGAAGCCAAAGACTGTTTGGCAGGTAGGAGAGAGAATGCTTCCTCCAGTGTTTCTATAGTGTAGACATTTGGACTAGAGGTCGACGGATTATGATTTTTCAACGGCGATACCGATACCGATTATTGGAGGACCAAAAAAGCCGATCGCCCGATTAATCGGCCGATTACAAAAAACGTATTTGCAATGATGACAATTACAACAATACTGGAAGAACACTTATTTTAACTTAATATAATACATCAATAAAATCAATTTAGCCTCAAGTAAATAATGAAACATGTTCAATTTGGTTTAAATAATGCAAAAACTAAGTGTTGGAGAAGAAAGTAAAAGTGCAATATGTGCTATGTAAGAAAGCTAACGTTTCAGTTCCTTGCTCAGAACATGAGAACATATGCTGGTGGTTCCTTTTAACATGAGTCTTCAATATTCCCAGGTAAGAAGTTTTAGGTTGTAGTTATTATAGGAATTATAGGACTATTTCCCTCTATACCATTTGTATTTCATTAACCTTTGACTATTGGATGATCTTATAGGCACTTTAGTATTGCCAGTATAACAGTATAGCTTCCGTCCCTCTCCTCGCTCCTCCCTGGGCTCGAACCAGCAACACAAAGACAACAGCCACCATAGAAGCAGCGTTACCCATGCAGAGCAAGGAGAACAACTACTAGAAGGCTCAGAGCGAGTGACATTTGAAACGCTATTAGCGCGCACTAACTAGCTAGCCATTTCGCTTTGGTTACACCAGCCTCATCTCGGGAGTTGATAGGCTTGAAGTCATAAACAGCGCAATGCTTGACGCACAACGAAGAGCTGCTGGAAAAATGCACGAAAGTGCTGTTTGAATTAATGTTTACGTGCCTGCTTCTGCCTACCACCGCTCAGTCAGATACTTAGATGCTTGTATGCTCCCCTATATGCAACCCTAGATAATATCTAGTAATATCATCAACCATGTGTAGTTAACTAGTGATTATGATTGATTGTTTTTTATAAGATAAGTTTAATGCTAGCTAGCAACTTACCTTGGCTTACTGCATTCGCGTAAGAGGCAGTCAGTCTCCTTGTGGAGTGCAACGAGAGAGAGGCAGGTCGTTATATTTCGTTGGACTAGTTAACTGTAGGGTTGCAAGATCGGTCATTCCGATTAATCGGTCAACCTCTAATTTGGACAGTTATGAGCCAGGCTGTAGTGGGATTCTTTCACTCAGTCTGCCTGCCTTCCTCCCCTCAAAGGGATTGAAATTGGGTCTGAAATAGGTTTGGTGGGGAATAAATCTAATGGGAGAACAATTGTATGATTTTGTGATTTTTATGATCTCATAATGTTGATGTGGACTCTAGAGGATTTCTAGGATTAGTCATCATGAGCATTTTTCTCATTGTACAGACAGAACCTTTCACATGCATTTTCTCTTTTTGTCATCCTGTGTTTCTTTCTCTCCCCATCTCACTCCAAAGTAATAGATCCCAGCAGACTACAGCGAGTGTACAACCCATTAAGAACACCTTCCTAATATTGAGTTGTACCTCCAGCCCTTTTGCCCTCAGAAAAGCCTCAATTCATTGGGACATGGACTCTACATGTTGTCGAACACATTCATTCCACAGGGATGCCGGCCCATGTTCACTCCAATGCTTCCCACAGTTGATACCAGACCTCAGGATAAGACCCAGATGCAGACAGTTCGAAGAAACAAACGTTGATTACAAAAACAGGGGGCAGGCAGAGGTCAGTAATCCAGAGCAGAGTCCGAAAGGTACAGAACGGCAGGCAGGCTCAGGGTCAGGGCAGGCAGAATGGTCAAAACTGGAAAAACTAGAAGACAGGGACTAGACATAAAAACAGGAGTACAGGAAAAATGCTGGTATGCTTGACCAGACAAGAAGAACTGGCAACGGACAAACAGAAAACACAGTATAAATGCACAGGGGATAATGGGCGACACCTGGAGGGAGTGGAGACAAGCACAAGATAGGTGAAACAGATCAGGGAGTGACGGTTGAGTCATGTTGGCTGGATGTACTTTGGATGGTGGACCAGTCTTGATACACACGGGAAACTTGAGCGTGGAAAAACCCAGCAGCGTTGCAGTTCTTGACACAAACTGGTGAGCCTGGCACCTACTGCCATACCCTGTTCAAAGGCCCTTACTGTAAATATTGTGTCTTGCCCATTCACCCTCTGAATAGCACACATACACAATCCATGTCTCAATTGTCTCAAGGCCTAAAAATCCTTCTTTAACCTGTCTCCCCTTCATTTATACTGACTGAAGTGGATTTAACAAGTGACATAGCCTTCACCATTGATTGTGTGTGTGTGTGTGTGTGTGTGTGTGTGTGTGTGTGTGTGTGTGTGTGTGTGTGTGTGTGTGTGTGTGTGTGTGTGTGTGTGTGTGTGTGTGTGTGTGTGTGTGTGTGTGTGCGTGTGTGAGTGCGTGCGTGTGTGTGCGTGTGTGTGTGCGCATTAGAGAGAGTGTGTGCATGTGTGTGTGTAGGTATGGGTCATTCGAGGTGACTGTTGGATTAATTATGGATAAATGAATAAACAATATCCCCATTTTAAATAGAATTGTATCTAGGTAAACTTGTACTCTGTTGTTATATAAGTAATAGACAATATGAGTTCATAAGAAGGAATTGTGTGACAGGACAAGTTAATGAACACCATTCCAACTAGGCCGGAACAAATGGGTTGTGGACTGTGTAAACACATAAGGTCGTTAGCCTATGGTTGACCCAACTGAAACTTAGCTCTGGGGTTTTTAGATAAGGCAGTGAGTGCATTCCTAGGGTTTCTGTTAATTAAAACTGTCAGTTCAGTGGTGATCGATAATGTTGAGGGGTCAAAAGTTATCTGGGAGTGTGTTAGTAAGTTAGAATGAACTTTTCACCTTACTTTGTCCCGGTCGAGAGGAGGGGATTCGGTTAAGGCAGTGAAATGACGTCATGATCTGTATATAAAGTGATGCATGTGTTTAAGTGGTAGCGCGCTCCAAGAATAAATTCTATTATCTATTATTTAAAGACTGGTCTGCGTCTATTTTATGCAAACAAGAAATCTTACAAATTCTCATAAAATAGATTAAGGGCTTTCAATTGATGAAAGCGCATTGTCATAATTAAATTATATTAACAGTGACCCAGTTTCATAATGAAGGGCCCTGTCACAAACACTGCTTTTCCTTTCCAGGGCTGGAGTGAAGCCTGCCTGTCATGCACATTCCTGGAAGGGTTTCATCAATACTTTGCTCACGGAATCCTGTAAACAATTTTTGACATGGTCAGGTAGAACAAGTCTCGGGTGTTATGAGTGAATGTGAATTATGTGCTCTTGCCGATAAAAAAAAAAAAAAGTCACTCTTAAAGTCATTCTTATTTAAAGACGGTCCTGAATGCATTTGAGTTCATCTCGATTCATGACGTCTCTTTGCATTGTTAGAATATGGCTGACACGTCAGTCTGAGAGTTGTGTAGGGAATTTGATTACTACAAGCTAAAGCACACTTTAAAAAAGTCCCTTACTAGAGGCTTTTAAAGCTAGCTAAGAACCCTTTTAACTTACAAACAGTCCAGTCTTCTCAGATAGTGTCAAACGCTACTGCCATTACAAGTCACTGTCTTTCTGTATGCATTCATCAAGTTTTATGTGAACCTCTGAAACTGTGTTGAAAAGTCTACAAATTGACGTTAAATTCAACACAGCAACAAATGCTCTTTGGACTTCAACCTTGCTTGAACAGATAATTAACTCTAGTGACTGAAAATGAGTGGCTGTTGACTGTGAGCACAATTAGGGCACATACATCCCTGCTAGCGTATGGAGAGGAATGTACTGTATCTGCCTACTACACTTGGCCTAATCTGCTTTCCTTCAATGGTCATTACATTGCTAACTAAGCTCCAGGGCTTCATCAATTTGCGAGCATATTTAGATTCCAGATTGTTTTGCACAAACGGACAGCACTACCACAGGGGGAAGGTGCTTGAATGTATTCTACGGTGTTCTTCTCCCCTCAATCCCTGGTGAAATAATCATCTCCCTACAACGCTACATGCCTTTAAGGAGAACAATCATTGGAAGTGCATATGGAAGCTGTTCTGAGCTCAGGAGATGAGCAGAGTCAAGCGTGTAGAGGAAGATGGGGAAGATTGCTGATGATGGAATGTTTCAAGTTTTCTGACCCAGTTGGGATCGAAGTAAACCAATTATGAAAAATGAGTTTTGTTCTTTTCTCCCTTTTCATTCCAAATTGTTTGCAGGCCTATTAATCTGGTGCTTCTCTTGCCACAGTTTATGTTATTCAGAAAGTACCGTTGAGCTCAACGGGCTAAGCACAGAGATAGGATAGTCAGGCTGAATCGCAGGAACCATTTGATATCCACTGAGGATAAATGCACTGAAGGGAAGGACACTAAATTATTGAATTTGTTCTTTTGCCGTTCTTTTCTTCTCCTCAGGATGTTAGAGAACTCGCTGCTCAGCGCTGAAGTGAAAGAGGGAGAGATTCTGCCTCCCACCATTCAGAAGCTGATGAAAGGATACAACAAGTACCTCAGGCCTTTTTTTGACAGTAAGGGAAATTGCACACATCCCTGGAAAATGAGATGAGGCTCAAAGGAGCTGTTTGTGTGTGTGTATGTGTATGTGTGTGTGTGTGTCTGCTTGCGTGCGTCAGTGTGCATTTGTGCACGTGTTTTTTTTTGTCTGTGTGATTGTGTGGCTTACCATATTCCCATATTCATTTCAATATTACCATATTTTGGCTAAGCATAAATCTCCCCGAGCTTTTACCTGGCAGATGGAAGCGATCTCATTCCCAATGCATAGCCCAGTATGTGAATGACGAACATTCGCTTTTACTAAATACTAATAAATACATGATACAAAACACATTAACACAGATGGTGATTTGATTCATAGGGCTAGGCTATTAATATCAAGAGTACGCACCTGACAAAGTATGTTATTTGTCTGAGCAGACACAATTCCCACGCATACTCAGTGTGACTTCCTAATATGGAATCCGTACATGCAGTGTAACCCCCGAGACATAAAGGTATTGTGGCCTTTGATCCTCCGCACAGTGTTTGTAGTTCTCACAAATCCCTTGTCAGTGTCATTGTTGCTGCTTCAGAGAATCCCTCTAAACATGCCTAATGTTTGATTCGTGATCGCTGAGACTGAACCGAATCAGAGCAAATGTAATTTGCAGAGATGAGTGCACTCCTGATTGCCATGAACCCCACGCAAGAGGTCAGCTTCCTGGAAAGGATGGAAATGCACACACATGAATACAAACACACGTACACATTCTCTCTCTCTCTCTCTCTCTATACAGTGTAGGTGAACTTGGTATGCACGCAAGTATTTATTTATTTGGATTCCAAATAGCTGTTACAATCACACCCACTTCTCTTCCTGTGGTCCAGACTTACCTCCATGCGTGCATACATACATACATACATACATACATACATACATACATACATACATACATACATACATACATACATACATACATACATACATACATACATACATACATACATACATACATACATACATACAGGGTTACACATGCACAAAAGTTAGGCGACCGTGTTTTTTGGCAAGCAAAAGCAGAAATACTACAGTGTTATGCAGTACAAGAATGAGGGGGGGTAAGTGAAAGAAAGAGAGGGAACGAGAGAGGGGGAAAAGAGGAGCATTCTTATATGTGTGGGGCTGCATGCGACACTTGCTGTTGCCACTGATGTGAAGTATTCAGCAATACTTTTCTTAAATGTGCTTCTTTTTTTGTCTTGAAGCATTTTGAATAACACTACTTTCGTTTTACTTTTATGATTCCTCACGGTGTTCTGAATCCACCCTTTCTCTTTCATGTCTCCTTCAGTTTCCCTTGTTCTTTCTTTCTCTCTTTCTGTCCCTCCCTCTCTGTGTTGAGTACAATTCAGTATACTTTATTGACACGGAAAGTAAAGCAAGGACATCTCTCTCTCTCTGTGTCTGTTATTCTCCTCCTTCCCCTCTCACCCTTTCTCTGTGTGTCTATCTCTCATCTCTGTAGATGGGCCAGTGACTGTGGGCATGAGTTTGGACATTGCCAGCATTGACACCATATCAGAGATCAACATGGTGAGACAACTTCCTGTGTCATATGACACATTGTACATTGTGATAATAAAATACATATTACATTCCAGTATGTTTATTATGTTACATAATCCGTGTTTAGACTTGAAGTTGTAATGTTATTGCAGTACAACTGCAATATGGTGACCTTTGGAAATTGAACTTTAGGACTACACGGCCACTATCTTCCTGCGTCAGCGCTGGACAGACGAGCGCCTGGTGTTTGAGGGTAACAAGAGCCTGAGTCTGGACGGCAGGCTGGTGGAGCTGCTCTGGGTACCAGACACCTTCATCGTAGACTCCAAAAAGTCCTTCCTCCATGACATCACTGTGGAGAACAGACTGATCAGGATCTTCCCCAATGGAACGGTGCTCTACGCCCTGAGGTGGGAGAAACACACATGCACACACGAATGCATGCAAGTGTGCGCACAGGGATGCACACACACAGACACACACACACACAAACACACACACACACACACGGATCCAACAATGCAAATCCTTGAACTATTGGAATTAGATAAGTCCCTTTTTCATTTATTCTATTTTTTTTACCAGGCAGGTCAATTAAGAACAATGATTTGTTTACACTGGGTTGCGTTCAGTACGACAGAGAGCGGTATACAACGTTGAATTCAACGGAAACGGCACTGTACTGAACAATCAGTTGAACAACGTTGTGATTATGGTGGCCCAGATGGCAGATACATTCAGCATTATTGTGATTTCAGATGGTCAAACCCATATTGATCAGGCCACACCTCACCGTACCAACCAAGCAGGAGCAAATGTACCTCAAAGGAAATGTGTTATTCAGTACAAACCATCACGCAACAAGGCAAACATTGAAGCGAACTGAACGCACCCCAGTTGGGGAGGTGCTGAATGAACAGCATGTCTCTGCTTCTGCTTATTGGCACACCTTGAATTTTCTATAGGGGTAAAGGAGTATAGGTGCTGTCTGTGGTGCTGACTTGTTTAGACTGGTAGGCTTCTATTTATTGATTCACAACCCACATCAATGATACACTGCATTGTTCTGTATCATGTGAGTGAGCACATACAGTACCAGTCCAAAGTTTGGACACACCTACTCATTCAAGGGTTTTTCTTATTTTTACAATTTTCTACATTGTACAAAATATATTTTAGATTCTTCAAGGTAGCTACCCTTTGCCTTGATGACCGATTTGCACAGTCTTGGCAGTCTTTCAACCAACTTCACCTGGAATGCTTTTCCAACAGTCTTGAAGGAGTTCCCACATATGCTGAGCACATATTGGATGCTTTTCCTTCACTCTGCGGTCCAACTCATCCCAAACCATCTCAATTAGGTTGAGGTCAGGTGATTGTGGAGGCCAGGTCATCTAATGCAGCACTCCATCGCACTCCTTCTTGGTCAAATAGTCCTTACATAGCCTGGAGGTTTGTTGGGTCATTGAAAAACCTGTTCAAAAACAAATGATAGTCCTACTAAGCGCAAACCAGATGGGATGGTGTATCGCTGCCGAATGCTGTAGTAGCAATGTTGGTTAAGTGTGCCTTGAATTCTCAATAAGTCACAGACAGTGTCACCAGCAAAGCAACCCCACACCATCACACCCCCTCCTCCATGCTTCATGGTGGAAACTACACATGCGGAGATCATGCGTTCACCTACTCTGCGTCTCACAAAGACACGGCGGTTGGAACCAAAAATCTCACATTTGGACTCATCAGAAAAAAGGACAGATTTACACCAGTCTAATGGGGCGGCAGGTAGCCTAGTGGTTAGAGTGTTGAGCCAGTAACCGAAAGGTTGCTAGATCAAATCCCCAAGCTACCAAAGTGAAAATCTGGCATTCTGTCCCTGACAGTTAGCCCACTGTTCCTAGGTTGTCATTGTAAATAACAATGTGTTCTTAACTGACTTGCCAGGTTAAATAAAAAAATGAATGTCCATCTTATTATTGGTGTCCTTTAGTTAGTGGTTTCTTTGCAACAATTCGACCATGAAGGCCTGATTCACGTAGTCTCCTCTGAACAGTTGATGTTGAGATGTGTCAGTTATTTGAACTCTGTGAAGGATTTATTTGGTCTGCAATCTGAAGTACAGTTAACTCTAATGAACTCATCCTCTGCAGCAGAGGTCATTCTGGGTCTTCCTTTCCTGTGGCGGCACTCATGAGAGCCAGCTTCATCATAGAACTTGATGGTTTTTGCGACTGCACTTGAAGAAACTTTGGAAGTTCTTCCAATATTCCAGATTGACTGACCTTCATGTCGTAAAGTAATGATGGACTGTCGTTTCTCTTTGCTTATTTGAGCTGTTCTTGCCATAGTATGGACTTTGTCTTTTACCAAATAGAGATATCAACTCCTATCTTGTCACAACACAACTGATTGGCTCAAACGCATTAAGAAGGAAATAAATTCGACAAATTAACATTTAACAAGGCACACTTGTTAATTGAAATCCATTCCAGGGGACTACCTCATGACGCTGGTCGAGAGAATGCCAAGAGTGTGCAAAGCTGTCCTCAAGGCAAATGGTGGCTACTTTGAAGAATCTAACATTTGTATAACACATTTTTGGTTACTACATGATTCCATGTGTGTTATTTCATAGTTTTGATGTCTTCACTATTATTCTACAATGTAGAAAATAATAAAATAAAGAAAGACCCTTCAATGAGTAGGTGTGTCCAAACAGTATGTGTATGGTTAATTTCATGCCAATCTATCTAGACGTGTGAGCTTTACTTTTGCTTATATTTGTACAGTGTGCATGGCATATGCGTGTGACTGCATGTGTGTTTGTAACATCAAAGATCCACCACCATATTTTACAGTAAGTATGAGGTTATTTTCTGCTTATGCATTGTCATTTGGATGCCAAACCCACCAGTGGTGGGCTTGGCGTCAACAAATGAACCCCATTGAAAACCTGTGGTTTGAATTAAAGAGTGCAGTCCATACGCACAGACCAAGGATATCAAGGATCCCGAAGGAATGGTCAAACACCACTCCCAAGGTGTTCTCCAACTCATAAAACATTTTAGAAAATGTCTCAGTGCCATTATCCATGCAAGGCAAAGAATTGAAATGTATTGAAGATGTCAATCATTTTGACCCCTACCTATTGGAGAAAAAAAAAGTATTATTATTTCTCTGAACAAAATTTGAAATTGTTTTAGTGTAAATAATATCACTTCCCCATTTCTTTGACCATATATGTAGCTCAGTATTTTAATGATTTATTTTAGTCCTTTTTGCTCATCTTTATCAAGGGTGTCAATCATTTCGGACACCACCGTATGTGATCATATCTCAATGTAATCAAGGCATGAAATTATTGTTATTTTTAAATACAATCTCTTTTTGGGCTTAGTTGTGGTCAATTTGCAGCCCCCCCCCGACCACCCACTCCGACAAAAACCAGCCCACGGCTGAATCTAGTTGCCTACCCCTGGTAGAATCATGAAGGTATTTTCCATATATGGATGCCCACTGCCCGGGGACATGTGTCTGTCAGAGAGGAGCTGTGTGCAGAGGTGGAAGTGCCAGGGAAGACAGAGGGAACGATAAGGGGGGCAGGAGGAGAGCAAGGAAGGGGTGATAGAGAGTGAAAGAGGATTCTATAGGGAAAGGGTTCAATGAGATATCAGAAAAACGAAGGTTAGGATTGCGGAAAGGCCAGGGACAGAAACAGTTGTAGTAGTGCTTTCAGAGGTAGGCCAGAAGAAATACATGGGTAAACACTGAGGTGGTTCTGCAAAGGAGGGGAAGAAACCTTCGAGGTTGACAACTGACCTGCGTTTTGCTTCTCATCTCTCCAGGATAACCACCACTGTGGCCTGCAACATGGACCTGACCAAGTACCCCATGGACAAGCAGACCTGCACTCTGCAACTGGAGAGCTGTAAGATTTCACTTCAGATGAACCTCTACAGCTAAACAGCAACATGTGGCTGTCTAATAATAATAATAATTTATTCATCTTCTCAAGTGCTTTTCATTACAGAGAGAATCTCTAAGCACTTGAAAAAGCAATTTTGTTAAAAAATAAAACAGCTATATGACAGAGTAGGTCTGGACTACGATTTTCAGCCAAGAGTTGAACGTTTTGAGTGTTTGCAGCCTCCATCAGACGGAGCAACAGTCAAGAGGGAACCATATGGCTTGAGCAGAGGGAGTATATGGTCAACACAGTTCCATCTCCATTCAAGGTGTCTCACCGGTGCCTCGCCGTCCCCGCCGTCTGACTGCGACTTCTCTGTAGCTGTTGACTCTCTCTGGTCTTTTAAAACGAGATTACGTTTTTGAGCTCTCCGCACACTCAGGATAATGATGAAAGCCAGCTTAAGACATGACTTTAGAGGAAATCTCCTGAGCAATGAAATCATCACTGCCAGCGAGGAGAGTGTAGAAACAACAACAAATAGACTGGTGTATTTGAATCAAATCAAAACACACTAGCGAGCTAGTAATGCTACCAAGCTAGCTAGTTAGTGAGCAGGAGTGTGTACATGTGTAGGTGTCCTTTCCCTATTTATTGTATTACCCAAAGCTGCCTGTAACTCATGGAAACAGGGACAGTGTCTGCCCCCGTCGGCCCAGCTTCTTATCCTTAGCTGGCCCCAAAACCCTCTTCACGCTAGTCACCAGCCATCCACATATTGGGATCACGCCTGTCTTGTCTCTGATACAGCCTCAGCTCTAGCTGGAGCTCTGTGTTACATAAGCTCAAAACCGCAGGGAGCCAGCAAGGGAGGAACGCAAAGGGTTTAGAGCAGAAGTCTCTCTTTTTCCATTCATTTCTCTCTTCCTCTCTCTCTCTCTGTCTCTCTGTCTCTCTCTTCATCCTTCTCTTTCTCTCCCACTCTATCTCTCTCTCCCTCCCTCTTCCTCGCTCGCCTCCACAACCTTTAATGACAGCAAGTCGTGCTAAGCTATAGCCAAATCGCTGCCAAAGCAGCACTTCGAACGTCATGTCAGCATCAAACTCAACCAGAGGGAGCTCCTGTCCCACTCATCCCACTCAGTACATGTCGAGGTAAGTCAAGGATTTTCCCCTTTACATTACTGCCAGGTTAAACGTATACTGTGCATCCCAGACTCCCACAGCCTTGCTTCAGCAGCACACTGAAAACAGCTAGACTGTGAGGTTGAATTATTTTTAATGTGCTGCCAAAAATGGAACATTGCTCCCCGCTCGTCCTCGCTCCCCAGCCCACACTTTACTTCCAACAAGGAAGTTTAAAGAGAAGACGAGCACCAGGTGTTTAGATAGATATGGCGGTGACATATTTTAGTGGCTACTGACAGCAGAAAAGGCCTGGAGTCGGGAAGACATTCACAGCCAGGTTTGATTGTTGCTTAATGATGAGACCATGCTCACCACAGTGGAGGATACTGTAGCGCGATTTGGTTTTGAAGATTTTAAAAGTCTCTATGCAGCCATTTTTAAGATGCACTCATCTCAGTGTCTCGGTGAGCAGGATCTTTTAAGAGGCAAAAGCTTTCATCTCTCCAGGCTGCAGTGCAGGACACTTTTCAGGCTTCAGAGCACCTTAAGACAGCCCCTTAATTTCCTAATGTAACCATTCCTGCGCTATTGCACAGGACCACGGCCTCCGGCACACGCTTCATACCCAATTTGCACATTGCCCTGACCCAGCAGTCACAAATATCATGAGTTCCGCAATTCGTTGGTTATAGAGAAAACACAACAACACTGAAAAAGATACAACAAGAGATCCTCATCGGCTTCAATGTCTCTTGTTACTTTTCGTCAGGGTGCTCTGCATTACATTTAAACACACTTTCCTCAATAACTTATGACTCCCTGGACTTTCACACATGTTGTGTCTCTCGGGAGATGGTGAGAGGGTAGAGTAAGAGCCATAAGATAATGTGTGTTTAATGTCATGAAGCACACAGGAAATGGAGATTCTGTGTGTCCCAGTTTAATGGAGATTTCTTCTCCTCCAGTCACAGCCGCGTCGTAGGGCATCTTATTCTACGTCTCCCTCTGCAGGTCAATTACTAAACTACGTCTCATAATGAATCTCCAAAGGCAAGGTTGACGTGGGGATAGAAAACATGTATTTCGGGAGCAGACCTGTGTTCAACTGTTTGCTTTAGCCCATCTGAAGTGACAGGTGGTTGGGCTTTGAACTTTTGAGACTTTTCTGTTTCGGAGTTGAAGCCATATTGCCAGGAAGAAATGTTGATCCTATATAGCTTGTGGCTTTATTCCTTATAAATGAATGCCAATTAAAGTAAACAGCTTGTTCGTAAAACGTGTCAGCAATAAATACTATTGAAGGGAATTAAGTTGTTCTCCTGAACCTTCTTTCAAGATTTCAGTACACATTGAGTAAGCACTTTACAACAAATGTTTATGTGCACTGTTCTAACGTGTTACTGTGAGCTCTTCTAAATCCTATGTAGGATGGACTGTAGGATTATGCAGAGGTGCAAAGTACTCAAGTAAAAATAATTTAAAGTACTACTTAAGTAGTTTTTGGGGGTATCTGTACTTTACTACTTATCCTTTTGACAACTTTTTACTTTTACTTCATGACATTCCTAAAGAAAATAACATATTTTTTACTCCATACATTTTCCCCGACACCCAAAAGAACTAATTACATTTGGACAGGAAAATTGAAAACACTTATCAAGAGAACATCCCTACTGCCTCTGATCTGGCGGACTCACTAGACACAAATGCGTTGTTTGTAAATCATGTCTGAGTGTTGGAGTGAGCCCCTGGCTTCCATCAATAAAAACAAAATTGTGCCATCGGATTTGCTTTTAATTGGTTTAGACTTTTACTCTTGATACTATAAAGGGCACACGGCGAGACACAGATGCAGACACGGGAGGCAGATGGTTTGAGTCTTGATATTTATTAAACAATCCAAAAGGGGTAGGCAAGGGAATGGTCGTGGACAGGCAAAAGGTCAAAACCAGTTGAGAGTCCAGGAGATACAGAGTGGAAGGCAGGCTCGAGGTCAGGGCAGGCAGAATGGTCAGGCAGGCGGGTACGGAGTCCAGAAAACAGGCAAGGGTCAAAAACCGGGAGGACTAGCAAAAGAGAATAGAAGCAGGAGTACGGGAAAACCGCTGGTTGACTTGAAAGGCATACAAGACAAACTGGCACAGAGAGACAGGAAACACAGGGATATATACACCAGGGAAATAAGCGACACCTGGAGGGGGGTGGAGACAATCACAAGACAGGTGAAACAGATCAGGGCGCGACAGATACTTAAGTAAATTTTAGACTTTTACTCAAGTAGCATTTTACTGGGTAACTTTTACTTGAATCATTTTCTATGAAGGTATCTTTACTTTTACTCAAGTATGACAATTGAGTACTTTTTCCACCACTGGGATTATGTAAGGTCCTGATATATATAAGTCGTGAAATATGGATGAATCACCTGCTGGGGTGTTAGGCAGGAAGGAAACTTAAAGCAGTGATGTCCTCATTGCCGCTCTTTCCTTCTGGCCTTCTTTTGCCCTGCATTTGCATTAGCATTTCCTATTCAGTCTTACTGTCACAGTTCTTCACAATGAGCAATGGAGGGCTGTTGCTCTACGTTACTTATTTAATAAAGCATATTTAATAAAAAAGTAGTTTGAATAAAACATTAACATTGTGAAGCTTGCTTGTGGCTGTCGCACACTTACAGCTCAGTGACCAGCTAACCTTTATTCATTATTTTATGGAGGGTAGTTTGTACACATTGGTATGTGTGATGAAGTGCTATTTCAAAAACATATAGCCACTTAGTGCAATAGACCCCCATTACCTATCTTGCTGTCTTTGACTTGACATCATCTTTCTTCTCTTCTTCTCTCTCTCTCTCTCTCTTTCTCTCTCCCTCTCTCTGAATACAGGGGGCTACAACATCAATGATGTGATGTTCTACTGGACCAGAGGGAATGAGTCGGTCAGTGGTTTGGATACGCTGCGTCTGGCTCAGTACACAGTAGAGGACCACTACACATCTGCGTCTGAGGCCATCTATGAAACAGGTTCAACTTTCACGTCCTACCTTTAACATTATCCTTTCACACATATACTACCGTTTGGCTACTGTTTAGTTTTAGTCTTTTGTGACAGATGAAACATTAGCGTGCGTAACACATTTACTTAGGGGTACCTAAAAGGATATTTATCAGCATGAAGCTTTTGGCAAATATGGGCATGACAAGCAACTCAACATAAATTATAATCGACCTATAAATGTTAGCCACGTTCATCTTTTAAAATTGATGGTTGGTAGTAAATTGAAACCTTCAGGAAACTTTTGGGTTCTACTTGCACACTTGTTCTCATGTCTCTGTGCTGTCATCTCGCTATGTTTCTCTCTCTCACAGGCCACTACCCCAAGCTGATCTTCCACTTTGAGCTGAAGAGAAGCATCCTGTACTTCATCCTGGAGACGTACGTTCCCTCCAGCCTGCTGGTGGTCCTCTCCTGGGTCTCTTTCTGGATCAGCCAGTCTTCCGTCCCCGCAAGGATCTGTATCGGTAAACCACTGCCCCTCAAACCAGGGAGCACACCCACAAAGCAGACGCCTTACCTTAAGAATTCGGAGTTAATGCCTTAACTTCAATATGGAACGATACAGAGAAGTAACCAAACACTTTAAACAATTTCTAAATTTTGGCATTTCAGAAACATGGAGGAATGTCTAATTCTGACGGGAGACTGTAAGAGTGTGTTGTTTTGAACCTAAAATACACTACAAGTTTTTAAAAAATGTCCTGCATTGCAGGAAAGTTATCCCGCAAAAAGGGTGAACAAATTGAGATCCTTCATCTGTAGAATGCAGGCAGATAGAGAAAACAGACTGTTCCACAAGTGACTCATACTCCTGTTAGCTTACCTTCACATAACTGTAATATTATTTATACATCTAGCCTGATGTACATTGAAAAATATAGAATCGTAACATGTAAAGTGTTGGTCCCATGTTTCATGAGCTAAAATAAAAGATCCCAGATATTTTCCATATACACAAAAAAACATATTTCTCTCACATTTTGTGCACAAATTTGTTTACATCCCTGTTAGTGAGCATTTTTCCAATGCCACAGATGTTTTGAGGGAGCATGCAATTAGCTTGCTGACTGCAGGAATGTCCACCATAGCTGTTGCCAGATAATTGAATGTTAATTTCTCTACCATAAGCCACCTCCAAGTTTGTTTTAGCATGTCCAACAGTATGTCCAACCTCCCTCACAACCGCAGACCACATGTAACCACAGCAGCACAGGACCCGCCACGCCAGCCCAGGACCCACACATCTGGCTTCTTCACCTGCAGGATCGTCTGAGCCCAGCCACCCGGACAGCTGATGAAACTATGGGTTTGCACAACCGAGAAAGTTCTGCACAAACTGTTAGAAACCATCTCAGGGAAGCTCATCTACGCGCTCGTCGTCCTCACCAGGGTTTTGACCTGACTGCAGTTCGGCATCGTAACCAGCTTCAGTGGGCAAATCTCACCTTCGATGGCCCCACTGGCACGCTAGAGAAGTGTGCTCTTCACGGATGAATCTGTTTCATATGTACCGGGCAGATGGTAGACAGCGTGTATGGCATTGTGTGGGCGAGCGGTTTGCTGATGTCAATGTTGTGAACAGAGTGCCCCATGGTGGCAGTGGGGTTATAGTATGGGCAAGCATAAGCTACGGACAACGAACACAATTGCATTTTATCGATGGAAATTTGAATGCACAGAGATACCGTTACGAGATCCTGAGGCCCATTGTCGTGCCATTCATCTGCCGCCATCACATCATGTTTCAGCATGATAATGCACCGGCCCCATGTTGCACGGAGCTGTGCACAATACCTGGAAGCTGAAAATGTCCCAGTTCTTCCATGGCCTGCATACTCACCAGACATGTCCCCCATTGAGCTTTTTTGGGATGCTCTGGATCAACGTGTACGACAGCGCGTTCCAGTTCCCGCCAATATCCAGCAACTTAGCACAGCCATTGAAGTGGAGTGGGACAGCATTCCATAGTCCACAATCAAAAGCAAAATCAACTAAATGTGAATGATATTTGTGAGGAAAATTATGGTCACACCAGATGATGAGTCATTTTCTGATCCATGCCCCTACTTTTTTTTTAAGGTACCGTATCTGTGACCAACAGATGCATATCTGTATTCCCAGTCATGTGAAACCCATAGATTAGAGCCAAATTAATTTATTTCAATTGACTGATTTTCCTTACAAACTGTAATTCAGGAAATCTTTGAAATTGCTGCATGTTGCGTTTATATTTTTGTTCAATGTATTGATGTCAGGTAAGTCAACTCAAGCTGAATTCTACGTGTGTGGAGTGACAAGAGATGTAGTCCATCATTAAGCCCTAGGGGTTGTGTTGTTATATGTGAATGGAAATGAAAACTCCAGGACACTGGACATCTTGATGATTTCAAACATTTAATGAATCATCCAGCCATTGTGTTGTGTATTGTGACAGGAGTGACCACGGTTCTGACCATGACCACGTTGATGATGGGTGCCAGGACGTCCCTGCCAAACGCCAACTGTTTCATCAAAGCCATCGACGTGTACCTGGGCATCTGCTTCAGCTTCATCTTCGGAGCCCTGATCGAGTACGCCGTGGCCCACTTCTGCACCCTTAACCATCCCGACGCCAACATTGTCATGGTGAGGCCTTCAGCGTTGTTAACGTCAGTCGTGCGGTTATTGTTGTCGTTTTCATCATCATTAGCATTGCCATAATTTACATGACCTTGATCATTGTCATCATCAGCGTTATTATTGTGGTCATCGTTGTCGTCATCCTCATCATTATCAGAGTCATCATCTTCATCACCTTTGCCATGTTTCGTCTGCTCGTACTGTATGGATGTAAGTATCTCCACCATTTTTGGGGTTTATTTCAGATGAGAGCATCAGTTGATTGAGGTGACTCTACAATACTCTTCTCACTGTCACTCTCGCTCTCTCTCCCTCCCCTCCTCCAGTACGGTCACCAGATGGGAGGCTTTGACGAGGAGATGAACGGCATGGTCACCACCATCGCCGCTGAAAACAACAGGGCCAAGAGGCGTAAGGAGAAAGCTGCTGCAGATGAGGCGGCCTTAGCGCCCACAGCTGAGCTGGAACTTTACCCCTCCAGCCCCACTGGCAGTGAGCCCAAGCCTGAGGCCCCTGAGGAGCCCCCCAACCGCTGCCTCATTGTCCTGGTCCTCCTCCGCAAGGTCCTGCGCAGAGCTGCAAACTGTTGCCATGTGGAGAATCCCCACTTAATAGACAATTACTCCAGGATGACCTTCCCCCTGTCCTTTGTATTCGTCAACCTCCTCTATTGGACATACTACCTGTACTTGTAATCACAGGGGTGTGGGAGTGTGTTTGGGTATGTTTCTGTCTGTGATTCATTCATGTGTTTTTTTTCTCAAACAATGCACATTCTTACATTCATGACATGAGTTAGGCATAGTGTACAGTCAACATCCTTAGGAGAATAAAATGTCAGTTGCCACATTTATTATACCTTATTTAGCTCATTACTGCTTTCGTAATTGATTGATTTCCATGTTGTTATTTTATTCTCGCCTGCTGTTGGTCATAGACAAGGATCTTAATATGAGCCAGTTTTCTACAGCAGGAAAATGATCCTGCAGCAACATGAAATGTGAATTATTATATGAGCTATAATTAATGAGTTTTCTTGTAGGGGTTGATACATTTTTCATTACGGCAAATCAAGTGTGAAATTTTAAAGTACAAATGTCAAACTTTAGAAGCCTTTTTAAACCTTGAATACTCTCTCTCTCTTTGTCTCTCAAAACTATTTCAATTTAAGTTGCTTTACTGGCATGAGAAACATTAGGTTTTTACATTGCCAAAGAAAGTCAAATGGATAATAAACAAAAGTGAAATAAATATTTTAAGAAATGACCAGTAAACATTACACTCACAAAAGTTCCAAAAGAATAGAGAGATTTCACTCTCTCTTTTTCTCTCTCTCTCATCCCCCCCCCGCTACCATTTCCTCTCTCACTTTATTACCACTATATATCCAGTAGCATTGGCTCTCTCCACCACATTATGGAAATTGACTCTCAAAGGCACCTATAAACCATGTTATTTAATTTGTCATCATACTATTCTGTTTCCAGTATGTTTTACAAGGGACACAACTGCCAGCACCTTAACTGGAATAATGCAGGAATAATGCGGGAATAATGCAGAATAATGCAATAGAATGGTGTGGCTATACAGCACCTAGTGGACGCACGAGTAACAGTGATATATGCAGTATTGTTTCATTGGAGCTGGTAGATAATATTTTCCGCTGTGCTTTGTGATACATGCCATCTTAATCGTAACGCTAGCACCTTGTATTAGATGTT